>NW_021703774.1:11825113-12162934 GCF_005190385.1 Monodon monoceros | reverse complement strand
TTTTTTTTTTTTTTTTTTTTTTTTTTTGCAGTACGCGGGCCTCTCACTGTTGTGGCCTCTCCCGTTGCAGAGCACAGGCTCCGGACGCGCAGGCTCAGCGGCCTTGGCTCACGGGCCCAGCCGCTCCGCGGCATGTGGGATCTTCCCGGACCGGGACACGAACCCGTGTCCTCTGCATCGGCAGGCGGACTCTCAACCACTGCGCCACCAGGGAAGCCCCAAAGTTGAGTCTTATACTTAAAGTTTTCTTAAAGCGAAAAAAAAAAAAAAAAGACG
Source organism: Monodon monoceros (assembly GCF_005190385.1). Classification (NCBI taxonomy): domain Eukaryota; kingdom Metazoa; phylum Chordata; class Mammalia; order Artiodactyla; family Monodontidae; genus Monodon; species Monodon monoceros. Next base: position 12,162,658 of record NW_021703774.1, on the reverse strand, counting down.
TGAAAATTTTGCTTCAGAATTCAGAATTTTGATAGGGTCTTTTTGTCTTTGACAAGATCAGTACCAGATAGTTGAATTTATTATTATTACCTCAGAAAGGAAAACTATTTAAATAAAATAAGGAGGGGGATACTAGGAGAAGATTAATATAACCCAGCCATGCCCAATTTTTAAAAATAACCTTCATAGCAGAAGAAAAGTAATAAATACATGCAAACATGCCCCAAAGATTTACTGAAACTCAGTGATACTTATCACAAGTCTAAAACCAGAATATGCAGCTCCCTGGTGGGAACACTCAGATTAAAACAGAAGACGTTTTTAAATATTGTATTAATATGGATAAATTTAAGACTGATTCTTGTATTAGTTTCCTGTTGCTGCTGTAACAATGACCACAATCTTAATGGTTTATAAAAACACACATTTAGTGTCAAAAAGTTTGGGAGATCAGGAGTCCAAAATCAGTCTCAATGGGCTACAGTCAAGGTGTCAGCAAGGCTGTTTCCTTTCAGAGACTCTTAGGGTGGATCCATTTCCTTGCCTTTTTCAGCAACTAGATCCACTTGCATTCCTTGGCTTATAATTACTTCCTCTGTCTTTAAAGTGCATCCCTCCAACCTTTGCTTCTATCATCACTTCTCTTCCCTGTGACTGGGAAACTCTTGTTTCCCTCTTACAAGAACCCTTGTGGATTTTATTAAAAGCACCAAGATGGTCCACAGTGATCTTCCCTTGTTAAGGTCCTTAACTTAATTACATTTGCAAAATCTCTTTCGTTATGTAAGATAACACATTTGTAGATTCTGGAGATTAAGATGTGTACATCTTTGGGCAAGATTATTCTGTCTACTGAAATTCCGTACGTTTATTTTCTACTCAGTCTGAAAAATTGACTCAAAGCTTCTATGTAAAGCAAGAATTGTATTATCTTTGCCATGATCTGTTAGGTGAAAAAGAGTCTATCTAAGAACAGATTACAAATAATTCAAAATTACTCAAGACCAACCACTGAAAGAATCATAAGACGGTTTCTGATATTAACATATTTTTTAGGCGATTAGCAGGAAATTTTTCAGAAACAGCAATGCTTCTAAATGTTTGACTCCGCTGAGATCTTGAAACCAATCCCATGGATTATGGAAACCAAGAATGCCCTCAAATGAACTCAAAATATGCCTTCAACAACTTATTTGCATGTGCATGAAAATTTAAGCCATGTCCTGTGGGTGTCATCTCAGCAGTGTTTCATATATCAAGGAGCTATTGTCTATCCCTTGATCCCATAGCCAGAACTTATCCTTGCCTCCCAACAACTGTAGTCTCAGCTAAATCCATCAAAGCATCTTCAGGTTTCAAACTGGGAATACCTTTAAGTATGATGTTACCAAATGAAGTGCAATCCCTATTGTCAATGGACAGTCACTAATATCTTCCTAACAATAAGTTAACTGATCACTATTATATGTTTTTCTCATATTTCTATCCACCAGTGTAACACTCTCATTCCAGGAACACTACTATGCTTACCTAATGAGGAAAAAACTCACAATGACGTTAAGAATAGATCTTTTGGGCATGTCATTAAGTAAATCCTGACTTAGTCTCATTTCCTGATGGGCTTATCTTAAAAATGATGGACAGTTTTAGTCTGGTTTAACAATAACCAATCCAGACTTCTTTGAATCTAATCTAGTATAAATCCAAATTGAAGCAAGTGACCAAATTTGTGGCCTTCCCTGGGTCATGACAAATTGCTAAAAATGCAAGGCTAAAATAAATGTGGTATTCATTATGCTTTTGATGTAGTTCATGATTCTGGAATGCTTTAGAAACAAAATTGTTAGTTAACCTCCTCAAGTTCTGTGTTAAAAAAACAGACAACAAAATATATAAATCACTTAATGTCTTGATGATACTCACAAAAATTTTGCATACACAAAAATAATGGCTCTGGCCCACTAAAAAAGAGGCAACATAGGAATTGGAGAATATGCTTTAGCAAATCATTAGGTTAAATAAATTGTTCTGCCTAAAGTTTTTGCAAAGACACATTCATGGAGATAGTTACAATTTCACCATAGATGTGCAGTCTCCGGTTCCCGAGTCTGAAGAAAAGAGTTGGAAAAATCAAGTTGTCAGATCAAGAGGAAATAATCTGGCAAAGCTAGGTGACAGTGTACTGGGACCGGATGACCTCAAGTGAGGCTAACATACTCCATGAGGCAAGCTTTTAAAATCGAATCGAACACTGGTGGGTTTCTAAAATAGCAATTCATGACTCACCTGCAACCTACATGATACTGGAAAGGCTGTAAAAGTGGCACATGGATAGAAAGTACATCCTAAGGGAAGATTTGAGCATCTCTAAATGAATTTAATACTATTATCTCTCACTGTGGGTTATGAAAATGCATCAATGAATAGACATTTATTTTCCTTATACGTAGAAACCGTTGTCTATTTAAAAAGCCACAATACTCACAGTGCCTTTAAAAAAAAAAACTATAAAAATGGTTGGACCATTCTAGTTTACTTATTCAGTATTGAAGAAATACATTTTTCCAGGCAAGTTAGGTATAAGTGACATAAGGCATTTCCCCTTACACAGGAATCTGACTATTGATTATGCCCAAGAATATGGAAAAGAGGAAGGAATGATGTATTAAAACATAAATAAGTTGAACTACTGAACAACCTTGAAATCTCATGTTTGAAAGTACTTTCCTTGCCTGTCATGGACCTGCATTCTTACCTCTGGTGAAGTCATAACTTGCCTCTCTCAGAACCGGTATCTGTACTCATCACTGATTTCAATCTTGTACATTTTTATCTATCTAAAGTATTGTGGAAAACATATGAAGTATAATGATTCCTATCATTCTTATAATCATTAATAGGTACAGGTTACCTTTACTCTCCAACTATCTAATCATCCCCTGCAATGACTATGATGTATCCTAGATCAAAGATGGATTGTTCTTGGTCTTCAGTATAAATTACTTCATGGGATCTCTTAATTAACAGTGAAATTAAACCACATTTATTTTTAGATGTACTCTTAGCAAGTGAAATGACATCAGCCATCTTTAAACAACAAGAATGAATAAGATACCATCATTAAGTATCTTGATTAGAAAACCTCCAGAAGCAGTTATCACATGAAAGTTCCAACAACCATGGAAAAGCAAATTGCTTAATAAAGTAAATAACTTTCATTTAAGGACATCAGAAAATGATTTTTCTCTGGATACCTGGAAACAGTGATTGTCCCTTTCTCTAGTTCATACTTTTGTTATTTATCCTCCTGATTGTACTTTTCCTCTTTACTGATTTACTGAAGAAAAGACTATATATTGTTACTAAAAATTTCCCATTAGTTTTTATCTAAATTATTTTTCTCTTAGGATCCCATCTAGGACACGACATTGCATTAAGTTGTAATGTCTCCTTAGGCCTCTCTTGACTGTGACGGTTTCTCCAACTTTCATTGTTTTTGATAACCTGGATGGTTTTGAGTAGTGCTCATCAGTTACTTGTTAATGTCCCTCATTTGGGATTTGTCTAATTTTTTTCACCATTAAACTGGGGTTGAGTTTTGGGGGAATAAGCTCACAGAGGTAAAATGTTATTCTCATCACATCCTATCCAAGGTACATATTACCAACCTGATTTATCACTGTTGATGTTCATATTGATTACCTGGCTAAGGCGGTGTTTGTCAGGTTTTTAAAGTTGCCATGTTTCCCCCTACCCATACTGTAAACTTTGGAAGGAAATTACTCTGTTCAGCCCACACTTAAAGAGTGGGAGTTACGCTCCATTTCTTGAGGGCAGAGTATCTACCCAAATTCTTTGGAATTCTACTGAATATGAGATTTGTCTATTCTCTGTCATTTATTTATTTATTTATTAAAAGTATATATCAGTATGGATCCATAGATGTTAATTTTAAAATTGGGTTATGAACCAATGTCACTTTATTTATTTTGTTGTTCAAATCATTCCAACTTTGGCCATTGGATCCTTTTGCTGTTGGATCCTGAAAACCATTGCAAGGTCTTTGTTGTTGTTGTTTTTAAGTACTTCATCACTTTCTGATGCTACTAGTTGCTTCGGGCTAATCTTGTATATTTTCTGCTCCAGCCCTGGAATCAGCTATTTCCCCAAGGAGATCTGGTTCCTTTTATTGGCAGATGGTATTGGAAACCAGAATCTGGGTGCAAGTGTGCTCATTTGGATGTCAGTGCTTCTAGGAACCTCTCTTGCTAACAGAGCAGAGGAATATATGTGTGTATACCAACCTCTGTATATTCACATATCTATAAACATTTGTGCCTATGTTAAACTAAATATGAGTTCACACTGATGTTTCCAACTCTAATTAAGTATCATATGACTCACTGTAGTCTTCCTTCCTTGCTTGTCTGTAACATCCCACCACTAAGAGTAGCACTATTGGTTGCTAGCATCTGACATCCATTTACTTAATTATTCAATTCCAGTATGCAAATATAGCTATATTGGATTTTTTAATCCATACACCTTGTAGGATACAACTCTGTCAATGAGTGTCCAGTGCTTATGTAAAGAACCTACCTTTAGTTTTATAGAGTCCTCTCAACTAGAAAGTTACTTAGGTCAACAACTTTTCCCTCACCCTCTTCAGTGAGACTGTTTCAAACATTCATAATGAGTTAAAGTCTTTTGTTATTGTCTGCTTGCCATCCTGAGATCCTATGGCCTCTTAAATGGTTCTTCAAAATTTACCTACTGTCAGTATTTTGTATTGTCTTAAAAAAAATTAACTCTTCTATTCGGTGTAAAATGCCTTCTCATTGTGAATTTATTTGTATTTTCATGATGACTAATGATGTTAAAAATCTTTTCAAATGTTTATTAGCCATGCTTGTTAACTTCTTTAATGAATGGTTTGTTTAAGCCTTTTACCATTTTCTTCATTGGGTTGTTTGTCTGCTTTTTATTGAGGTGCAAGAATTGTTTTATAATTTGTGCATGCAAATGCTTTGTCTCACACACACATATATGAGATATCTAGATATATATCTAGATATATCAGTGATATATATTATATGATATATATATACATAATATATTAGCCAGTTTGTGTGTTATTTTCATTTAAAGAGCTGATGTTTGTTTTTTAAACGATGTCCAAATTATTATTTCTTTATGATTACTAGTTCTTGTGCTCCATATAAGATCTTTGCTTACCATGAGATTGCAAACATTTTCCCTAAATTTTCTTCTGTTTTATAGTTTTAGTTTTATCCTTACTTCTATGATAAATTCCACACTGTTTTGTATATGCTATGAGGTGCAGAATTAACATTATTGAAATACTCATACTACTCAAAGTGATCTATATATTAAATGCAATTTCTATCAAAATTCCAAACGCATTTTTCACACACACACACAAAAAAAATCCTAAAATTTGTATGGAATCACAAAAGATCCTGAATACCTAAGGTAATCTTGGGCAAGAAGAATAAAGCTAGAGGTATCACACTTCCTAGTTACAAATTATCTTACAAAGCTATAGTGAAGTAAAGTATGGTACTGGCATAAAAACAGACACATAGATCAATGGAACAAAATAGACTAAAAATGAACACACACACCTCCAACCAACTACTTTTTTTTCAGGCTCCGGACGCGCAGGCTCAGCGGCCATGGCTCACGGGCCCAGCTGCTCGGTGGCATGTGGGATCTTCCCAGACCGGGGCACGAACCCGCGTCCCCTGCATCGGCAGTCAGACTCTCAACCACTGCGCCACCAGGGAAGCCCCAATCAACTACTTTTTGATGAAGGCACCAAGAATACACAATAGGGAAAGGATAATCTCTTCAATAGATGGTGTTGGGAAAACTGGATCCACAATAAAAGAATGAAATTGGACACTTACATCTTTATTTTATGCACACAAATCAACTCAAAATGTATTAAAGACTTAAACGTAAGACCTGAAACCATAAAACACCTAGAGGAAAACATAGGGAAAAATCTCCTTGAAACTGATCTTGGCAATGATATTTTGGATATGACACAAAAAGCACAGATAACAAGAGCAAAAATATACAAATGAAACTACATTAAATTAAAAAGCTTCTGTACCACAAAGAAAACCATCAACAGAATGAAAACACAACATACCGAATGGAAGAAAATATTTGCAAACCATATTTCTGATAAGGAGTTCGTATTCAAAAATATAAAGAGCTTTTATAAGTAATCATATTATAACTGAAAATAGTTAACTACATATATGCCACAAGGATAAAGACTTTCAAATATAGCTAAATCTGTATAAGCCTAAATAGATGCCTATATATTGAGGAGCACAGAATGAAAAATGATGCTTTTTTAGTATGAATATAAGGTGTTTGATATACTTAATTCTCTAAAAAGTTATTTCAGTAGGAAAAGACATTTTCTTTTTATTTATTTGACACAGTGAACAACAGAAAATCATTTTTTGGTGGGTGCTACAGAGTCGGTTGCATTTCAAAGACAGAAATTCTGTGGTCTCGTTTGTGTGTTTTTACACCACTATGATTCTTCAAACTGCTTAGAAATGTTTTAAAAATAAACCATTAGTTATTGGTATGAAGAAACACGTGTTTTCCTTTTTTCTAATTCATAGCCAGCTTCTATCACACAATTGATTTTTGTGGAAGAAGTTTACTGCTGAGTAAGCCAACTTTGGTATAGTGGAACAGTTTGAACACTGTTCTCCATTTCAATCCACTTTGCAATACATGTATTTCCCGCTGCTAGGGAAATTCTAGTTTTTACATTCATTTTTTTAAGCAAGAAAAGGGTTGTGACATTTAAAACATTCTAGATGTAAATCTAAATAATTACTTTAAGTTGAATAATAACTTGAAGTGAAACCACATTTTCTGCAGCATTGACTAATCATGTGGAATGATGTGATATACAAATAATTTGTAAATCACTCTATTAGAAGCTTGTTTCTTAACAAATTTCTCCCTGATTCCAGAAAAGCTTGTTAAAAAAAAACACAACTCAGTCTAACATCCTTTGCATTTGGCACAATGAATTTGAAAAAATGATATGACATAATTATATTCTTAGGTAATTAATCCTTTTAATTAGCCTTATTGTTTAGAGCAATTGCATAGAACATCATATGAGAAAATAATATTTGAGGTTTAAGCAAATTTTAAAATATCAGTATCATAGAAAATTGATCCATTATGTGTGTAACAGTATTTATATGTTGAATTGTTAATAGGGCATATTTAAGTATTTTCTCTATACAGTGAAATAGGAAGACAATCATGAACAACCACAGTAGATGTAAGCAAAACTAGACTTTGCAAAGTTAAGATTTTTAAAAAGCATATGTCATGAACAGGGGCAAATGCAAATATATTGTAAATAGTTCTATTCATTTATTGTAAATAAAACATAAACCTTAATTTAAATAATTAATTTTATATGAATTGTGGATATATACACTCTATATATATATTTATGCACACACACACACATTTCTGTTAAGGTCAGGGAGCAAAAACTGAGTAAAAAGAAGAAAGGTATATTAATAAACGAACAACCCAACCAAAAAATGGACAGAAGATGTCAAAAGACATTTCTCCAAAGAAGACATACAGAGGGCCAAAAAGCACATGAAACAATGCTCAACATCACTAATTATTAGAGAAATGCAAATCAAAACTACAGTGAGGTACCACCTCACACAGGTCAGAATGTCTATCATCAAAAAATCTACAAACAGTAATTGCTGGAGAGGGTGTGGAGAAAAGGGAACCCTCCTCCACTGTTGGTGGGAATGTAAATTGGTATAGTCACTGTGGAAAATAGTATGGAGGTTCCTTAAAAACTAAAAATAGAGCTACCATTGATCCAGCAATCCCACTCCTGGGCTTATATCTGGAGAAAACCATAATTCGAAAAGATACATGCATGCCATTGTTCATTGCAGCACTATTTACAATAGCCAGGTCATGGAAGCAACCTAAATGTCCATTAACAGAGGAATGGATAAAGAAGGAGTGGTACCTATATACAGTGGAATATTACTCAGCCATAAAAAAGAACAAAATAATTCCATTTGCAGAAACATGGATGGAACTAGAGAGATGATCATACTAAGTGAAGTAAGCCGGACAGAGAAAGAAAAATATCATATGATATTGCTTATTTGTGGAATCTAAAAAAGTATTGCTTATTTGTGGAATCTAAAACTTATCTACAAAACAGAAATAGAGTTACAGATGTAGAAAACAACTGTATTGTTACCAGGGGCTAAGGGGGGGGGTGGTAAATTGGGAAACTAGAATTGACATATATACACTACTATATATAAAACAGATGACTAATAAGAACCTACTGTATAGCACAGGGAACTCTACTCAGTACTCCGTAATGGCCTATATGGGAAAAGAATCTAAGAAAGAGTGGATATATGTATATGTATAACTGATTCACTTTGCTATACACTTGAAACTATCACAACATGGTAAATAAACTATACTCAAATTTAAAAAATGAAAAAAAAAGGTAATGGAAGTTCTTCATTAAGCTGAGTTTGTTTTTTAAATATTAATACACTTATCTAATTTTTGAACTCCCTATCTTCCTGTTTTTATTATCCCAGTTGCAAGCATACTTCTCTTTATTTTTAATATACATTATAATGTCAAGCCTATTTTATAATATATATGTCAAGGTGAGTTTTTAAAATTTATTCTATTTTATATCATTTTAGGCCTTTTTCATATACAATTATTCCCCTTAATTTACCATCATGTTAACTCTTCTCCTAATCATATATTTCAAATTATGTCAGTAAAATTCTCAAAATTTTAGGTGTCCTTTTGCAGGTGTCATTGTCTTATCAAGATGTGACACACAATTTCAAATTTGCTTCACAGTGAAGAAAAATAGAAAATTTGTTGCATTAAAATATACGATTCACAACCACATTCTAGATCAATTATGTTTCTTGGTTAAATTCAATAGTTAGTGTCTCTGAAAGTGGATATTATTAGCAATATATCAAGGAAGTAAAACTAGATGAGGATTTGGAGTTTTAGTTTTAGGATTAGGCAGGACTTTCCTAATGTGTAAGAAACAGGAAATAGGACAGGTAAGTTTGTAATGATACAATCTGGTCATTTCACTTCTACTGTGATGAGTGGCCTGCATATCTCATTCATGTCCTTTTGCTACTTTCACAAGTTATGAAGTCCTGGGAGAAAGAGAGTCTGCTTGGTCAAGCAAGTATGGGTCAATACAGCTCACCTGTACTGGGGATGCTGGAGAGAGAAAAAATGGATCCTGTAAGCCAGAGCTATTTTCCTACCAAGACTGTACACAATAGAGCAGAGAACATCCCCCAAAAGGAAACTGGCAAATGCATAATACACAACCTAAATATGCCACAGTTAGAAATTCAAATAGTTGAATAAAATTCAATCACATTTGCAAATATTCAGAGTTTTTAGAAAACTGAATAAATATCTTTAAGAGGTGTCAATAGATATTATTCAAGGCAGTGCATGTGTAAACATTACATTTGAGTCCAGGTATCACTCAAGTGGATAGTTTTCATCAATAAAACGGAAGAAACGAATAACTGAATATTTGGAAGAGAAGTGAAGTTACAATATTCTTGGTAGGTTAATTCTGGAGCTGTCTCTACAACCGCAGCCAGATTAGCTGTATCAAAGCATTGCCTGAATTTGAATTTGAATTTCATATTACAAGAGGATGAACTGCATGACTAGAATTACTAGGTCCCTACTGAGTGGTGCTGTCATGTAGACAAGTAGCAAAAAGCAAAGATTTTTCTGTCCTATCCAATTTTGATGTGCTCGAATAGGTCTGGTCTTCGTTATACAGATAAGATTGGGACTTGATAGACTCAGCAAAGTAGAGAGTTGAAATGTTATCCTGAAAATTTCTACTGAAATAGAATATTAAATTAGATTAGGAACCAAAACCTAATTTAGGACTGAAAAAATAGAATTGGAAATCTGTTTTGTTCATGTTTATCAGATAATTATAGAACGTTTCTTTCACTTAAGGCTACACTCATTTTTTTCTTGGGACTCAGTGGCGACAGTATGGTGGCAAAAATGCAATTAGGTTTTTGATGAAGCATCTTAGGGTGGACTGGTTTACAAACACTTACTGTTCATTGTGTGGAGAGCAATGCATTAGGTCCTTGGAGAGGGTGTTCCAGCAAGGGAAGATGCAAAAACATAAAAATAGATGTAGTAACACTTTCATTATAATTAAAGATTAGATATTAGATTGTTTCCAGCCAGAAGTATTAGTTTGCTCACATCCACTTTTATTTCACTGTCACCTAAAATTTTACTTGATAGAACATTTATGAATGACACCACAAAAAGAAATTTTTTGGATTATATTGTCTACTGATAACAGTGTATATATTCTCTTTTATGGAACATTTACTATGTTAAAACATACTGCTAAATGATCTGTGTTAAGAAGTGTTAGGTAAGGGAAATGTAAAAGTTAGGGTGCTGCCTTCCAGAATCGAAATGTATTATAGATAAATTGTGCCGATTTGGAAATCAAGTGAAAACTTTTAAATATATTACCTACTGTAGGCTCATTTAAAAATCAGCACAATAAAAAGACAAAAACAATTCTGAAAAACAATTAATGATGAACCAATATGTATAATCAGTATTTAAAAAAATATTTTTAGGAAATATGAGCTTTCCAGTCCCACTTAAAAAAAAAGAAACAGAAAAATAAAAGATAAACTTTAATGGGAGTATGTATGCTTATTAATTCAGTCAACAAATATTCAACAAATGTATTTGGTCGTTTATAACTTTCTTCCAAACTGTTGCTAGTGTGATGGATAATGCAAGATGAATAAAAATGGCTTCAAATGCTCCACATAGAAGAAAATACTCAGGTTTATCTCTCTCTGTGTATAACTTACAAAAAAAAATTTAAGGATGTTGTACATTGTGTAATAGTTATGTTTATTTTTCATTGCCTTCTAAGAACCTATTGTAAAGGAGTTTTTAATAAGCAAAAAAAAATTACTTGGTGTCACTAATGAAAAACTGTACTTTTTTAGAGCAGAACATTCTGATGTTATTGGAGTCTATCTTTTGGACATTTTTAAGTTTAGTTGGTAAATGAGAAGTACTCCCAGTTTTTTGTTTTTTTTTAAAGAACTTTTCTATATTATAAATTGAATCCTAAGTGGCATATTTCTAATCCAACTATTTCTGCATTTCTAGCTGTTGGTTTTGGATTTCTCTGGGTTTTCATAGATATTAAACTAAGAAGATATTAAACAAGCTTCAGCAAGACCTACTAGCTCTGTTGACTTCAATAATTGCTTCACTTTACCCCCTAATAGTTAAATTAACTGAAAACTGTTGTAATGTATGTCTGCTTTTTTTTTCAAGTTAGCATGCATTTTTAATTTGGATTTGTCACACATGATTTTATTTGTTTTATATTTTACTTTTTTCTCACGATCAAATGGTCACTTTACAGTTTCATATACTGTTTCCAAAGAATGTCAGAACACCTGTTATCATGTATACTAGTTGTCTACTGCTGTGTAAAGATTACCTCAAAAGTTAGCGGCTTAAAACAAGATGTCTTTATTATCTCATAGTTTCCGTGGGTCAGGTGACAGCAGAGTGTCTCTGGTTTGGGGCTCACACCAGGCTGCAGACTCGAACAAGGAAGGATCCAGTTTCACTGAAGTGGCAGTTGACAGACCTCAGGTCAATCCTTGCTTTTTGATGAGATTCAGCTCTTTGCCGTCCTTGTTTTTCTATAATTGTATAATACTACCCACAACATGGCAGTTTGCTTCCTCCAGAGTGAGGGGAGGGAGAGAGGGATAAAGAGAAAGGGAAAGAGGAAGGGTGGAAGGTGGGTGAAGCAAAAGGAAAGCAGTAGTCCTTTAAAATTTAATTTAAAATGACATTTCATTACTTTTGCCATATTCTCTTGATTAGAAGCAAGTAACCAGGTCCAGTCCACAATCAAGAAGAGACAATCACACAAGTTCATGAATAACAGGAGGCGGGGTCATTGTGAGCGATTTTACAGGTTGTCCATCACAACATGATAACAACAACAACAACAAATGTGTACTTTTTAAAGAATTATGTGAACCAACATTGTACACATAGATGAATTTTAAGCATCAACATCTTATACCTAAATCTACTGGCCAACAACAGGAATAGGTTAACACACAATAAAGAAAATAAGTAAAGTTAAGAAATCTTCAGGTGCCATACTCTTCCCTGTGAAGAGTGTCTGTTATTATTGATGAGAAATAGGTTGGGTTTTGGGTCTTCAGCCGTTAGCTGATTTTTTTTTTTTTTTTGCCAAAATTTTACCTCCATCTCAAGAAAGAGGTTTATTATCTAGAATCTTGATGATTAAGAGAAATGTGAGAAATGTTCTAAATCTAAAAATGTTGGTTGGACAAAGTGTAATAATATCAAGAACAATGGGTTAATTTACCAGACGGGTGACAGAATCCTGCTTCATAATCCTAATACATGAACTTTCCTAACCACTCAGATCACAGACTTGCCAAATTCTGAGACATGAATATTTTAGAATTAGTCTCTTGCACTTTCTCTAAGACAAGCAGTCTAAATGCTCTGGCATTTAAATGTCTTTATTATTGAATTTAATGTGTCATGATATTATTTTCTCTATGTATTTCATCTTTGAAGATTTACAGAATATAGTTTACAAAGTTATAGGTAGGAGAATGGACACATCAATGCATGGTTTGTAGGAATGTAGGTGAATGTCTGTGTACTGACTTGAAATGGTTTCCCAGACATATATTTTTTCACAGAAGATAACTAAGGTGCAGAGCTTTTTAAGTATTTTATAATTTCATGTATACAAATACTCATATATGTAAATATTTGTATATGTATAAATCTAAAAATAATATGGAAGTATTGGTTTGGCCAGAAAGTTCAGTCGGGTTTTTCCGTAAGATGTTACAAAAAACCCAAACGAACTTTTTGGCCAACCCAATAGTTGCCTTGTAGACAAGGGCATCAAGTTTCAAGGAGAGGTTTATTTTTCACTGAATATTCTTGCATATTTTTTTATTTTTGCCACTCTTGTATTAAAAAAATCAAAGTAAAACAGTAATAAAATAAATCTAAATTAATAGGTGACTACATGATTATTGTAGAAAAATTATGTTAACTATATTACTTGGCAAAAGTTACAATTTTTATTAAACGTTGACAATTATGATAACACCTGTTAAAGAAATTGATCAATTATTTTATAAATTTAAGAGACAATTTTTTTCTGCATGCATTTGCTATAATAACACACCAATTCATGATTACACTGAAAATATTTTTATTAAACTACTTGGTGACTAATAAAAATATTTTCATTTTTGCACATATTCATAAAAAGTAACCACTTGAAAATTTTCCTTGTCTAATATGCAAATCTACATAAGTGAAGATTTGCTTCTTTTTTATTAACATTCATGTAAATATTATATATTTTGCTTATAGCTCTTTTAATATATCCTCTGACCTTTAACAGAAATATTTCTTTACAAAGAATTCTTGAGCATTACATTTCACGGTCTCATAACATAATGTCATTAGAAAATATAATTCATTCTTTATATCCTATAGACAGAACCGAGAGATTTCTACCTTTCTTGGCTACATATTAACAGATTTTTCTCTTAAAAATGTAGAAAAACATAACCATGGGATGTCTCTAAGGATTTATATTTAAATTATAATTTAATATCCTCAAGTCAGTGAGGTTTGCTTCTAATATTTTATATTATGGCTTTGTTATTTAAAATTGTAATCTTTTGCTATTCATATGCAATTTTATTAAAGATAACTATTTTTCACTTAACAGAACTAAGATAACCCATTCTAGGAAGATTTAGATCAAATCCATTTTATTTTGTGCAGTGAATTTCTTTAATCTGTCTCTCATGCTGAATGTTAGATGGCATTCATGGCCCCATTTCTTCAACACTTTGCTATGCTTTTTCAGTGTCTCCCCATTCTGATATTTGAGTAATGTGATTTGATTTGGTTTGGCCTACAGAATAAGATGGAAGTGACAGCTTGTCCTGTGCCCGGGCCCAAAATGGCATTGTTTCTGTTTCCCTTCTCATTGTTTGGTCACCTCCAAGAGAAGCGCATGCCCAGACTAGCCAGGTGGTCTTAGGAGGAAGGTGAGAGAAGCAGCACGGCCTCAGCTAAGCTCCCTCATCCCAGCCTCAGCTCAACAAGCATGTCTGTGATCAGCAGGGCCCCCCGCGCAAAATCCTCAAATACATGAAAATAAATGCTTATTGTTGTATACTACTGAGTATTGAGGGCTTCTTTTCTAAAACAGACCTTAATTTTTAGAGCTGTTTTAGGGTCTTAGCAAAATTGAGTAGAAAGCACAGAGAGTTCCCGTGTGTCCCCAGCTCCCACATATGCAGCCTCTCCACTGTCAACATCCTGCAGCACCAAGTGGTGTATGTGTTATTATTGATGAACCTACATGGACACTTCATTATTACCCAAAGTCCATAGTTTTCATCAGGGTTTACTCTTGGTTTTGTATATTCTATGGGTTTTGATAAATGTAAAATGACAAAAGAGAAATTTTGAGTTAATTTTTATAAAAAATGTAAGGCCTGTGTCTGGGTTAATTGTTCTATATGCAGATATCCAGTGATTCCAGCACCATTTGTTGAAGAGACTATTGTTTATATGTTGACAATAAAAAAATCTTCAGAATAAATATTTGGAGAAAATTATTTTTTAATTAGTGAGTTTTTAAAATATGAATCCTACTTCTTTTGAACCTAGTAGAGATGAAAACTTGAATAGGATGAAATAAATAAATATCAAAGAAATTATGCAGGTAATTAATAGCAATAAAAATATTCACCTAAGAGGATATTTCTAAAAGAAATCATCAATCTTTTGAGCAGGTGTGTCAAGGTAGATGTTGAGTATTTGTAAAGTTTTTCTTGTTTGTTTTTTTTTAAACTGATAGGAGATCTTGACTCAAAGAGTTAAAGTTTCAATGAAGTTATGTGTACAATAGCTACCAAGACACTGAAGACACTGAAGGTGGGCCAAATCTTTTCAAGTTTATGATTTATTAAACGTTTGAGGGATCAGAGGACTCAGAAACAGTATTATTTCTAAGTGTCAACACTAGCTGCATTTTTAATGTTTAAACACTCTTTCATTTATCTCTCTTTTGTCTTTTTATTCTCTTTGATTTTCATTCTTCTTCCCTCCCTATCTTCCTTCCTTCCTTCCTTCCTTCTTCCTTCCATGTATAACTGCCATCATTTCTTTTTTCTTCTTCTTACGCTTCTTTCTTTCATACACCCCTATTTGAGATGATTCAGTCATTTTTACCAATGTAAAAGTGTCTGCCCAACTAATGCCCAGATCTCATACACTGACACTATTCAACAATGGATATTCCTCAAATTCTCAGCATGCTTATTTATTGATATTCATCTTAGGGTTTCTAGATAAAATACAGCATGACAGTTAATTTTGAATTTTATATACAAAACAAATCGATTTTTAGTAGAAATATATTTCATGTAATATAATTTGGCATTCTTTATTTTTATTTGCTAATCTGGCAACACTAATTTACTTAGTAAATAAACTGTCATGTGAAATAATAATAGTAAAAATCCACAAATCCAGTCACATTTTTTTTGTCCTCATACATCTGAGTTTTCTGGAATAGTGTAAATTAAGGACATGAGCTTTAAATCCAGATAGTTCTGACTTTGAATCATAATTGTGCGATTCTGATCGAATCACTTCTCCTCTCCAGGCTTGTTTTTCTCGTTTTAAAAACAACAGTAATAATAGTAAAGCTTCAGAAACTTGTTACGAAAATTAAATGGTATTATATGTAAAGTAAGTGGCAAAGGTAGTTCTTGTTTGTAAGATGTTTATTTCAAAAATGAAATTAAGTGTTTAAAATTCCACCAAGATGCTAGAATACATACCTTCTCTCTCTCTTAAAAATACACCCATTTATTTCAGATTCACAGGATATAACATAAGACCATTCATTCATTTGTTTATACACGAGGTATGTCTGTCACTTATAGAGGAAGTGAGGAGGTCATGTACAGAGCTTACAAAATTGCAAGTCAGAACTTGGAGCACTAAGAGATAGTTTGAAAATACACTGTAGCAAAACAGACCAACCTGAGCCAAGATTAAATTCATCGTTAAGTACTGAACTGTCAGTCAGGCCAAGTGGCAAGTATGACAAAATACAGAAATACTGCTTGTCAAGGACAGTAGAAAACAGTTTACTTACGAAGTATTCATCCAGAACCTACTGCAAACCAAGATTTTACTCTGGTCAGTCTAGGTAAGGTCCCGGTTTCAAGGAATTCACAATACAGCCTTAGAGAAAAGAAAACCGAACAATCATTTTAAAACAATGCAGTAAATATAAAGAGAAATGGCATTATTCTCGGATTACAAGGGTAACTTCTGAAGAAAGTGATCTCTGACTTTAGACTTTAAAATTAGCAGAAGTAAAAAAAAAAAAAAAAAAAAAAATTAGCAGAAGTAAGTGGGAGAGAGGAAGATAAAGAAAACACATCAGGACACCATGAGTGAAGGGTCAATTGCGTGGGTCCATGTTGCTATAAGCAATTAAATACCTCTAATGCTAAAATGTGATGGAGGAAGCATCAAGAGATAAGGAGAGAATCTACTATGTTCAAAGCAAATTACCAATATATGTATTTTTTAAGAACTCATTAACATCTGGATATAAATAATAATTTTGCCATTTTGGGCAATTTCCCAACCATTGAAGACTCCATGTAGGAAAAGAGAAAAAATGTGGTTAGAATGCATGTAAAACAAGAAGCACTTTATGCTCTAGGGGTGGGAATAGATGATGTCACACATGTCAGTGGTGACTCACAGAATCACAGGTTTTAAAGTGTTGAAATTTGCCTGGGATATCCACAGAATATATATGAAACTGACATTCAGATTTAACATCTGAGGGTTAAGGGTTGAAGCTTTACAGAACAAGCTAGTTGGAGAAAATTTAGTAAATTAAGAGATCGTTGAAATCCTGAAAATAGATAAGAATCGTTCCACCTCCTTCTCCCAAGAAAACATGTAAAGGCAAAGGGGAAAATTCAATAGATTGAAAAAGAACTTTTAGGGAACTCATACTTTTAAAACTGTGCTAAGCTTTTTCTCTTTCCCTTCTCTCCTCTGCCTGAAACATTCAATCTTTTAAATAGGGAAAAGCATGTAGGCATCTTGGGGAGGAGGGAAGGAGTGGGGAGGGGAGGGGAGCTGGCGGCCTGAGCAGAGTGAGTGAGACCTAGCCTGGCCTGGGGTCCCAGAGCCGAAGCGGTGATGAGTGTGTGTAGAAGGGCGGCTGTCCTTAGAAGGGCGGCTGTCGGGGCTGTGGTGGGGATGTCCTGTTAGGGAGTTTAGATCCAAGCAGGATGAAGAAGGGCATCTCCACGATGGGTGCCCTTGTTCGTTAGGATCTGGGGGATGGCGTGAAGCAGCCCAGCACCGATGTCAGAGTTTAGGTGGGTTGAAGAGAACATTCCTGGAGGGGAGGGTATTGGAGTGACATTTCAGAGAAGATGTGAGATGAGACACACACCCACTAGAGGATGTCAGAAGGCAAGGGTGTGTGGGGGAGGTCGACCACACGAGGGCAGCCTGACCCTGCTTCTCACGCCCTGCCTGTAGGAAAGGGGGTCAGGGAGCAGAGACTGCCTAGCGAGGTGGGTCAGAACCCGAGGGCTGGGGAGGCAGCTAAATGAGGGGGCAGCAGAACCTGGCGTCCTGCAGCTGGAGCAAGGCGAGACGTCCCTGGGGAGGAGGAACTGGCTGTGCTGATGGAAGATTAATAATACGTGGATGGTGATTTGAAAAAATATTAATAATTAAATATACTAATAATTCAATTTATAAAATAAATAAATGCAAGAATAATGAATATCATTGTACTGAAAATTTGCTAAGAAAGTTGCTAAGCAAGTAAAATTTAAAAATTATCACGAGAAAAAAATTCTTATAGCTTCGTATGGTGACAGATGGTAACTTATTGTGGTGATCTTTGCACAATGCATACAAGTGTTGAGTATGATGTACCCCTGAAACTAATAGAATGTTGTATGTCAATTATACTTCAATTTAAAGAATTCATGAGAGCCACACTTTTCACTGTCAGAAAAAGGAATATAAATATATTTTTTAAAGAAGCAAGTTAAAATGAGCACTGTGGATTTGGATGGGAATTGGAAGTATTGTTAATGCTTGTCTTCAGTATAAAGAAATGGTTGAAAATACCTCAGCTGTAAATGTGTATATTTTTTGTATAGCTATATATATCTATATATAGATATACACATATGCCTATATATATCTATATATAAATATATACATATACCTATATGTACACATATTTATGTGTGTGTATATATATACATATATATGTGTGTGTATATATATATATATATATATATATATATATATGAAATGTGTGTTTATCCACATTCTCTAGCTCTGTTTGCAGAGAAGGCCTGGTAGCAGATGCACACCAATAGCAATGAGCTTGGCTAATATCCACTTTTATCTTCTAAATAACATTCTCCAACAAAAGAAATTAGGGTTTCTTATAGACAGGGCTGATTTGATTCCAGGGCATGAGACATGGAAATTACAAGCAATTCATGGTATGTATATATCTCTTACCAGAAACAAGGAAGTGCTCAAAAAGTGATGGGTCAAGAGAAGGGTGTTCCCACTGGGCAACTCTGAGACAACTGGAGAATCGAATAATTAGTAATAGTAAGAAATTGTAACTCACTTGTCAAGACTCTCAAGGGAAGACTCTCATAGAATTCTATCAATGCCTACCATGCAATGAATATGGTTTATTGATAGCATATGCTTATAGATGGATATCAATACTTGGCAGTAACAATCTGGGGCAATAGGCATTTTCAATGATGAAATGTGTAAACTGTCATTACAGATCAGCATTAACAGCACTCACAATCAATCTTGAAGATAAGGAATACTAACTTTGAACCAAGTAAAATATTCCTTAAAAAGAATCTCTTTATTTTCAGTGGATCTGTGTTTCAAAAAATAATTATTATTATTTTTTAATTTCACTAATAAGAAATTGTGGAAACCTGTTCATATAAGTACAGACAGACCTCATTTTAGTGTGTTTTGTCATATTGCATTTCGCAGACATTGCAGTTTTTAGAAATTCTTCAATTTCTCAGTTCAATTTCAAATTCTTCGTGTGCAGCAACATTGCATCAAAAAGGTCTACAGGCACCATTTATCCAATAGTATTTGCTCACTTTGTGTCTCTGCATCACGGTTTGGTAATTCTCACAATATTTTAAATTTTTTATTATTATATTTGTTATGGTCATCTGTGATCAGTGATCTCTGATGTTACTATTGTAATTGTTTTGGGGCACCATGAACCACACCCATATAAGACAGTGAACTTAATAAATGTGTGTGTTCTGACTGCGCCACTGACCAGTCCTTTGCCAGTCTCTCTCCCTCTTTTCAGGCCTCCCTATTTCCTGAGACACAAAAACATTGAAAGTAGGCCAATCAATAACCCTACAATGGCCTCTAAGTGTTCAAGTGAAATGAAGAGTCGTACCACTCTCACGTTAAATCAAAAGCTAGAAATGATTAAGCTTAGTGAGGAAAGCATGTTAAAACAGAGAAGGGCTGAAAGCTAGGCCTCTTGTGTCAGTCAGCCAATTTGTGAATGCAAAGGAAAAGTTCTTGAAGAAAATTAAAAGTGCTCCTCCAGTGAACACAGGAGTGATAGGGAAGTGAAACAGGCTTATTGCTGATATGAAGAAAGGTTCAGTGGTCTGGATAGAAGATCAGACCAGCCACAATTTTCCCTTAAGCAAAGCCTAATTCAGAAGAAGGCCCTACCTCTCTTTAATTCTATGAAGACGGAGAGAGGCGAGGAAGTTTCAGAAGAGAAGTTTGAGGCTAGCAGAGGTTGGTTCATGAGGTTTAATGAAAGAAGGCCTCTCCATAGCATAAAGTACTAAGGTGAAACAGCAAATGCTGATGTAGAAACTGCTGCAAGTTATCCAGAACATCAGGTTAAGATAATCAATGAAGGTGGCTACACTAAACAGCAGATTTCCAATGTAGACAAAATACCCTTATATTGGAAGATGCCATCAAGAACTTTCATAGCTAGAGAGAAGTCAGTGCCTGGCTTCAAAGCTTCAAAGGACAGGCTGACTCTCTTGTTAGGGGCTAATGCAGCTGGTGACTTTAAGTTGAAGCCAATGCTCATTTACCATTCTGAAAATTCTAGGGCCCTTAAGAATTATGATAAAGCTACTCTGTCTGTGTACAGACAGAGTATAAATGGAACAGCAAAACCTGAATGACAGCACATCTGTTTATACAACATGGTTTACTGAATATTTTAAGTCCCTTGTTGAGACCTACTGCTCAGAAGAAAAGATTCCTTTCAAAATATTACTGCTCAGTGACAATGCATCTGGTCACCCAAGAGCTCTGATGGAGATGTACAATGAGATTAATGCTGTTTTCATGCCTGCTAACACAACATCCGTTCTTCAGCCCATGGATCAAAGAGAAATTTTGACTTTCAAGTCTTATTATTTAAGAAATATATTTTGTAAGGCCATAGCTGCCACAGACAGTGATTCCTATGATGGATCTGAGCAAAGTAAATTGAAAACCTTCTGGAGAGGATTCACCATTGTAGCTGCCATCAAGAACATTCATGATTCACGGGAAGAGGTCAAAATATCAACATTAATACAGTTTGGAAAAAGTTGATCCCAACCCTCATGGGTGACTTTGAGGGTTCAAGACTTCAGTGGAAGAAGTAACTGCAGATGTGGTAGAAATAGCAAGAGAACTAGAATTAGAAGTGGACCCTGAAGATGTGACTGAATTGCTGCAATCTCATGATAACACTTGAATGGATGACGAGTTGCTTCTTATGGATGAGCAAAGAAAGTGATTTCTTGAGATGGAAACTACTCCTGATGAAGATGCTGTGAAGATTGTTGAAATGGCAACAAAGGATTTAGATTATTCCATAAACTTAGTTGCTCAAAGCAGAGGCAGGGTTTGAGAGGATTGACTTCAATTTTGAAAGAAGTTTTACTGTGGATAAATGCTATCAAATAGCGTTGCATGCTACAGAGGTATCTCGTCCATGAAAGGTTGTGGCAAAGGTCACTGTTGTCTTATTTGAAGAAATTGCCACAGACACCTCAACCTTTAGCAACCACCTGATCAGTCAGCAGCCATCAACATCAAGACAAGTCTCTCCACCAGCAAAAAGATTATGACTCGCTGAAATCTCAGATGATGGTTAGCATTCTTCAGCAATATAGTATTTTTAATTAAAGTATGTACATTGTTTTTTTAGACAATGCTCTTGCAGACTTCATAGACTACAGTATAGTGTAAACATAACTTTTATATGCACTGGGAAACCAAAAAACTTGTGTGATCTGTTTTATTGAGATATTCTCTTCATTGTGGTCTGGAGCCAAAGTCCCAACATGTCCGAGGTATGTCTGTACCTATGTATTATCCCATTTCTATATCTTAGCCATAAAATATTTGCCAATGTCCATTCTAGGTCAATTACATATTTAAGTAGGCATTAATCATTTTACAATACTGAATGCAATTGTGCAAATACATATTAAAGAGGTATTTCCCAAACTATAAAATAAAAAAAGAGGAATATCTGAAGGTACTGAAGTTTAATCACATCATTGTCCATCAGCGTGCTCTACTGGAGTTATGATAATCTATCAGTGTTATAATTGATCTATTACAGTTTACGTCCCCCTAAAATGATCTTTCAGTGAATATCAGGGGATCTTTGAAGATGAAGAAGGAAGAAAGAGGGAGGGGAGTAACCAAATGGGACTAGAGTTGCTGTTGCTCTGTCCGCACCAAAGATTTAAATGAGTCAATCAGAATACCTACTATGTACCTAACACAAGGATTGTTGTCAGAAGGACTTATCAAGACCACGCTGTGTGAATGGGTGTTTGAGATGGCATCGAGTAATATCAGTTGTACTGAACATGCTGGTCGCTTGTTCCTGACCGTAAAATTAGAGGATTGGCTGCACCATTTCCAATTTTCATTCTCTTCATTATACTTCTGATAATGTAGAACTAATTTGGAATTATTTTCAGACAATTGACAAAATAAACTCATAATGGATTAATTCATATTAACTAAAATATGTAAATTAAAAAAAATTAATTTTCCTGGGTTTTGTATAATTGAGAGATAATATAGAAATATGGACACTCTGTGAACTTTGGACTCAAGTAGACTTTGGGTTTAATTCCTATTGTCCTTAATAAGATCTGTGAGTTTGTCTTTACCTATAAAACTGGAATAAAAATTCCTTCTTTATATTGTAGGTATGATTATATGGAATAATACATTTAAAAGATCTAGCATAATGACGATGTCGCTCATATCTGACAGTTCATGCCTGACAGTTCTTTTTCTTCATTTTGTGCTTATTATGGTTGTTTCTAGTCCCAGTTTCTTCTGATTTTTTACTTACTATGCCTTGATTTTTGTAAAACTTATGTCCACCTTACTTCCTCTTTTTAAATTAAGTAGTTTCCCTTTTACGTCTCTTAAAATTTTAGATTTATAGCTGCTCTACTACATTTGTGATCCATAGAGGATATTTTCTTAAAAGTCAAAGTGTACAATATGAGATGTGAACTCTTGGAAGAAAACATGTTAATGTTGCCTTTCACCTTAGCCTGATGGGAAAGTTTAAGTATGAACAATTCATGATTAAAAATGAGGAGTTAATGACTAAATTGCCTAAGGACAAAGAAAAGGAATTTGAGAGATAAGAAATTTACCATGTTTTCAAAAATAAAGCCCTTGTAATAATTATGCTTATAAAAATACCTTGAATTATATGAATTAAAAAATATTGTATTGCTGTCATTTATATTAAATAGAGTATAAAAGACAGAAAATCAACTTCACAGTCAGTGTGGAGAGATCCCATGTCCCCCAGGACACATTCCCTAATGTTGAAAAATGGATGGATTGGAGGCCAGAAATAGCGCAAGAAAGAAGTTATCTCTCATAACATAATTTATCAGAATATATGTTAATAGAGGTTTAGAATTATTATTATTAAATAAAGAACAGATTATTAAGTATAAAGTTTCTTTTCTTTTTTCAAAATTAACGTCCAAAATGTAATAATCAGCAAAAGAAGCAATAATATATGGGCAAGGATTCTTGAACTACACAGATCAAGGGCTGAATTACAGGATATTTTTATTTATTATTATTTTCTTCTTTTGCTGTACGCGGGCCTCTCACTGCTGTGGCCTCTCCCGTTGCAGAGCACAGGCTCCGGATGCGCAGGCCCAGCGGCCATGGCTCACGGGCCCAGCCGCTCCGCGGCATGTGGGATCTTCCCGGACCGGGGCACGAGCCCGTGTGCCCTGCATCGGCAGGCGGACTCTCAACCACTGCGCCACCAGGGAAGCCCCCAGGATATTTTTAAATGGTTGAAAAAAAAAAGTAATAAGAATAAGCAAAGCAGAAACAGGAGCAGCAGCAAGAGAGACCATATACAGTCTCTAAAGCCTAAAATATCCACAACCAATTCTTTACAAAAGAAGTTTGCAGATCTCTGATATAGGACATATATTTTAAGAATAATTACATTAATTTGTTTTTTTAATTTCTGAAGTGATTTTATAAATAAGATCTTATAACTCATTTTCCTTTTGATTAAGTGTGAAAACGGGGAATAATACCTGCTTTACCATATTTAAATGTCATCATATTTTTATAATTTAGTCAAAATACGAGATAATTATCAGATTAAGCTTGGGACAGAAGAGGTAGTTTAAAGGCAAGAATCAAGATGAGGTCACCTCAAGACTATGAATAGTGAAAGTCAAAATTGGGTGAAAGAGGCAGAAAGAAGCCAAGGTTTCATCACTTACTAGATGTCTGGGGCAACAAGTTAGTTACCAAAGTTGCACATGCATATACAGACACAATCAGAATCAAACAACCATAGTAAATTCTCATAAATAGTTCTTAAACAAATATCATCATTTCATATATTGCAGTTTAGAAAACATTGAAGCCTATAGTTTATGTTTAGGTTCGATTGAAACCAATGAGGTATATAACTTTCTATAATAAGAAAAAATATAATGATGTTACATTGATATTAACTCATATATTTACACTTGTTACCTGAATTATCATAAATTTATTGTTGGTATCTAAATTATTGGAGAAATGAATTCTGTGAAGTGAATTATTTTGCATGAATTATTTGCAAAATAGAAACCAGTAACCTGAGAGTTTGCACTCAGACCCTCTTGGGATGCAGTTTCTCTTAGGAAGAATCTGGTGCCATGAAACACTGAGAATACCGTCTATTCCTATGGACGTTCCAATGCAACAATAACAACATACATAATATCTACTGAATGCTCCTTATGTGCTAGGCCACTTGTAAAAATTATACATAGATCATCCAAGAGCTTTATATAGATTATAATTGGTCAAACAGAAAGTAGTTTTAACTATTACAAGGGACAGACCATGGTTGCAGAAAATGTTAGATGGGAAGATAATTTTAACAATACAAGCAATACATCCAAAAGACTATTTGTTAGCGTTCTAATGTTAGCCAGTGCTTATTGTGGAGAGTAGTTAGCCTTAAAGCTATTTTAGTTTCCATGGGTAATATTAAATGGAGATTTTCTTTTGGACCACTTTCTCTTAAAAGTATTGTGACAAATGAGCTTTCAAAGAGTGAATTACATTTAACTTGTTGGCATCTCTTTCCCAAACTATGTCGTTCAAATTTGTTCTGAGGCCCTTATGCCAATGGCAACTCTGAAAGAAGTTTTACAAATATAAGTACTTGTACCAGGTATTACAGTAATGTCCGCTAGAAATAGTTTTTTCTCCAAAGAATTGTAAAATGTTGATAAAACATAAATATTTCGGATTTAGGAAAGATTAATTTCAAACATATTTTAGTATAAATAGATACTTCTAAGGTCAACTCATTGTAAATATACTTCTCCATTGACATTTTCCCTGGAGTCAAATATATTTCATAACGTCATAAATCCGTAGGGAGTTTTATATATTGCCTGTATTCTTATATCAAACAGGAGGAATATATTATTATTGAAGTACTACTCAATACAGTGCACTTAAATAGTCATTGGTCTGCAGAACCATGGCATTTGCAATCTGGTAGTGCAGAAAATTCATCATGAGTGTCCTCAGAGAGACTCAGGCCTTTTTGACCTATTTCACAAGCAAATGAAATACTTTCTTTGCTCACTCTTGTGGTGAAAAATCAGACAAAAGTTAAAATAAGGTTTGGAAAAGCTATGAATAACTTAGCTGTCTGTGCCAGTTAGTGTTGCTATCTGTCAGGTCCAAAGCCCACCCTTCTGAACTTTGCTTTGTGATGTTGGGGTTCAGGCTCTGCCTCACGGTGTTTCCCATGTGTCCGTGAGGTGCATGTGTAAGGGCCCATCTAGAGAAGTGTTCTGGAAATCTGGGAGAAGGAGGAAAATGTCTTGACCTTTCCTTGGTGTCCTCTGGTCCCACCTGCATGAATTCAGCAAAGGCCTGTAGTCCTGGCAGAGGTGTTTAGGTCCAGGACCCAGTTTTTTTGTTTTTCTCTGTGTTCCCATAACCAGCTGTAATGTGTTCCCTTAGGGCTGGAAGCACCAGCCCGTAATGCTTTCTTCTCAAGGGTCCCAGTAACTGCAGCTCCCTCCTCCCTTCTGCAGTCCTGGCACCCACTTGACAGCCTTCCCACTTCAGAGATTTTAGTTTCACCTCCACAAAAAACTCTCCTCCAAATTTCTAGGTCCTAAAGATCCAAATTCTTCCCTGTGTTTGCTGAATAATTTCTACAATAACTATCCATGTGTTACCCCAGAATCCTGACTTGGCTTTGCAGTTGTTGACTCACAACTGGTAATGAGTTCTTTGTATTAATTTCTGTTTGTAAAAATGAATGATGTAGCTTTTGCTTTCCTTACTGAATCATGACTTAAACCATCTTTAATTAAAAACTTGACTTTTCTTATTAAAGTCAAAGGAATCTTTTTAATGCTGAAAAAGAATTAAAACAGAAGAAAAAATATCTTATTTTTCTTAGCCCCTATTCCCCTATATACTGTAACAGATGTAAAATGATGAATAAATATAAAAAAAGAAAAGAGTGACCCAAGGATGCACTTTTCACCCGCCTGTTTCTCAGTCCCGAATGTATGTTTGTGTTAAATTGTTATATATTAACATTCTGCCTTATAAGACAAATTATTTATGAAGATACTGATTAGCATTAGTCAAATACTAAACAACCATTATGCAATGGTGCATGGAATACCCTACCTTTATGTATAGGAAGACAGACAAAAAAAGAAAATGAATCCAAGCCAAAAATACAATGAGAGTTAAGATGTTCTATTTAGGGGTGACATGTATATGATAAAGACATGTAAGAAACAAAAAATTACAAAGAAAAAATTCAGTAAGTCATAGTATATATAAAACAAATATTTGTCCATCTCTCCACTTGGTTTAGGAAAATAACAAAAATTTGAGGTATTTTTCTCTAAATTACTTGTCAAGGGGACTAGTGCCGGGACTGTAAGGTCTTTATATAGCAAGTCATGTGGGTAGAGGTTTTTGATCTCCCAAAGACAGTGGCTAAAGATTGGTACTGCTCTTTCATGCTTTGCTGAACTAGTAATTTTCAGGGAAATAATTGTTCAGACAAGTCTTGTTATAATGAAAATAAATTCCAGCACATATTTCTTCCATCAATGTGGCTTCAGATAAATACCATATCTTTAATAGAAAAGGATGGGAGAAGGTAAAGAATTTGCCATATTTCTTATTTTTGATGATTATACTCCTATGCTTTGTGGACAAAAATTCCATTTGATCAGTCTTATACAAATTGGAAAGCAAATTAGGTATCTGAGCAGTAGTTTAGAGTCTAAGTGACCTTTTTGTGATTCAGACCTAACTATGATTATTTATCACAACAACTATAAATTTGAAGTCATTAAAGGTTAAAAAATAACACAAACATGAGTTAATAAGTTGTTGCCAAAATTAACCAATCAGTCAACCAATTAATCAAGTTACTCTCTTCTCTATATTTTCCATCATATTTTCAGATGAAAAAAAATGGTCTTTCTACTTCAGATGAAAATTTAATATCTAAAGAGTTTACTCTTGGATTATTTATTTGCATTTTGTTTCAGAATTTAACTTTGCATAGTCTTTAAAGTAGTATTCACTGTTGACAAAAGGGTAATTAAATTTGTAATCTTCTCTTTGAACTTGATGTTTAGATGAGAATCATGGAGTTCATGACTAAGAGTGAGCAACTGTGATTTAGGGGAAATTCATCAAAAACATTCCCTATCTACTTCAAATGAAAAAAGATTGTCTAAAAATGTATACATCAACTAGCTAATCCAGCCTAAAGCATAAAAAGCAAGAAAAAGGTACATGGTCTTATCAATCACTTTCTCTGATTGAGAAAAACCATAAATTTTCATAAAGCTTAAATATAAATAATTGTAACTTATGTAGTAATAATATTTTAAAATATAAATGTTTGAAAATATAAAGTTAACAATTTTTCTATTTTAATTTCAAATTTTCTCATTGGTTTTCAGAAAAAACCTTAACTATTTCTCCCTGAAACTTCAAACATGTTCTTAGTTCACAAATTCCTCTCAGTCTTTGGTTTTTGACTATAAGTTTGCATAAAAGGTACATACCATACTTGGATATAAGGTATAAAGTTTTAATATGCTGCCTAGACATACTAACTTAGATCACTGTTTAACCCAAGTCCCCTTTATCCTTTTGTGGGAGAGATGGAGCCCCAAGAAGTAAATGCCTTCCTTTGACTTTGCTCCATTTGGCTTAAATTCACAGTTGAAGGATGCTATGAACCAGTCCCTTCTAGTAGACCCCACTGACAGCCCTACTAACAGTTTCTACTGCAAACTGGGCATGTAACAATAGTCTAAAACTGACAGTCTTACTTGTTCATTAACTTAACTGGCTCTTTATTTTTGTCTCTTTCTGAATAAAATGATCAATCTTTCACATAGGGGTTCTGGAGACTGTCATCTGCCCTGCTTTTTCTAGTGACCCAGCTGAAATTCCTCATTAGTTACGTGATAGAGACAGAAAGAGGGAATATGCCTTGGATGGTTTCTTTCTGTTTTGTTAGTTTTCTTCAAATTAAGGGCTCTAACTGGAACCAAGGGTCTAGGATTCTAGCTATTCTATTAACTACCAGCTTGATTAGGAAAAACTGAATAACTGCTCCTGGTCTCTGGCTCTTCATCTTTTCATTAAAGGCATTTGGATTGATTTTTCTCTATTTTCTTGGAATTCTAACATCGACTTGAAAGTAGCTCTTTGTAAAAATTAATTGTATTTAACTGAAATAAACTTTGAATGGTCAGGGTTCCTGCTTTTTTCCTTTTTTTTTTCTTTTTACCTCTTTAATCTTTACCTTTTTATTTCAGGGGAGTAAACAATTTGAGCAGAGCAGTTTTTCAACAGGCATACACATTGAAGATATTAGCATATTTGTCTGTTTTCTGACACTATGTTGGTGATAGTTGCACTATTGGACTAGTGTGAATTTCAGGTCTAGAAAAGCAACATCGGAATCTAGGTGTTGAGAATTTCGGTTTAGAGGGAGTATGTTGATTAAATGATTTAAAGAGTATAAAGACTAGATGGTATACACACAAGCGGACAATTGTAGCAATAATCCTTCAGAGGATGAGGAGACTCTGGACTGAGATGGGGAATGAAACTGATCGTAGGATAATGAAACTAAGATATTGGAGTGAAGTAGAGAGAAGCAGCAATGCAAAATCTAATAGGATTTTCAACTTGAAGTGGCAAATGGCAGAAATGCAGAATTGTTAAGGGAACTGTTTTGAAAAACAAAAACAGTAATAATGTGGCCATTGGTATATGCTGAGATAAGGATGAGGAAACCAGATGAGATAGCTGGGTTTAGAAATGGAATTTAGACTTGTTTATGTGTAGATGGCAGGCACTTGCCATTCCCTAATTTCCTGCTAGATTTCCTTATATGCTCAATTTTTAAAAAAGATAATAATTGGAAATTTAAGAAATAAGATGCTTTGTTTTTACGGTGTAGATATTAACAATATAAATGATATTTAGAAAAATTAATTCCAAAAGATTAGGAAAATATTTAAGAAACTTTTTAGACCAGTTCTATACCTTACGCCATTAATAGCTGGATCCCATTTACACTTTTTTTTTTTTTTTTTTTTTTTTTTGCGGTACGTGGGCCTCTCACTGTTGTGGCCTCTCCCGTTGCGGAGCACAGGCTCCGGACGCACAGGCCCAGCGGCCATGGCTTACGGGCCCAGCCGCTCTGCGGCATGTGGGATCCTCCCGGACTGGGGCATGAACCTGTGTCCCCTGCATCGGCAGGCGGACTCTCAACTACTGCGCCACCAGAAAAGCCCCCCATTTACACTTTTAAGCTTCACTTAAAAATAACTACATGCCACATAATTTCAAATGGCCTTTCTCATCACAGTATGGTTATTTTAAAATATTTTTAAAATTCAATTTGCATTAGCATAATTCTAACTGACATTTAAACTGTTGGGCTTTACATTTCTCACTGAGTGTTAATTTTATCTGGAAATGATAGAGTATTTCACCGTTAAGGCAATGAGCAGATATGGAAATAAATTTAACTAAATTTCAAAACAAAATACAAGCCAGATATCAAGATAATTATTGAAGTGTGATGGGCTTGAATTTGAGGTATCTGTTATTTAAAATGCTTTGAGGGACTTCCCTGGTGGCGCAGTGGTTAAGAATCTGCCTGCCAATGCAGGGGACACGGGTTTGAGCTCTGATCTTGGAAGATCCCACATACCCCGGAGCAACTAAGTCCGTGCACCACAACTACTGAGCCTGAGCCTGTGCTCTAGAACCTGTGAGCCACAACTACTGAGCCCACGAGCCTAGAGCCTGTGCTCTGCAATGAGAAGCCCACGCACCGCATTGAAGAGTAGCCCCCACTCGCCGCAACTAGAGAAAGCCCGCGTGCAGCAATGAAGACCTAATGCAGCCAAAAATAAATAAATAAATTTAAAATGCTTTGAATAGTCAACTAACCTCAAATTTGCATATATATGTATATATATATATTATGTGTGTATATTTATATACATATATAGGTATATGTTTTTTTCATAAGTCCAGTCAGTAAAATGTGCAATATACACAGACATATCAAATCAAAATTATGTATACATAGTCAAGCTAATCTGAAATTTTCTAATAAAATCAATTAGGCTAGTCAATCAAAAAATAACTTGATTTGTAATCTGGATATATATGAAATCTGAAAAAATATAATATTATACCATATAGTATTTGGATTTAAATGAGAAAAATAGATCAATTTATGTGTTAATTTTTAAAGATTTTGAGATAGGGATGAATGAATTTAACAATGTAAGGCACTATCAATGCACTTTTTTCCCAAACAATGTAACAAATGAACTTTTTAATGATATAAATATCATTATATGATATTTATGATATTTATGATATTTATATATGATAAAAATAATTCATATTACAAAACCCTTTGTGTTGTGATCCAGCTTTCTGTGTGTCACCAACTTGTTCTGCTGTGCTACTCAATAAGGAATTTAAAAAAAAGAAAAGACAAAAAAGAAAATTGGAACAATCCTGAAAAGAAGGCAATATTCTACTCTGTGTACATATTTATCATTGAAATCTCTTCTTTTGCATATTGTCTGTCAATAGTATTTACACTGACTTCTCTTATTGATTTATATGAATTTTTGTATATATCCTTTTCTCAGATATGGAAAATTTTTTATTCCGTTTTAATCTGCTTTCGATTCCATTCATGGAGTGTTGGTTTGTTTCATATGCATACCTTTAAAAATGTTTATTTACTCAAATTCATAAGTTTTTCCTTTGGGGCTTACTTTTGAAATTTTTTTAAAAGCCTATTTTAAATCTTAAAGTATATAAATATAATTAAAATTTTATTCTAGTAATTTAACTTCGTATTTAAATATGTACTTAGTGCGATTTCTTTTGGTGCACAATGGATGAGATCCATAAAGCAAACTATCCATCCACAGTCCATGTCTCTTACCCTCTATTTCCCACCAGGAATTTTGACCTATAACCACGTTTTGCATCTATGTTGAATTATGTGACTACTCCTTTTCAGTGGAATACAAGTCAAAATACTGCATCATTTTTGCAAGCCACAGTATTGGGGGTTTTGCTTTCTCTCTCTCTTCTCTGTTTATTTGCTGGTATAGAACACTTCAAAGTCCTTGTGTGTAGTAGAGGTTAGAGTAGAGCCAGGAAGAAAGCTGCTCTCTGATAAGGAAATATCGTATGGGCTATTACATAGGTCATTATACTTTTATTGTATGTTTATTATAGCAGTTAGCAAAGCTGATAATGAGATTAATTAAAAATAAGGTTATCTTTATATTTTTTCCAAACAATGAATCACTTGTTTCAATATCATTTATTGAATGATTCATCCATCCACTTAAGTAATAACGAGGTTATCATTTTTTCAATCAATTAGCCACTTGTTACATTACAATAATTGAATGATTCATCTATTCCTTCTTTTGAAATATCACCTTTCTACATAATAAATTTTCTTTCATAATAGAGTTTATTTCATTAAATGTTTATGTTTTATTTGTCCATCAGTTTCTATGTCAGATACACACTATATATAGCACCATGCTTACTTAATAGCTTTTAATATTTGTTAGGAA
Source organism: Monodon monoceros (assembly GCF_005190385.1). Classification (NCBI taxonomy): domain Eukaryota; kingdom Metazoa; phylum Chordata; class Mammalia; order Artiodactyla; family Monodontidae; genus Monodon; species Monodon monoceros. The sequence goes on along the minus strand of NW_021703774.1, from coordinate 12,130,583 downwards.
AAGTCTACTTCAACAATTTTTTCTAGGCTATTCTTTTTCCTCTATCTTTCCAAATGATTTAAGAAGTTTTAGCAATTAAAAAGGACATGGGGAGGGGGAAGGGTAAGCTGGGATGAAGTGAGAGAGTGGCATGGACATATATACACTACCAAATGTGAAATAGAGAGCTGGTGGAAAGCAGCCGCATAGCACAGGGAGGGAGATCAGCTCCATGCTTTGTGTCCACCTAGAGGGGTGGAATAGGGAGGGTGGGAGGGAGACGCAAGAGGGAGGGGATATGAGGATATATGTATACATATAGCTGATTCACTTTGTTATACAGCAGAAACTAACACAACATTGTAAAGCAATTATACTCCAATAAAGATGTTAAAAAAATAGTATGTCAGTTGAAATTGTGTTTAATTTATAACTTAATTGGGTGGAAATTTTTTTTCTTTCAAATATTGCATTTCTTTCCAGGAACATATTATGTTTCCCATTTATTTGGGTCTCCTTTTAATTTCCTTAGTGGCACACACTCATTTGTAAAATCTCTGCAAAACAATTGCAGATGAAAACCCTTAGGTTTAGAAAGAACACAGAGAGTAATATTAATGGCAGAGTAAGAATAAACTTGTTTTTCATTAGTCTTTTTTGCAATTAATACAACTGAACAAAGAACATCAATGTGTCATGTGTCTGCTGGAGACATGGTGTCATCACAAGTGCACACTTCTGTGCATTGTGGAAGAAAACTGGAAGTAATTCCTGGATCAGTGTGGGTAATCGATCTCAATGTCTTCCACATGGGCAGAGAACCAATACACCATATATTTCCATATTGCTGGTAATATTATTCAGTGACTTTTATCATAATGAATGGTGTGGGTATAAAGTATTAGAATCCTTGATTTTAATTATACTAACTCACAGTACTCTACCCAAAAGTATCTTCCCTGACTTTCCTTTCCAATATTAAAAGTTGCATTCCTTTCAACTCACTCCATATACATTCTCAAATTTTATGTATCAAATATTGGCCTAAAATATTTAAGAATGTGAAATGTTTCCACCCTCATTATTTTTATAACTTAGCTTAATAATTTTAGTTACATGTTCTCCACTGATAACTAGAGTATGTTCTCTTTTTAGTTATTAAATGTAGAACCATAATCTTATTACTGGTAAAGAGAAAAATGATTCTTGTAAAGAAAATTTTACTCTCTTCCTCCTAAGCACACAGGAATCTATTTTTCCAGTTTCCCTTGCAGCTTAGAGCTCTCTGTCTGGGTCAAAACAATCCAAGTATGGGCTGAGATGAGGTACCTCATTTCTAGGTGTGGTATGAAGAGAATATAGAAGCCATCCATGCCTTCTGTTCGTCTGCCATATGATCATGAATGCCATTGGTTCAAGATGCCATGGGTACAAAATGGAGGAAGGTAACCTTCCCCTCATCACATTTTTGTAAACAAAAGTGAACCCTAATTTTAGCAAAAATATATTTTGGAGCATATCTTTCTTTGCTATGCTTAGAGCTGCCGACAATCTCAGACTGCTGATTCACATACAAAGCACCCTGTGTTCAGAAAAGTCCAAATTATCTACTTTACTATTTTTGCCCCCTTTTCTTTATTTTTATTATTTATTTATGTGAAGTTTATTTTTTAAATTTTTATGCAATTTTTAAAGGTTATTTTTTATTTACAGTTATTACAAAATATTGGCTATATTCCCCGTGTTACAGTACATCCCTGAGCCTATCTTATACCCAATAGTTTGTACCTCCCACACTCCCACCCCTCCATTGCCCCTCCCTCCTCCCTACTGGTAACCACTAGTTTGTTCTCTGTATCTCTGAGTCTGCTTCATTTTTGTTATATTCACTAGTCTGCTGTATTTTTTAGATTCCAGGTACTATATTTTAAACTCATTTGACACACTTTTAAAATATTTTATGTACAAAAATGTTTGCAACTTCATCATTTGGAAACACTGACTTACCTAAGGTTTAAAAACATCTTTCATGTACAAACTCTAATATTTTTAAAATAACATTTTCCATCTCTAATAGAGGTCTACCTTGAACTGTGTTATCAGATTTCTCTTAGGATAAGTGATGCATAAAGTGCACTTTAGGAATTTGTTTTTGCATCAATATTTCCTCTTATCAATTATGTGCTCCGCTCCTCTAAGTTTAGCTCTGAACTGACCTAGAAATATTTCTTTTTAGATAACTGCCCTGGTGATAACTTTCACCAGTAGTTTTTAATGAAAATCTTCATAAAGATGATGTCTTGCCATATTTAGCCAAAAATTCTATAGCCTCAATTTTGGGCAGCATAAATTAAGGTACACTTATTTTGTTAATAGAGTTACTCATTAAAAGTTTCAAATTTATTTTTGAATGTTAAATATTCAGAAATATTTCATTTATGCTCAGTTTACTTCAGAGTAATTTATGGGAAGAAGCTCAAGACATAATTTCGTTAATAGTTTGGTTCCCAGAGGGTAGGTTCTTATCTCCTCGCAGAAGGAATTCCAAGACAGTCAAGAAAGTAAAGTGAAGATTTATTTAGGCGATGGTAAGCTGTCCTATATAATACGTAGTCCAGCCAAAAATATTCCTTGGTTTTGGTTTTCAGGGAGAGTAAGGGTCGCCTCCAAGGCTGGGAGAAAATCCCTTCCCAGTAATGGCCTGGGGAATTCAGGCATGACAAGAAACTTGTGAGTTATAAGGGTCCTTCCCTGGTACAAATTAGAGGAGTGGTGAAATGTTTTAGCTTTGGTCTTCCTTCTGCCCCAACAACAGAGCAGGTTTTGGGGGCAAGGGGCCCAAGATGAGAAGTTAGGACAGAGTAAGTGGCTAAAAACTGGACAAGCTTACCTGCCAACGGTCACCTGTCATTCCTCCTGTGTGATGACGACTGTCTTTTGGGGAACCTTGGGAGGTCTTGGGTCCCATCAATCAACCACTGCCATCACTGGCGTGGGGGAACTTCCTGGTTCCGTTCACAGCTGGAGACATTCCCTCCTCCAGTGGCCCATCTTCTTGCAGAGTGAGCATGGAGTTTTGGGTGTGGACTGGGACCTGTTTCCTGGGCTTTCCTTGTTCCAGTGTTTAGGGGTCTCACAGCTAAAACAGGCCCCCTTTCTTGGCAGAGGTCTTCTGGGAGTACATTTGGGTTGACCAGGAGGTGGGTTAGGTCTTGTCAGGACGGCTGCCAAAAGCCTTAAGTCACGCTGTTCCTTCTTTTCCTCCTCAGTCTGGTCTCTATTGTTAAAGACACTGAAGGCCTTGTCATTAAGAAGGTTGAGAGGGGTTTTGGTCTCCATGGCAAGCTTTTGAAGCTTCAGAGAATGTCAGGGCCGACTGGCTAATGAAGTGGGTTGCAAATACAATGTTTCCCTGGAAAGTGTTTGGGTCTACATTCCGCATATTTTATGAGGGCATCTGTCCATCAGGCCTGAAATAGAGCTGCATTTTTATCTTGGCCTTTGGTGATTTTTTTTTTTTTTTTTTTGCGGTACGCAGGCCCCTCACCGCTGCGGCCTCTCCCGTTGTGGAGCACAGGCTCCGGACGCGCAGGCTCAGCGGCCATGGCTCACGGGCCCAGCCGCTCCGCGGCATGTGGGATCTTCCCGGACCGGGGCACAAACCCGTGTCCCCTGCATCGGCAGGCAGACTCCCAACCACTGCGCCACCAGGGAAGCCCTGGTGATCTTTTTAACCTTGTCATAGTTAATACGTTAATTATGCATCATTTCACCCCTTCAATGAGGCAGAGGATCATGTGATCCCTTCTAGTGATACCAGGCTGACCTGGATGATAGTCCCAGTTGGGATCCAGTAGAGGCACTGCAGTCATGCCCACAGGGTTTTGGTGAGGTTGGGTGACATGTAATCGATCAGCATATGTTCGAGCCTGTGCCGAAATACGGGTCTTTTCCTCAGTGGTGTAACAATGGGAAAGGGCATTTAGCTTCTTCCAGGTAAGGTCAAAGGAGAGAGTCCGTCCTTGTAATTCTCCAGTGAACCGGCTAGGGAACTCTGAGAATCTACCTAAGCGGCACAGGTTGAGGTCGGACAAAGAAAAAGGGGTGTGGACTCTGGTTATTCCCTGAGGCCCTCCTACTACTTCCTGAAGGAGGAAAAAAAGTTCTGGCTGAACTTCTGGTACAAAAGGTAAAGAGGGGGCTTCCCTGGTGGCGCAGTGCTTGAGACTCCGCCTGCCGATGCAGGGGACACGGGTTCGTGCCCCGGTCCGGGAGGATCCCACATTGCCGCGCAGCGGCTGAGCCTGCGCTTCCGGAGCCTGGAGCCTGTGCTCCGCAATGGGAGAGGCCGCAACAGTGAGAGGCCCGCGTACCGCAAAAAAAAAAAGGGTAAAGAGGCTTATAAGGTTGGGGAGGGGCTGAAGATGGTGAAAGACTGCTGGGAATTGGGTCTTCTGTCTGAGGCTTATGCGCCTCCAGGGATGCCTCTAGAGAGGGCTTTTGCGTAGCCTGAATGGGCCCCAGCTGGCAAGGTTCCGTAACATAGGACTTGCATAGTTCCGGGTTCTCTCTTAGGGCCATAAAAGCCTGGACATAAGGAACTTTGGTTCATTTTCCCAGCCTTTTGCAAAAGATGTCTAACTGTAGGATGCTATTTTAAGGTCGGATCTTAACAAATGGCACCGCGAAACAGAGGAAAGCTTCAAGTGAGCTTTATTAGGGAGCGCTCCCGGGCGAGGTTTACTGGTCCGAGAGAAAGGGGCCAGAGAAGTCGCACCCGGGCGAGGGTTGGGCAAGATTTTATAGGGGAAGAAGGGAAAGGGGTGTGGTGAATCTGGGAGGGCGCAGGGTATTCCTTATTTGGTGGTCTTTTCGGGTATCCTGGGGGACCGTTAGTCCCGCCCCTCGAAAGGCAGGAAGGCTGGGCTGGGTTCAAAGTCCCCAGGTCAGTTCCTGGAACTGGGTGGTCTGGAATGTCTCCAGGGCAGTTTCTGGAACTGCGTGGTCCGGAGAATTTCGGTCTGATGCAATCTGTGAATCTGATTGTGTTCCCCTGCCTCGGGCCAGTTGGCCTTACAGCTATTTTAGTTAAGGCTTCCATTTCCTGACCAGGGACTCTTCGTACTCAAGTTTTTACTGGGGCCAGGCTGTGTCACAAAAGAAAAGGATGACTCAGAATGCACCCGAGGGGTGAGTCCTTGGGGATGGAGGAGGTGTTTCCCATTGTTCCTTCAGAAGGAGGAAGCTCCTGTAGCAGAGAGGAGCGCTAGTGGAGGTCCCATGGGGGTTCCCTAAGACAGGACTGGTTCCAGGCATCCCCATCCACTTAGTCCCCTCCACCCTAGCTACTATGGAGGTTAGCTACTCCTCCATGTGACGGTCCTGCTGGCCTCAGCTAGGGGCCTGTGGCCTATCCTGACATCCAAAGTCCCCAGGAGGAGTCACTTTCCTGAAGGCTTCTCTGTAGATTCTATGGCCAATGATTAATCCCTGTGTTCCTGGGTATGTTTCTGTGGAACAGACATCCTCATATTCCAGGACCTATTTAGGTCCCAGCTTCTTTGTCTGAAAGAGTGGTAAGTTTCTGAATATGGGCACTGGCCATTAAGGGAGGTGGTTTATGAAAAAGCCTCTTTCTCCTTCCCTTTTGTACGTGGTGCACCCCCCCCCCCCCCCGTCTCGGTGCTGCCCTCCCCCAGCCCCTTCCCACACGGGCTCCATGCAGCAGGTGGTGGCGGCCGAGGTCGATGAGCGGGGTCTGCACTTAGGGGGACGGAGGGCCCAGTGACCTTGCAAGGACACTCCCAATCTCGTGACCCCTGGTGGGGAGGCAAACACTGCCAATGCAGTTTGGCGCCCCAGCATGTGTCCCTGGGGCGTGGCCATGTGCACGCCCCACCCTAACAGGGCGAGGCCGGTTGGGGGTGGGGACTCCTGGTAGACTGCGGAAGTGACGGGCTGAACGCTGGGTGGTGAAGATTGGCGGCCCAGATGTGGTCCCACCACCATGGGTCCCAACCGCCCTGTGCGGGACCCTCTCCCTCCCCAAGACGCGGGGGGTGCAGTGCACATACCACCTACGGCGCCACGAGGCAACTCCTGATGGGACCACAGTGGCCGCAACCATGGCTGACCTCTCTCTATGTAAGTCTGCATTTTCTATTTCCACACAGTTGGACCTGGTGACAGTTCATTAAATGGTAGCTAGGGCAAACCCAGAGGGCAAGGCTCCTATGGTTTGGGTCCCCAGGTGCCTGTGAGAATGGCTGGAAACGTTTCCTGATGTGCCCTGCATGTCTGTATCAGTGAGAAGTGGAAGACCTGGCTGCCAGGTCGGAAAATGCCTGGCAGGTCTCTTTTTTCCCATTTCCAGCTGAGTAAGGCACGAAAGTAAGAGTGAGATAGGACCACGGAGGCATAAGAGAAGGAGGGTAGCGGGAAGTCAGGCAGGGCCTCTCAAGCGCCCGGGAGGCCAGAGGCTGAGGCTTACCGAATTCTCCTGGCTGTTGCTTTGTCAAAGGTGTTCCCGGAGGGTAGGCTTCTGTCTTGTGGCAGAAAGAATTCAGAGAGGAGGCAGGGAGGTCACAAGAAGGCAGAGTGAAAATTTATTTAAGTGATAGCCTCAGGTGAAAAACTGCCCTGAGCTTCTCTGGCAAGCGGGTTATGTGGGGTTTAGAAGTGAAGGAGCGGAAGGGGTTTGGGGATCATATTTCCTGATTTTTATCTCAGCTCCACCTTGCCGAGGGGAGGAGTTTTGCCCTTATTTAGTCTTGATCAGAAGCGTCATAGCATTGGTGCATGATGGGAACTCATCTGCGAGGCTAATTTTATTGTAATGAGGGCATAATGAGCAACAGGTTACATTTGGACACCGGAGATTCCGCCTTTTCCCACCTTTCTTTGTCTGCCTCCAGGACACTTAAGGTCCCCAAATGTGTGGTTTCCTTTGACTCTGGAGGTTCCTGCTTTTCTTTGCCCAACGAACTCCACCCTCCGTGCAGTTTACAAGTTGTATGGTTTCCTGCCATCTGGCCCGTGACCCCCTTTCTCTGCTCATATCTAGCTACCTGCCTGCTTTAACAGTTTTATGGAATGATAATGATCACGTAAAATATTTAAAATATAAAATGTCAAAATACGGGCAATCTGTTTTTCCAACGACATTTGGTTTTTGTTTAAATATGAGTATTTCTCTAGAGGAAGTGAAGTTGCTTGGTACTTATCTCTGCTCTCGTTAAAACACAAAATTGCATCAGGAATTTTATATTTTATCTGAAATGTTCTTAATTTTTTACATTTGATTGTGAAATGCCAGCTGAGGGTTTATAGACATTTTCGTAGATCTATGAATTTTTAGTTTTTGTATTAAGTTGAAAAATTATCAGCCATTATAACTTTCTATATGTGCAATCCAGTCATTCTCTTATTTAGTTCTGGGATTCCATGTATATTAGACCATTAAGTAATACACCATAGGTCTACAATGCTCAGATCAACTTTTTTTCTAATTTTTTTAGTGATTTTTCTTTTTGTACTTCAGAATCTGTTGCTCTGCATTCTATTACTGATCTTTTCTTCTTCCTGCAATATCGTTAAACCCATCCATTAAGTGATTTATTTTGGATATTAAAATTCCTGTTCTAAAATTTTCTTCTCTTTATTGTTGCTTCCATTTCCCTTGTAAAATTCTCTGTAAGTTCACTTGTTATGTATGTATTTTACTCTAAATCCTTAAACATATGTATAGTAGATGATTTAATGTCCTTGCCTAGTAATTCCAACATCTCTGTCATCCTTGGGCCTGTTTCTACTGGCTCTTTCTCCCTATCTATTTTTCTCTCATTTTATTTTGCCACTTAATGTTCCTGTTTTGTGTGTCTTAAATTTTTTAATTTATTTTATATAGGTAAGCACATATAACCTATTATGTTAGTGTTCTCAAGATAAACAATAACTCGTCCTCCAATAAGAGGACCTGACAACATCATTTGTCACACACAGTTCATCCTAAATTTACCTGGTAATTGGGGTGAACATCTGTGTTAGCTGACTGGCTTTATCCAAGTAGAAACAAACTTCCATCTTTATGACAGGAGGTCATTTTGCAACTTGTAGAAAAACACCCACAAATTTAGGTTGCTAGCCTCCCACAAAAACTGGGAGAGGGGCTGCTAGCTCCCTTGGTGTTTACATTTCAAAGAGATGGCTCTCAGGTCCTTGAGAAAGAGAGTCCTGGGCCAAAAAGCAAACGAAAGCCCTATCTAGTCTTAGGATTTCTATACATCTCGAAGAGATTTTTTAAAAAAAGAATTTTTTAAAATACAAAGCTACTTTGGAAAAGAATTTACCTCAGAAAAGGTAAATGCTCTGAGACAAAAAGGGTAGGAAAATCTCTTCCCTTATTTTCAAGAGGAAGAAGTAAGTCTTTTATTTTAAATTTGAATTTCTCTTTGTACCTTTAAATGAAAAAAAAATGTATTGTACTATTTAAATGTGTGTAGGTGAACATTTAAAATATGACTGAACTGTCATATTAGGTCAGTAGGAAAGGCTACATGATTCAACAAATGGAATCTAAAAAATGATTATAGGAAAAGTAAAGTTGGGCATGTAGAATCTCTTCACGGAAAGAATACCAAATAGTCATTAAACATATGAAAATACAATCAATTAGCTGGTTGATTTTAAGTTTATTTCCATATCATTTCTCCCATTAAGAGTTGGAGTCTGCTTCCCCTCTGCTTGAATCTGGGCTGGTCCTGTGATGTGATTTATCAAAAATATGCAGCACAACTGTCATCGTGTGACCTTAAGTCCAGGCCTCGCTGCTTCCATTTCACATTTTTGGTAGCCAGTTGTCTGAATACACAGATGGAGGGAGAGATCACATGGAAAAAGAGAAGAATTAGAGGTTAGGAGACCACAAAGGGAGAAAGGGAAGGTCATCCCAGCCCAAAGATCCCATCCACCCTGCTGAGCCACCGACATGTTAGTGAGACGCTTTTGGATACTAAATCTTAATTAGAGTCATTTTTATACTTTCTTCATTTTCTGGTTTTGTATTTATTTACTTTTTACTGAAATACCATGATTCCTGTACCTAGATGAAGGTGCAGATGGCCTGCCCTTCAAGAGGCTCCCTGGTGCCATATCCCAGTCCATAAATTATACCTGGTACAAAGTTAAACACCAGCTGTCCTATGAAGGATGCCGTTTTACCTGAACTGTATTTCTTCCTCTTTCTAGATTAATTTTCTTTTGATAGAGCACATACTCCAATAGCCGCCTTAAAATGGATTATAGGAAGTAAAATAAGATCTTGAGTAGCTTCAATGTCATTTATATTCATACTTGATTTTCAATTTGAGTATAGAAATTAAAATTATATATTTTTCTTTTCTTCAAATATTGATGGCATTACTTCACTGACTTACAGGTAAAGTCACATGCCATTTGGGTTTCTGAACATTTGCTTATGAGACTTTTTTCTTCCTTTCCACATGCTGTGGTTGTGGCTCTCTTTCCCAGTGTTCTGAATTTTGACAATAATGTGCCTTGGTGAGAATTTCTTTTCATCCATTGTTCTAGGCATTGTGTAGGGCTCTCAATTTGGTGTTTCAAGTTTATCAGTCCTATGAACTGTTCTGGAGGAAATATTTAATAACTTACTTCTCCATTTTGTCTTTTATCACTATCTGGCACAGTAAAAGTTCAGATATTGAAATTTCCTGAAATTATTTCCTTATTTCATATCTAGATTCTCCTTTGTTTAGTCTTTTTGCCTGTAATAGTATCTGGGAATAATCCTTAACTTCATTTTTGCCTTTGGAACTTTCATTTCTGAGATCTTTATCTATCTTTTTCTGTATATATGTCTATATTTCCAAAGTATCTTTATTTGTTGTTTCTTATTAAAGATTATTTTTGCCCATGTATAAAAACCCTCTCTGAGGCTATTACTCACAGATGTGTGGGTGTGTTATATTTTCTCCCTCCTGTCCCTCTTGTTTCTTCTGGTTTCTGTGAATTGCTTTTTTCCTCCTAATGTGCATTTGGTTTTTGTTTTCTGGTGATTAACTATCCTCAAATATCTGATATGTCTTAGCTATCCAATCATATGTAGTTGTGGGGAATAAAAAGCTGAATGACTGTTCTCTGTTTCTGTTTAAAACATACCAACTAATGAGCTTCCATCTACACTGATGTGTCTGGTCTATGTACTTGGGCAACATTACCTAAGATCTATTCATTTCCGGTACTCACTCTTCCCATGGAGGAATTCTCCAGTGCCCTACTTTGGGAGGTTGAAGTCTAGTTGTCATGCTTGTCAGAGCCAGTTAGAGATGGAAAGGGTTGCTCTTGGTTCAGGATAGAGCATTTCACTTAACTAACATTCCTTTTTCAGTATGAACCCACTCATTTTGCTGATATCAGGGCTCCCAGGCTCCCTGGTTGGTGCAACCCCTCCAGAGGATAAATCAAGGCTGATGCCACGGCAGAATAAAGGCACTTGCTTTCGTTTGTGCTGAGGGGGAAGAAACCTAAAAATCTAAGAACATTTAAAATTACTTTCAAATGTTATTTTGGTTTGTAGACCTATATTCAGCTTCTACTTTCAGAGGTAGTTGGTCCCTTCAGGGGCTGAGCTGCTTCAGCCTAACCCACGAGAGGAGTAAAGAGCCTTTTCATCCACAACACCTAGTCCATTTTCTTTCTGTCTTTCAAATTTTGCTGCTGCCATTCGTTCTTCTATTTCCATTGTCTGTCTGTATGTGTTCATTAAATATTCCTTTGTAATTACAGTGGGGCACTGTGAGAGGCAGATTGTGTAACTTCGTGTTTTATCTTTTGTGTTTACTAGAAGGATTTACACGAACTCCTTCAAAAAAATTGTTAGGAAAGTAAAGCAAAAGAGACTGCCATTGTTGGAAATGGACTTAGGCCCCAGTGAACTACCTTTTAATGTGCGTACGTTTTTGGTTTTTTTTTTCCCTTTATTCCCTGGAATTATATATTTCCTTGAAGGAAACACTGTATTTATGATATTAGATATTTCACCGTTAACTTGTACAATTTTCTAATTTGCATTTGTTGTGTGCATTTCAGTTAAAACAAGGCCATTACTATCGATCAGAAAATGCAAGCCTTTCGATGAACATGAAATATTTTAGCATATAAAATATGCTAAGAAAAAAAGTAATTTTCTCTGTGTATAGTTTGTGGTATAACCCAATTTAATATTTTGTTTTAATCAAGCTTTAATATACTAAAAGTCCAAAATATAAAATTATCGGTCAAATGTGGGAATTTTAGTGAGTTACTGATACCTGTTTCTGCACCTGTGTATTTGAACCTGTAACGTTCATAGAAGGAATTCTGAGGATGATGATATTGTGATGTCAAAAGAAGACAAATTTAAAATTGTGAGACAGGTGTTTTATACATACAAATGTTGTATCCAAAAAGCATCTCAGGTTTATTATTACTTATTTAAAATGTAAATGCATCAGTGCATGTTAACATAATTTTTATTGTCGAAAGAAAAATCCGATATCTTAGACATACCCCTCATCTAATTAATTTTTCTACTTATGTGCTATTTGTTAAAGCTCTTTGATAACTCTTTTAGAAATTAAATTCAATTAACTCTGTAAGTAAGACAAGAGATATCTGATATGGTTAGGATGATCAAACAAGAGGTGTAAATGTTTTACAAATTGGAAATGATAATAGTACCTGTATAGCGAACATAAGAAATGAAGTAATATTGTTATTACTGCTAAACAATGCAAAATAATTTTTACACATCTGATTCAATATGGTTCATCCATAACAGGTTCACTGTAACAGTGATTCTTAGCTGTGCATTTATAACTTGATACGTCTTCTTCTCTCTTCCTAGACGGTCTGAAAAGTGTATTTACAAATATTACTAACCTATATGAAATTTAGGTCAGACCTAGAGAACATAAATGTGCTACAAATTTAAAACACACTATTTACTTTTAATTCAGTTAATCCTAGAATCGTAAAATACAAAAGGCAGTCTTCCAGTTAATTCATTTAATATTTTCTAAAAGAGTTTCTCTCAAATCTGGTGACTTTATAGCTACCTCAATTATAATTTTTAAAAGAATTTCACAGATTTTCATTGTGTGTGAACAATCAGAAGATGCTGCTTTTAATTTATAGATGATTCCAAGAAAAATTGAATATTTTGCCTGGGAAGTGTTACAGATTGACCATAGAACCCATGAGTTAATTTTCAGTTGAGGATCCAGCTCCTACAAGTAATTACACTTGTCTTAGCAGGCGCTAATTCTCTCACCTTCCAAGTCCAAATCAAAAGTGTAGACGACATCCAATTAACTGAGAAATTTCAATCCACTTGCTAAACTTAATAAATGATTGTCTCATTAAACTGACAGAATGAATATGCCCTTCTGTTTACATGTTAAAAATAGTTTATCCAGGGAGAAAATACATGAATTTGTAAAATTTTGGAGGGGAACAGTTGTAAAGGGAAAAGATCACTTTGTTTTTGGAATAGAGTATTATTTTAAAAAGGCATAGAAAGGTAAATTTAAGAAAAGTAACATTTATCCAGCACAAGAGATTGGCAGTCTGTGCATTTATTCAAATTTCTGCAGTTGATTAAGGATGCTGAGTGAGCAAACATCCCTTTCCATGTAGCAGTATTGAATGAGAGAAAAAACTCTTCTCGCCAACACAAAAATCTATATCAATAGTGTCTCTTCAGGAAGTAGCTCATATCATTCACAAATTGTCTTAACTTTAAGTAGCTTTGATTGAATATATCCTTTTTCTGATTGTGGCTTGATGATGTTTCACTTCCATCCCTATAATCTTTACTGATAGGATTGTTGGTATAAGTTGGTGGACCTGAAAGCCTTAGGCTCTAAGTTACTTTTTTTTCTTTAAGGCAACAAAAGCAGCCAAGTTATCAAATACTTGACTGGCTTCTGCTTCTTTAGCAATTCATCCAGCTATTTTCCTGGCTCTGGATCGTCATCAAATTTCCATGATATGCTTTTCCTTCCATCATTGGTCACAATGCTTGAAAACCTTGAAACCATGATGGCCTGGATTATTGCCTACCGTCTGAGGTTCTTCATCTCCTGTTTACTCACTTTCTCTAAAAAATGCCTTAGCCAGCATTTAGATTATGGAGACAAAGTCCATTTCAATTTTCCCATTCAATTAACTGCAGCAAGAACATAGGTTGGAATATTGAAAGAATTCATGACTTTCCAAAGGATGTACTTACGAATGTTAAGAATAGCGTACAGAAAAAGAAAGGAAGCACAAATACAGGTCAGAGAATTCTAGGTGCACTTACAAGGATTTCCCTTAGTAGGATAATATGCACTTTATCTTTGGAGAAACCACCAAGCTATATGAGATACTTTACTCAGGGAACCAAAGTCTGAGTTCACCTAGTAGCTTTTATGCCCGACTGGCCACATAGTCAAAACCAGACTGTGTAACTGGCTAAGCCAGGTATTAAGTCATTGATCTATACATTTTCAATAAGTAATGTAGATGAGCTTATTCAGAGTACTTTGGGGAATGATTTGGATCTAAGCAGCATTTTATAAGTCACTAGCTGGGACATTTCATCCTCCTGGCCAGGGGTTAACACCAGAGTTCCAGGCATCTCTAGAGATAAGCATAGAGCTATCACCATCTAGCCAAGAGTTGATGCTGTCCTTTCACACATTCTTTACACACATTTGGCACAGTAATTTCTCCAGCAATTTCCTAGATTAATGTGCTTTGTTTCTCTGGGGATCTGGTTTTGGTTTTGATTTTCACCAGTGACTTATTTCAGTGTTTGGCCTAGTTGTTGGCTTTTTTTTTTTTTTTTGCGGTATGCGGGCCTCTCACTGTTGTGGCCTCTCCCATTGCAGAGCACAGGCTCCGGACATGCAGGCTCAGCGGCCATGGCTCACGAGCCTCCGCGGCATGTGGGATCCTCCCGGACCGGGGCACGAAGCCGCGTCCCCTGCATCGGCAGGTGGACTCTCAACCACTGCGCCACCAAGGAAGCCCATAGTTGTTGGCATTTTACATGTGTTTTATTTGCCCCTTGTATTCCTCCCTCCCCACCTCCAACTGTAGCCCTTTGTTTCCTTTTGAGATCCTAATAGGTGCAGAGTCAATACCAATTATTGAGAGGATTAACAATGTCTACAAGCTATTATGTTATGTATTTCTGCCTAAATTACTTCCCTGAATAGTAATTTTGGGGAAAGAGGACTACTGTCTGGGATAGGTACAGTGTAAGAGAAGACTTGCTTAAACCTATTTTCTGTACTAATTAGAGAAGAATTTATATTATGAAGGTCTAATGAAAATTGTATAATGGAGGACTGAAGCTATTAACTCATGCAAGTTCATCAAATAAATGTTTTGAGAAATTTTAATGTCATGGTCTCAGTAAATTAAAATGTGAATGGCGGAGGATTAAATCTGTATTCTGAAGCAAAGACATCTCAGTAGTGAAGATTTCTTGTGTCCTTGTGTGGCAGGCGCTATTCTAATCACTTTTTAATTTACTGATTCATTACAACATCCCTATTATGTAGGTATTGTCTATTAGCCTGGGTTACAGAGGCAGAAACTGAGCCACAGAAAGGTTTTGGTAACTCATAGGTGACTTCATAGTTACTGAGCAGTACAATCTAGGTCCTCTGGCACTATTGTCTGCCTCTTAACCACAAGACAACAGACACTTCCTCTCGTGGAGGTCAGGGCAGAGGGTGGGGGAGAAATGTGAGTAAAAGTGGAGATGCATTTTGCCAGGGTTAGTTTTTGAAAGCCCGATTTTTTTTTTTTTTTAAATAGCTGAAGGGTACAGCCTACTGTTTGGAACCTTAACCTCAGTGATCAATAATTTAATCATTGGTATCAACCCATCATGCATTTCAGAATCTTATTTTGAATTTAAAAATACATAAAAATTACCCATGTTTACACATTTAAAAAGAACCCCAGTGAATCTGATGAAAAGCCTTGGATTAGATTGACTCATTTAAAGACGTTTATCCTAGTCTTCCAATACGGAACAGAGGTGGAACAAAGTTGCAAACAGTCATCAGATAGCACTTTCTTTTTTGTAAAAAGCAAGATTAAAGTTGTTCTGAAGCAGTTTTCTACTAAATAAAGCATTTAGACCAATCGAATTTAATATGACTTTCAGATACCCTAAAATATCTTGGTTTTCCAACATATTTAATGTAATTCTTCAGGGACCTTACTTTATGTTGTTTATCAACTTAAAATTGTTGAGATTTTTGGATAGTCAAAGTTTAAAGAGATGTACATTGTTCCTCAGTCTTTGTATTGACAATATCCTTAAATTTTCAGTGCTTTTAGTAGTCAAATAATTATGTCATTTAAAATATTTGGGGATTATCCTTTTGCTCTTTACAGCATCTTCAAATTATTTTCTGATTAATACAAAGAACCTAATTATTGAGATTTTTTGCATGTGCAAATAATATAAACGTGTAAGTAGTTATAAATAAAATATCTTTAAAGGGAATTACTTGTCTTCAGAAAGATATGCCAAGCTAATTACAATGTTAGTACATCCATAGCACGTGGTTTTTGACAGTCAAACGTGAATACATATTAATTTCAGAATAAGCACAATGCTTCCTGAAGAATATATGATGAAATGATAAGTTATATTAAGTTATATAATTTTACAAGGAAATACTTGCTGACTTTTATACCTACCTGTATCACAGTAAAAATAGTTATGAACTGAATCATGTTTTCTTACTTAATTGTGTATCATTTTTAACTCTGGTGAAAATTTTTTAAAACCTCTATAGAATTCTAATTAATCAATATTAGCAAAAATAGCAAATCTAGAAAATCCAATCTAAAGAGAGTATTTACGTTCAAAGGAGAAAGCTTTAAAAATAGAAGCAGGGCTTACTTGGTGGCACAGTGGTTGAGAGTCCGCCTGCCGATGCAGGGGACACGGGTTCGTGCCCTGGTCCAGGAAGATCCCACATGCCGCGGAGCCGCTGGGCCTGTGAGCCATGGCCGCTGAGCCTGCGTGTCCGGAACCTGTGCTCCGCAACGGGAGAGGCCACAACAGTGAGAGGTCCGTGTACCACTAAAAAAAAAAAAAAAAAATAGAAGCAAATATGGGAATTTTCTGGAGGTCCAGTTGTTAGGACTCCACACTTTCACTGCCTAGAGCCTGGGTTCAATCCCTGGTCGGGGAACTATAATCTCACAAGCCACATGGCATGGTCAAAAAAATAAGAAATAAAAATAAAAATAGAAGAAAATAATCGTTCCTTAAATTAAAAAAAAACTTAATAACTACATTGATTAATAAGTAAAGTCATTTTCTGCTGAAAGTGATAGAACATCTGACTCAAATTATCTGAAATAAAATGGAGTATATTGAGTCTAATAAGAAGAAAATTTTAAGAATAGGGTAACTTAGATCTAGGGCTCAAATGGTATTTTGAAGATTTTGTTACTTCCCCTCACTTTCTTGTCTTAATGCTGTCCTGAGTTCATTTTCCAGCATCATGTGGTAAAAAGATTATATTGCTGCTTCAGGAATCTTATCCATTCAGACTTTAAATCCAGTAATTAAGAATTTGAATATTTTCCCAAACACTCCTTAAAAATCAGGTACACTATTTCATTTAGGTCTAAGTTATATGTTCTTCTGCTAGAGTGACACTAATTGTTGTGTTAAACTTTACTGAGATCCTATGGGAATGAGTGTTTCCTCAGAAGAAAATTTTCATAAGATTAACATAATGAGCATGAATAGAGGTGAAGTAGCAGAAATCATAGATGCTCATTTTACTTTGTCTTTGTTGGAAGATAACACATATATGCTCATACACGTACAGATTTCCCCTACATAAGTACATGTAAAATCTTCATCCTCATAGAATGAAAGAGTTCGCAACAGGAAAATGTACACAATGAGAACTAGGAAAGCTGGATAAATTACTAAATTCCAATCTTAAAAGTATGAGAGCTGTAAAATCAAGAAACACTAGAGGGACTAGAAAATAGAGAAAAAAACACTTCTGAACCATTAAGAAGTGAAAGAGTATTTGTAGCTGAATTTCTTCCCTTCAGGTATTCATAAATTACAGTCATGGCTAAGAGACTGAGAATCAGAACTTGGTCTGGCAAAAGAAGTAATGCTTCCAATGAAACAAAGTTATGATTAACGACTAATTAAGTAACAGAAATGGTGGAAAGTAGAAATCAATGGAATTATATGTTTAAAATGATGAAATAAAATACAAGTTTAAATTATATGCTCAGCAAAATATACTCTAGATTTAAACATGGAACAAAGACATTTTATTTATTTATTTATTTATAACTGAGATATAATTGAAACATATTTTAGACCAAGAGTGAGTGGATTTGTTGTCCATAGGATTACAGTAAAAAGAAACATTGAAGTAGCACTTTAGAAACAATGGAATGATACCGGGAAGGAACATGGGAATACTTGAAGTAGTAATGAACATCAGAAAAGTAGATGACTTTAAATAGATACCAATTTTTCAAAAGCTGTTATATTTGGAAGATTAAGTTATATATAGAATTAAAATAGATATGCACTAAGTTATTCAAAACAATATTGATTATTATTATTATTATTTTGCGGTATGCGGGCCTCTCACTGTTGTGGCCTCTCCCGTTGCGGAGCTCCGGACGCGCAAGCTCAGCAGCCATGGTTCACGGGCCCAGCCGCTCCACGGCATGTGGGATCTTCCCGGAAAGGGGCACGAACCCGTGTCCCCTGCATCGGCAGGCGGACTCTCAACCACTGCGCCACCAGGAAAGCCCACAATATTGATTATTGATATGAATCAATAATCAGTCACACAATGGAATGCTTTTTAGCAATGAGAATGAAAAATACAGAAATACATGCAACTATATAAATGCAACACACAAATATAATAGTAGGGAAAAGAAGCAGACCCTATATGTACCTTTTATATAAAGTACAAGAAGCAGCTAAATTTGTGCTATAAAAAGTTGAAATAACGGAAGACTTTGGAGGCCAGTGTTTGAAATGGAGCAAAACAGTGATTTCTGTCATTCTAATAATGTTGTATTTCTTGATTTGAATGTTTGTTGTATAGATATATGTAATTTGTGAAAATTCAGTAAGCTGTCCAACTATTACATGAACCATTTTTCTGTACATTTTACTTTATTGAGAAGTTAATGAGAAAGAGACATAGAGAATATGCTGTTTACTTATATGTGAGGGGGTGATATGAGCTTAGATAACTTTTAACACTTACCCTACAACAAATTTTAAAAGTTCCAGGGCTTCCCTGGTGGTGCAGTGGTTGTCTGCCTGCCGATTCAGGGGACACGGGTTTGTGCCCCGGTCCGGGAAGATCCCACATGCCACGGAGGGGCTGGGCCCGTGAGCCATGGCCGCTGAGCCTGCGCGTCTGGAGCCTGTGCTGCTCCGCAAGGGGAGAGGCCACAACAGTGAGACGCCCACGTACCGCAAAAAAAAAATAAATAAATAAAAAAGTTCCATTATTTAGCATAGTAATTAAAAGACTCAGCATTAGTAGAAATAACTTGGAAAAATAAATGAAGCATAATGAGAATGTGTTATATTAGAAACTAACCATTAAACTGTTCATAGAAAATTGCTAAATGATTCTATTCACTTAATGATAAATGAATAATACATTTAATGATGATTATATCAAAGGATAAATGTTTTCAAAGATTTGCATGCATTGTGCTGGTTGCAATGAGATTGGTAACATTCTCATGGTAAAATGCAAGTGCAGAATGATTTAATGGTATATCAGATAACCAGAGTGCCAGAGTTAAATCTAACCATATTTTCATTCACTCAAAATATACTCATTAGTACATATTATTGAAAATAAATGAAAGTTGTAAAAAACTAATATACCAAACTAAATGTAAAAAAACCCCTTAATTGTGCAATTTGTCGTGAATTTATTTAATAAAAATATCGCAACAGTTAGGCTGTAGCTTGAAATTTTCTTGAAATGAAAACGGCAAATATAATTACTACTGAGAAATACTTTAGAAGATGAACTTCCTCACAGAAAATTATGTTACATAAAGACAATACGTATTGCTCTTCTACTATGCCCCACAGTCTGTTGTGCTCTTTTCACACATTCCCTGTAAGTGTGACAACATCATTGAGAGTCCTCTCATGACTCCATTTTGTAGAAAAGGAAATTGAGAATAACACTCAGTGACTCAAAATTAGTTCTGACCCTAACATCTGTGCTCTCAACTGAATGAGTCTCAGTACTAATTGTGCATCTGAATTTCATATGAAATTTTAAAATGCACAGAGTTGGGGGACTTCCCTGGTAGTGCAGTGGTTAAGAATCCGCCTGCCAATGCAGGGGACATGGGTTCGAGCCCTGGTCCGGGAAAATCCCACATGCCGTGGAGCAACTAAGCCCATGCGCCACAACTACTGAGCCTGTGCTGTAGAGCCTGCGAGCCACAACTACTGAAGCCTGCATGTACAGCCCATGCTCTGCAACAAGAGAAGCCATCGCACCACAACAAAGAGTAGCCCCCGCTCGCCGCAACTAGAGAAAGCCCGCGTGAAGCAATGAAGACCCAACACAGCCATAAATAAATAAATAAATTTATAAAAAAAAAAATTCTGAGTTGGATCATTACCGCAATTCATTGAAACTAACACTTAAGGAGTGAATCCTAGGCACCTGTATTTTCATAAAGTTCCACAGTTCTGAATTTCACTTGTCCTCTCTGACACTCTTCTACACGAGTCCATGTAGGTGTTTCTTAATATATTCGTTTCTTTCCTCTGATTCAGTGATATTGTTTTTGCTATCGTTTGTTTATTTTCAGAACTTTTCACTGCTTTTAGAGTTCTGTTGAGAAGCCAGATTGCTGACTCCCATCTTGTGTCCCTGTGATTCTTTCTTTCCTTCAGGCTTAGACATTTCTCTTCATCTGTTCTCTTACTTGTGTGTGAAGGTTATGGTCATGCTTTGGCTACTATTCTTCTCTTCCTGTTCTGACAACCAAAATGGATTGATTTACCAAATGACTGAATTGGTTGACTGTTTTTTCTGTGGCTAGCTATAATCAATTTTAATTTAAACTGTGGTTTTTCTATGGGTTATTCCTTGGATCAATCGGCCATCATTATATCAATACCCCTGAATTGTTATCTCATCCTTAAGAACAATATAGCTCTGTTGTTACACAGGCATCTCACTAAGTTAGATAATTAATTTTTATCTTGGGGTGGCTGGCAAAATTATAAGTCTTAGTAAAAACTGTGGATTATAAGAGTGTTTAATTTATAATAACTTCCTAAGTTAAATGTGAGTTTCTGTCTCTGTAGTTTTATTTCAAATTAAAAACTTTTAATAATTAAAAGTAATAGACTAATTACTATTAAGTAATAGCAGGTCAAAGGTGGAATCAGGGAGAACTTTGGGAAGATGATTATAATAATCTATGTAAAAGAAATTGGCATGGAAGTAGGTACCAAGAGTAAAGAATTAGAATTACCTGGATTCTGGATGAATGGTTTGACCAGTGGAAAGGGCTAATTGATTTGCATGTGGGTTGTTACCAGGTTGTCACTGGTGACTTCAGGATTTTTAGCCTGAGCAGCTAGAAGATGTCAATTACTTATGTAGGTCAAGGAGAAAAAAAAAGTGTTATGTTATTGTTGTGTTGTTTTGGGGCAGGCAGATCAGGTAGTTAATTTGAGCTATTTAAATTTTGAAATGCTTATTAAGCTTATTAAGGCATGAGACTGAGACCAGGTGTAATCACTGAAGGGGTGAGAGTAGAGGAAAAAGCAGAACAGATAAAAAGATTAAGTCCTAGAACAATCCCAGAAGTAGAGATCAGAAAGAAAAATCAGCTAAGAAGACCGATTAGGATGAGAGCGTATGCTGAATGAAAAGCTAGGACATTGTGGTGCTACTGGAAGCAACTGAACCAATGTTTTGAGAAAAGGAGGTTGATCATCTGTGCCAAATTCTGCTGATAAATTAAGTAAAATGAGAAATAAGAAATTACCATTGTATTTAGTATGACCATGATACATCAGAGCAATTTTGTTGGATTTTAGCTGATAAAATGTTTTTAAGCTCTGATAAAATCCAAGAGAATGAACAAATAATGATGCAGAGGAGGGAAAAATTGCCAAAAACATTCTAGTGGGAAAAAGGGAATGTTATGTTATGCAGAATTAAAAGGGAGCCATTTCTATTTTCTCTGACAGTTTTTCATAGCAAAATATGTGGATACAGATCCATGTAGCATCATAGATCCATGATATGGGTAGATTTCCTCAGTAAAATAAGAAACAAGGTCATCAGTTTAGGGTAGGTTGGGGGAATGCATGTGAGTTGCTGAGGAGTTGAGAAGAAACAGTATGCAATAGTTATCTCAAAGGCAGTGAATGGATTAGGGAAATATTTTAAGACTTCCAACTACATTCAGTGTTTTTCAGAGGCTGATGATAATATTTACGTGTTTTTCCCATTATTTTTAACCACAGGAAGCAGATAGAGTTCAGTTAGAGCCCTGGACTTTACCTAGGTCGCCATTTAGCTAATGGAATAATAGAGTGGAAGGAAAGGCAAGCAGATGTGCAAGGGAATATGCAAGGGAATAAGTATACTGGCTGAGCATGGAATTTAATCAGGGAAAGGAAGAGATTGCTCAAGAAAATAGTGAGGAATAGTGAAAAATTAGTAGGATCAATCAGTTTCTGCATACCATTTCTGTTTTATTTCAAATTTTGTCATTTACTGACTTAATTGCTAAGTAAACAATAGATTTTTAATAAAATTTTCTGAATGAATAATATGGCCATATATGAAATACTATAATAATTTACATTTAACTTAAATAGCATTTATTTAGGATGATTCATTATGTACCAATAACAAGTTAACATAAAATAAGAATAAACTCAGAATGTTTAGGAACTTCTAAAAGAATCATATTCAGGAAGAATTAATTTAGGAATCATAGCATCTTTGCAGAAATCTATAAATATCAGAAGTATCAGACACATTGTCATGTGGACAGCTTTGATACTTTCAACAAATTGTTATGGTTGGAACTCTTCCCAGACACATTCTGCTTTGTGCATGCAAATTCAATCTAAATTAGTGGAGGTCTAATTTAGAGGAGGACCTTTAGTTACATAATTGCAACTGGGTATGAATTAATGGTCACTGTTTCAGGGAAAGACTTGAAAATATGTAGATTAAAGGGTAGCCTATTGCTAATGATCATTATTTATTCAGCACCATTTGTTTCATCTAGGAAGAAATGAATAATATTGTTGAAATACATAGATTATCCAAGGGCTATGCATAACTATATCATCAGAAGTTTTCAGGACCTCATTCTGAAAGCTATGGAGTGAAAACAACTGTCAGACTTTTTGGTGGGTAGGGTGGAAGGGAGTAAGGGACATTTTTGTCCTACAGGAGAGACCAGCTGATGATCCCTTAATGCTTTATCCCTCACTGTGTCTTCTTCCAACTCCTTACACATATTCCAAACATTTAAAGGGTAAATGAGAGCATTTTAATTCTTAACTAGAAAAAATATTCATTAATTATAAAATTGCAATATGATTCCATTTTAAACTGTAATAAAAGGTTAAGAATAGATAAAATTTTATTAATGTTGCAAGAAGGCTACTTGCAAAGCCATTCTAAATTTTAAGTTTTTCTGTAGTTTGTATAAAAACATAGTTTCATTTCAGTGTATCAAATTTAGACAATAATTTACAGGAAGAAAAATGTCTTTGACATAAAGTATATAATAAGAATCCCTTTGAAAATGTTTTAATTTAGTTCAATCAACAGATTTTTTTTTCCCCAAAGGTCAATGTCTAGAATCATTTGTATTTTATAAAGTTATTAATAATGTACTATGTGCAAAGTAACAATCTGAGGTTCCATTTAGATATGTTACCAAACAGTCCAGGGTTAACTTTTCTACTTTGAATGTGAATTCATTGAAATGATACAAATTAACTTACATCAAGAAGAAAACAAAACAAAAACCTGAGACTGTGAGTTGAGTTATTTGATACCTAATGTGGATATTAATTTCCTTGTACTACAGAAGTATCTAAAGAGAAATAATGAGATCAGTTTGACTTTTGGCTTTGAAGTATCTTATATTTTACTGTTTCTGTTCTAAAATTCTGTTTGTGAAATTTTAGAAACTTGTGCCTTTTTTTTCCATTTAATATAGGAAGTTGAGAAAAGACTTTAATATTTTACAGCACAATGATAGACGTTTTTGGATATATGCTTTGTAGACTTGTAAAACATAAGCATGTTTGATTTCTCTAAGTCATCTAAAGCTAGTCAAATACACAAGAAATTCTTGAATGTATATAGATTACAATATGGTAAGAATAAAATTAACTTATATGTCAATTGAAATCTGTGTGATGACTATATTATCAGTTAATTTCATCATTCATGGCAATTTTCATGCTGGGAGTGATATTCTCTTTTTGAAATTTAGTATGTTATAATAATTCAAAGCTACATACATGCTATAAAATATAACTACTGGGTAATATGTCAAATAAATTATTTTCAAGATTAAAATGACTGCTTTATTGGATTCTGCCTTTTAAATCAGACTCATTATTGTATTAATTAGCTTAAACACTTTAGAGTGAATATTGGTTAGATGGAGATATTTCAGAAATGATAATTTTCAGTGTTAAAAAATTATTTCAACAGTATATGATTGTAGTGTTTCAACATAGTTAGAAATAAAGTGAATAGAGTCAAACTCTCTTCCCTGCCCAGATATTTTTGTTGTGTTGGCTAAATTATTATTAGAATGTAAACCATCAGTCAATTACCTTATACAATGAGTTCTAAATACTTTTTCCCACCATCACATAGGTCAACATAAATTACCAGATTGTCCAAACTTTCTTTCCCTTTCTTTCTTTTTCTTTCTTTCTTTCTTTCTTTCTCTTTCTTTCTTTCTTTCTTTCTTTCTTTCTTTCTTTCTTTCTTTTTTTCTTTCTTTCTTTCTTTCTTTCTTTCCTTCTTTCTTTCATTTTTGGCTGCATTGGGTCTTCGTTGCTGTGTGCAGGCTTTCTCTAGTTGTGGCGAGCGGGGGCTACTCTTTGTTGTGGTGTGCGGGCTTCTCCTTGCGGTGGCTTCTCTTGTTGCAGAGCACAGGCTCTAGGCGTGTGGGCTTCAGTAGTTGTGGCACGTGGGCTCAGTAGTTGTGGCTCGCGGGCTCTAGAGTGCAGGCTCAGTAGTTGTGGAGCACGGGCTTATTTGCTCCATGGCATGTGGAATCTTCACGGACCAGGGCTCGAACCCATGTCCCCTGCATTGGCAGGTGGATTCTTAACCACTGCACCACCAGGGAAGCTCCCCAAACTTTTTTTTAACCTGAAAACTTTTTCACCTACCTACAGTATTTCTTGCAGTTTGCTATAATGGTTATATTTTACATTTCCTCCTTCATTAGAGACATTAAGGTACCTGATCTACATCTACCAGCTTCATGTTCTTCATACCTAACTTGATTAACCTTGGCCAAGATGCTAGTATGTCAAATATACGGTTTGGGGCTTCCCTGGTGGCACAGTGGTTGAGAGTCCGCCTGCCGATGCAGGGGACACAGGTTCGTGCCCCAGTCTGGGAAGATCCCACATGCTGCAGAGTGGCTGGACCTGTGAGCCATGGCCGCTGAGCCTGTGCGTCCAGAGCCTGTGCTCCACAATGGGAGAGGCCACAATAGTGAGAGGCCCGTGTACCGAAAAAAAAAAAAAAAAATATATATATATATATATATATATATATGGTTTGGTTTTATTCATTCGGAAGAACTTGCTGACAGTATATTCGAGTGTCATCTGCATATATATTTTAATAATTGGCCACATGGTCTGATTGCCTTAAATGTGTAAACATAAATTTATAATGAACCAGAGTCATATACTTTAAAAATATAAAAGTTTGATCAGTAATTCAAAATTTAACTCCAAACACTTTAAAAGTATTGACACAAATATAAAATCAGCAAAATAATTGGCATTTAAGATTCTGGAAAGTTGGACAATACTTCATCATAATATAGTTTTGAGAAACATTAAACATGAAAGAAAATTAAACGTGTACTTTATAAATACAGACACACAAACACACAAAGTGTAAATATCACTGGTTAATACACATGGTCATCTGGTGTGCAACTCTATAGTTTTAGTGTAGAATTACAGCCAATTGAAAGACAAGGAGATGTATGTTGTCAACTACAAATTGGCATTTCCCATGGGCACTCGCCATCTATCCCTACAGGGATTAGATCACGTGCTGCTGCAGCTGCTGACTTTCCACACCCCCTGAAAGGAGCTCAGGTGGAGAGCAGCAATGAGGCACTCTGTGCTCTGGGAAAAACGGGCAGAACAGGTCTTCAGATAGATATTTTCAGGAGAAGATTTTATGAGCCCAATTCTTGCATCTCCTCATATCTAGAAAAGCACTAAAATCCTTCATGGTGACGTCTGCTCCTCGTGACTAGCAGAGACCTTCTGCAAAACAATATGTGCTGGATTGCATGTATTCCCCCTTCACCAAAATCACATATATACTGACCTACCTGCCTACCTCTTTGGAGCAGTTTCTCAGAGCTATCTGGGATGCTGTCTGCCGGGCTGCAGTCCTCATTTTGCCCCAAATAAAACTTAACTCTCAACTCTCACGTTGTGCAATTTAAGTTGATAGTGTTCATACAAATAAATAAATTACAATAAGCTTCTTTCAGGTGGCTGAATCATCCATTAGAAGTGCTCTTTAAGAGGAGTATTAGAAAGCGCATGTGCCCTTTTGACTAAGGCTTTCTAAAGAAAGCTGCATCCCAACTTATACTTCTATCATCTGTAATCCGATTTTCTCATTAGTGTAGAACAATGAACTTATTAGAATCGTGAAAAATCCAGTGAGCACTATACTTTAGTCTCATAATAAGCCCCTATAGAGTCTTGGTAGATGATTCAGATCTAGAATATATCTAGGATAACTCAATGGATAAACCAGTAACTAAGTCTCATAGTCAGGAATAGAATTTTTTCTGTACTTAGATATTCAGGGCTAGTTTGTTGCTACCCATTAACAAACATAATTGTGGCATGATGATATACAGCCACTTTACATAAAGTATATCCAGATGTACTAAAATGACTGTGTTCAGCAAGTATATTTTTTTTTCAGAAGATGACACATTTTCTGTAACAAAGCTAGAATTCATCCCAATGAAAAACATCCCATACAGACATTATGCATGCATCTTAAATACCACACACACACGCAAAAACACACACACAAATAAGTTCAAGAGAAACGTGGTCATGTCTCATTCCATTCACTACACAATTTACAAAGCACTTTTACATACTTTATCTTATTAATCTTTGAGAAGTATACATACTATTTCTGCTTTACAAATAAAATGAGGCTGAGAAAAACTGAGTGAAAAATTAAATATTTTCACTAATTCATAAACCGATTAAATATTTGAATCATATTTTTAAACGAGGTCATCTCATTCCTTTTCTACTAAAAATATTTAACTTTAATAATCACCAATGCAGATGACAAGTTAGACAGTTAATATTGCTAGTTACAATTCTATTTAGATACATATACTTTGTAGACTTGAGAAAAATATTTGAAAATCGAAAGATGACTCACCTCTCTCATTTCATTAGATTCCACCACTCAACTATTAGCCATTCTAATTCGATCACTCCAGTGTTTTCCATTCTTTAATAAACAAATAAGTATACAATATATTCTAGGCACTGCAAGGGTGTAGGAGTAACTCCTCATATTGTTTACTATTCAGTGGGAATACAAGTAACAAAGGATCTAACTTTGGGAAGTTGTCAATAATGACCTCCAATGAGCCACAACCCAATCCCAGAAATCTGAGATTCACACTTCAGTGCTTAAATCTAATGGGAAAGCACTTAAATGATCTCTCCTTTTAATAGAAAGCACTGTTTATGTCATCTTCAGATCATATTTAATGTGAGTTTGCCTTAAAAAGGAAGACACAGCTATCTTAAGTTATTTTAATGTTTCCATGATCTATTAGATACCATGTTAAAAGTTTGGGGAGAAAAACAATCTCTTTAGAGTGACTAAAATAGCCTATAATTTTGAAATTGGACTAGGGCTCGAACCTGTGTCCCCTGCATTAGCAGGCGGATTCTTAACCACTGCGCGACCAGGGACGTCCCCGCTTTAACTTTAAATGGAGCTTCCTGCTCAGCCTTAAGAAGTAGAACTACATAACATTTCAGATTATGTAAAATAAATCGTCTCAATTTTATAAAAATTATGTTTTGAAATTTATATAACAATCATAAAATAAAACTGATTATTATTTATATGATATCATATGTACTATACCTTAATAATATGGATTTTTCTTGATTTATCAATTTTTTCTTTCCAATTTCCCTGGGAACAATATCCCTAGACCAAGTCCTAGAATGACTGCCTGTCATATTTAGGTCCTGCATATATACAAACACACACATATATATTTTTAAAGAGTACTTCCTCACCCAGTTTAACCTCAGTGTTATAAATTTGGGTAAGAGCATATCAATATTATAATTCTATATTTATTTTTAAAACAGTAAATTATATAAAACTTTTAAATTTATTTTTAATTCAGTTTTTGCAAATGGGGACCTCATAATATTTATTGAAGATTTTAATTTTTGTAAATACAAATGGAATGTGATTTTTAAGAAATGCTATGAATGTGCTCTAGAATATACCTTGGACAGTTTTCTATTTCCTTTTCCTAATTTATAATGCAACAGTTATAAAAGCTTACCACTTCTGAGCTTCTACCTTGGGGAGAAATCTGTGGAAATTTCATATCCTCAGTTCTTATGAAGCTCTTCTGCCTCAAGGAACAACTTCTAAGGCTTCAGGAAAGGGAAATGTTTATCAGGAAGTAAAACATCTCCTGAGTCAGCCTCTTCAGGGAGATTTGTTGCCACTTTTATTGAATTCCTGAGAGTTTTATTCCTCAAGCTGTTACTCTCAAATGTATGAGCTAGAAAAGGCCAAAGCCCTGTTAGGCTTTAATATATCTCCTCATGTAAATGTTTACTAAAACTAAGAACAATGAAGTAAGTCAGAGCAGCAGTGCCTGGTACCTTTTTATCTGGTTTTCAGCTATCTCCTGGTGAGTAAGAAAGATTTGAGTTCAAGTGCTGTCTTTGACAGTTTTTTTTTTAACTTCATGTAACTAACTTAATCTTTCTAAACATATTTCTTATGTGAAAGGGGGATAAAAACGCTAATATGATAGTGTTGGCATTGTATTATATGAGATTACTTATCCAAATAATTTATTAGGGTGCCTGACCCAGTGTACGTTTTCAGCCAGTTATACGTTTATCAGCATTCCTTCCAAATGGTTCCTTTCTCTTCACTTACTTTTCTGTTCAATCCTTCTGTTTTGACTAGATTTATCTGAACTTTATCAGCCTCGCTCAGAAACAGGACACTTAATGTGGTATTTATCATCCTCTGCCAGCCTAATTTTAAGATTAAACAAATAGTGTTTGGGGAAGATCTAGGCAAAGAAAATCTAATTCCTACAGAGTGTTTCCCGCTTTTGTGGTCTGTCAGACAAAAGCTCTGTCTTAGCCACACTGAAAATTCTTTGCATCAAAATACCACATATAATTAATGTAACTCTAATCTATCAACCTAGGTGAGAAACCTTAATTTGGCTGAATTTTATACGATTACTGGGAACCAAATAAGTTATTAAAAACAATAAAATATGTAGACTAAATCAAATCTAGCTTATTTTCATACTAGCACAAACCCTTCCTGCAAACCTTTCTGTACCTAAAAAAGCCAGAGATCTTTAGATGAAATGGACATCATATCCAATTTGTACCAGTGGGGCGGGGGAATGGATGGTTCAGGGAATGGATTTTCAATTATCAAATCAACTTCAGGGCTGGACCAAAAGAGCAACACTCTTACATTGACATGTTGTGACATGAGAGCTCTGATAATGAGGTGGCAGGGACCTCATTTTTATGTCTCAGTGAAATAGCTCACAGAATAGCATGCTACTCCCATAATTATGATAAGCAATCATTACAGGATCAGGTTATTAAAGCCTGCATGTTAAGAGGAAAACTGACGCTGGGCTAGAAAGTAATAGGTGATGAGGTCCTGAATAAGGCTTCATTTTATGTTTAACTTCATTATACACTTGACACTGATGCAAGGTTTAAGGGGTTTTTTGTTGTTTTTTTTTAGCTTGCAATGCACTGTATATTATCAAAACATGTGCTATTGTCACAGTTATGTATCTCACCATCAATCCTAATACCATGACACAAACAGGTGAGTGAGAATGTGGCAGCATTCATTTTTATTATAATTGTCCTAGATTATTGCTTCTAACATAGTGATGATGGCAAATGCCATTTCATATAATTCAGCATTATCCCAAAACTCTTGCCACTGTCTCGAAAAGAGAAGGGCCATGGGTAGAATTTATTAATAGCATGCAAAAAAAATCACGTCTTTCCTTTTATTAAAATGTGTTGTCACTCAATTGCAGTGAATTAATAAAATTACTAAAATGGGGATTTGGAAAAAGAGCAAGAATCTATTTTTAATTCAACAGGAACTTATTGAGAAATTACTTTGTTTCAGTTGTATCGGGGAACTAAATGGACAGACATAAATAAACAGACGGCATGTTCTCCACACCAATCTGCCATAAAATTAAATGTTAGCTGTGTGAGATAGGGCCAGTTATTTAACCAAAGTAAGTTGTAATTTCTCTGCAGGTTAAATATTCAATTACTGTATACATTTTAAGTAATATGATAAGAGAAGCAGAGTGCTATGTTTGCACACACTATTTTTTCTTCTGTCCTCCCACTCTTATGTCAACCATTTTCTTTCTTTCTTTTTTCTTTTTTGTCATAACATTGATTTGGCACATAAGATGCCCCAAAAGGCCAAAAGGCAGTCCTCACTTTCAATTCATTGGGCCCCGAATTGAGAAATTTTACCTCTGTTTCCTAGGTGTTGCAAATCCATTGAGCCCAAAAGCATGAGGACAATAAATAAAATTCTTCAACTAGGCTGGGTGTATTGGTGAGACTGGCCCACATATAACTATGTTCCTTGATTCTTATATCTGTGTGTTTAGGAGTATAGGAGATCATCAAACATTACCTGTTGTTGTAAGCCATGCTGATACTGCGTCCAGTAGATACCCCAACCCTAAGAATGTTGTCTCCAGGTAGGGAAGAAATTGAGTCTTCATCAGGCCACTCAATCTTTCTATCAGTCTACCTGCTTCTGGGTGATGGGGCTCCTTATTAAATCAGTAGCTTCTGTTTACACGAGTCCATTGTCTCCACTGTCACATTTCTTCATAATAAAATATGTGTGGATTATCACAACCATAGATAAGGCATTGTCTAAGTTCAAAATGATGATGCTGGCAGGTCAATGGGTAGAGAGGGCAAACCCATGACTAAAAGTGTGACTCTGCCCGTGAGCACAAAGCACTGCTCTTTCCACGACAGAAGGAATCCAGTATAATCTGCCAGCTGGGAACTTGCTGAGGCCCCTTGTGTGCATTGGTAAATCAACGCCCCGAGATGGGAAAAGATCCCAGATTTATAGTCTTTGCTGATTTCCATGGTGTCCCCATGCTACCAATATGATATCATGAAAAATAAAGCTGAGGAGACGTGTACAAATGACTTATGAGACCTGGTAGGAGCTTCAGAACAACACTGCTCTTCAAAGTTTGTGTGCCCAAGTTGTGACTGTAACCATGTCAACCATAGAGAGGAAGATATATATATATATATATTTTTTTTTTTTTTGAGCCCATGCCTGTAATCCTCAAATACATAAGCAACTAATCACAGAATCCATTTTGAGGATCACTTTCCTTGTTAGCAGTGAGGAGTATCCAGAAGGATTAATAATGATCTATAAGGCAAACAGGAGATACCAGGCATGTAGAGAAACCCTAATTACTCTTAATTTACTAGTGATAGATTTAGGATCAGAATCTGAACTATTTGACTCTAAACCTTATCATCTAAACTGGGCTTTATTTATTTTATCAAGGCCCTATAAAATAATTAGTAAATTCATAATCCTTGACATGCATATGGAGATACATATATGTGTGTATATATATATGTGTGTGTGTGTGTGTGTATATATATATATATATATATACACACATGGATGCATATATGTGGGTATATGTATATTTGTATATAAAAGTGATATAACTTATTTGGAGGAGTATAAAAAATGCACATTTTGATACATTCTAGTTTACAGTCACATCTATGCTATATAAAACATAATGTTTCAATATTCTCAAAATATTTTATTTCCTGTGTTAGGTACTTGAATGTCAGATGAATAGGGACAAATTTGTTGCTCTACTGATTATTCTGATGTTGCTTTTTTGGAAACATGAAAAATGAACTGTGGATTAGCAGAAAGGTTGAAGTTGGATGAGATAAGTTTGGAAATTAAAATAGTATTAACATTTCTGAACCACAAGGAAAATTATATATCCAGCAGTTTAAACTGGCAAGTTGGTAACTCTAAGATTGTTTGCAATATCTAGTGCTGTTTTTGTAAAAATGACTTATAAAGAGTATCTACCAGTAAAGTTTTAGTCCTGGCTGATAAATTTACCTAAATAAGTATAAATATAAATATAACAGTTTGCTTTAAGCTCTGCTCAATATTATAGAATGCCCTTCTGTGGCCCACACTGCATTATTATTCATCACACCTCATAAGATTAGAAAGAAAAATTAGGACCAAAAAAGACCAAAATCAATCTAATAGCTTAACAGAGACTTTTATTCCATATTAAAGGCAAATTTCAAACAATAATTAAGAATTAACCATCTTCCTTTCTGCTCTCTCTCTGCATTGGGAAGTTTCAATTGCATGATCTGTTTTAAGTTGTAGGCTGTGAATTGCATGTTCATTGTTGAGACAATTGACAGAGCAGGGGTGCCTGCAGCCAATAGGTGAAACTCCCCAGGTAAAAAAAGATGACGGAGTGACCTGAGCTGTTAATTACTTTCCTGAGGGCAGAGGGCAGAGCTAGTGGTTGCCAACAGAAGCTTTTCCCAGACTTGCCAGAACTTAATCCCATCAGATGAGACCTTGCCAGGGCAAATATTGGATCTAAGAAGGTACAGACATTCCTTACAGTATTATAGGAGCAGACACGCAATAGGGAAAGACTGAAAATTATCTAAACAATGACATAGGATTTACATGTTTTCAATTTCTCCTTAGTTCAGGCATTATGAGTTTGAAAGTAGCCCTGACATTCGGCACTTAATAACATAAGTAACACATTTATTGTCAATTTTGAGTGTTAGGGAAAAAAACCTGGCAACATTTTGGGGTACTACTTGTGTGATTGTAGTGCTACTTACAAGTTTAGGCTTTCCCATAACATAGGGTAAAATATAATTTCCATTGTCATCATTTTAAAACTAGGAAAATACAATTTTTTCAAATTAAAAGAAAAATGAAAAAAAAAACCCTGAAAAATATTACCGATTGCTTTTTATTGTCTGATTCCTTGATTAGTCTTTATGAAATGTTATGTCATTGTATTACATGTGGTAATTTCAAATGTGAGTCACTTTTACAGCAGGAATAACATGAACTTGATTAGCCTTACTTTTTCTGGAAAAAAGGAAATATAGAAACCAGAATTGTGATGATTGAAATGTAGTTTCAAAAACATTAATTATGTTCGAAAAGAAAGAAAACCACCATTTTCTACTAAAATTTTAAAAAAGCAATGAAAATGAATTATATATTTCATATATTCCGTATTTATAATTTGGCATCGTTTTCAAGAAAGAGAAAGGTTTTTGCAAAACTCACTTTTTTTTTTTTTTTTTGCGCCGTACGCGGGCCTCTCACTGTTGTGGCCTCTCGCGTTGCGGAGCACAGGCTCCGGACGCGCAGGCCCAGCGGCCATGGCTCACAGGCCCAGCTGCTCCGCGGCATGCGGGATCTTCCCGGACCGGGGCACGAACCCGTGTCCCCTGCATCGACAGGTGCACTCTCAACAACTGCGCCACCAGGGAAGCCCCAAAACTCACATTTTGCTTTATAATTGAAGCCTGGGTTGTAAGTAGCATGATCATTTGAGCCATGAAAGGTATATAAATGAATATATATGTATATATATATACTTATTTATATATGTGTCTGGGTATATGTGTTTACTTCTATTATTATTTCAGTATAAATGAAGAGCAGAAATCGTTGGCTAAGGCAGAGTATGAATATTCCAATTTGATTTCCAACAGTAAATAATTTTGTTGTTTAAAAATATATGATACTGTTTCTGGAACTATAGGCTCTTTAGGAAATGAGAAGCAAATGAAACAAACAAACCATTATTACAATGAGTTTTCATGATAGCTGTTTTAATAAATTATTCTTTTATTCATGTTATGTGTTCCAGTTTCTTTTTATTTCCATGTCTTCTTCGTTCATTTACATTCTTCTGCATTAGAGAAGAAAATTGAACTAAAATGGTCAACAAATATTTATTGCACTTGCTTCCAATCATCTACCTAATGTGTTTCCTCTTTTCTCATGTAATTCTTATGCTCAAAAACTTTGCTTTAAGCATTATGACTGTGTATTGTGATATGTTAAGACTTTCCTCCTGATATTTATGACTCAATATTATATTTGCATCATTTCTAGCTAGTCATTTGACATTATCAACCTAAATGTTGAGCAATTTCAATGAACATAACACTTTATTAAGAGGTAGAATGAACCAGTGATCTGGTTCAGTTAGGTCAGTGTTCTCATTTTTCCCAAGTGATTACATTATATTCTTTATTTCTTCTTTTATTTTTACCAACAAAAACCATGACAGTTTCTTTCCTCCTTTATTTACATCTGAGCAAACCTGAAGTCTTGCTGTCACTATGAGGCTTTCACTAACTTGAACCTAAACTCTTTTCCTCCTCTTAGCATCACTAATATATATTTTACAATTTGGCATTTGCTCATATACTTTTATACAGTTCTTTGTTTCCTATGCATTTATTGTTACTGATTTAATGCATCAACCAGCTCATAGTTGTTATGGAATAACTTCAGGATTTTAGTTAGCACTTTTCAATAAAAGAACCCTTTAGCTATCTAAACCTATAGATTAGATATAGTTTCTGAGCTCAAGAAACTTATAATTTAATAAAGGACCATTAAAAATAGTTCTTCACATTGCCAGAAAGCAGAAGAAT
This sequence comes from Monodon monoceros, assembly GCF_005190385.1. NCBI lineage: Eukaryota > Metazoa > Chordata > Mammalia > Artiodactyla > Monodontidae > Monodon > Monodon monoceros. Next base: position 12,096,148 of record NW_021703774.1, on the reverse strand, counting down.
GAGCACATGGAAGGAATACAATAAATTAGTAATGACGCTTTCATAATTAAAGCAAAATAAGTATCAAGGTTTACAGTTGAATGTAGGAGAATATAAAAACATACCAACATGAGCAAAATATTTTGGTTCTTGCATTAGAGATGGATTTAGTCATAAAAATAACATATGTATGTTCTTTATATTATATATTTTTTATATTTTATATATATATTTTTTTCTGAAACCCTTGGATGGAAATTTGACTTGGTTTATAATGTCATCTGTGGGCATCTCAGTAAGAGGGTGTTAGAAAGGGCTTATGATAGGATTTGGGTTTTGGTTGGGTGATTTTGGGAATGGCCTAAGGAAGCAAGGGTTTGCATTGAGTGTAGTGCTGTCAGGATGCAGGGACAATTCCAGTTGAGTATCCCAATAAATCTTACCTTTGGAGAGAACAGACTAGAGTGAAGTTAAACTATAATTGGTAAAGATTCATCAGTTAATCATTCGTATTAGCACTGGGAGGGACTATTTGGTATTTTGTTTCTTGGAAAATATTTTTTATTTGCATTCAGACAGGATTACAGAGTGCTGTAGTTTTTGTCTTGATCCATCATGGTCACAGAATGTTCTTTTCTAATGTTGATGTTCGGTGAAATTATTTTAGGAGAACAACAAAGCCTAGCTGAAGTACCAGCCAGCTTCTGGATGTTAGGGACTGCTTTTCTGTTTCTCAATAATACAGTTTAAAAGAGTAAAATTGTTATTTATTTATTTATTTTAAAAATATTTATTTATTTATTTATTTTTGGCTGCGTTGGGTCTTCGTTGCTGTGCACGGGCTTTGTCTAGTTGCGGCGAGCGGGGGCTACTCTTCGTTGCAGAGCGTGGGCTTCTCATTGCGGTGGCTTCTCTTGTTGCAGAGCATGGGCTGTAAGTGCCGGGGCTTCAGTATTGTGGCTTACGGGCTCTAGAGCGCAGGCTCAGTAGTTGTGGCACACGGGCTTAGTTGCTTCTTGGCATGTGGGATCTTCCTGGACTAGGGCTCGAACCTGTGTTCCCTGCATTGGCAACCGGATTCTTAACCACTGAGCCACCAGGGAAGTCCCTATTTTTATTTTTAATGCTAGAAATTTTTCTTGATTAATGCTACACATGAAACACCAGTATGCTCAGAAGTAAATTAGGCTTTATCTTGGAGATAGAGATAGAAGGTAATTTTGGATGTGAGAAACAGAGGCATTTATTTAAAATATATATATATATATATTTCAAAAATAATTATTTAAATGTTGTTACTGTGATTTTCTTTTGTTTTTTATTTAGCACTGGGTAAAAATCAGAGATTCATTATAATTTTAAAGACCTTATAACATAATTCTGTATTTTCTCTTAGCCTCATTCCACATCTTAAATGAGATTGTCTCCTCATTCAAGATGTGGAAACAACCAGTGATTGATTCAACAGCTAAAATTTAGCACTTTTGCTTTAGTGGTATCTTATAAATTTAGCCATAGAAAATAAATTCCTCCCTAAAGGTATGTTCTTATTTTGATGTTTGCAATTAAGTCTGATATTATACTTGTGTAGCATGGGTTCTTATTCTGACATTTGGAATGAGAAAACTGAGGCAGAAAGCTGTTACATGTTTTGCCTTAAGACCCAATGATCCAACAACAATCTATTATTGATTTTTTTATACGCTCAGAACTTTTTTACAGTTTCAGTTATTAAAACAGAAAAACAGGGCTTCCCCGGTGGCGCAGTGGTTGAGAGTCCGCCTGCTGATGCAGGGGACACGGGTTTGTGCCCCGGTCCGGGAAGATCCCACATGCTGCGGAGCAGCTGGGCCCGTGAGCCATGGCCGCTGAGCCTGTGCATCCGGAGCCTGTGCTCTGCAACAGGAGAGGCCACAGCAGTGAGAGGCCTGCGTACCGCAAAAAAAAAAAAAAAAAAAAAGAAAAACATTTCCAAAACATCACTACTTTTTAAATTGGTACAATAGAAAAATAACCCTGTGCCCATAGAACTAAAGATAAATATAATTTTCCTGTGCTTAATTTTCATAAATGTACAGAAACTGCATAATGAGTACACATTTAAAATTTAACTATCAAAATTATGTATTTCCTTTGAAAGGATGTATATACTTTTATAACTTGATGTTGTTCATTATCCATTGTGCCTCGTGCTTGAAATCTTGGAAATGATCACATTTTCTTAGACATAATGATTTGAGAATGAACATTTTCACATTTTTTTTTCAGTGTGTGTTCGCATGTATTTTACCAATGACCCTCATGAAATACCATCTACCCTGTGTTCTCAAAAGTTGATTTTAGAATCAATACTACATTGTTTTAAAATTAAGACATTTAGGATGAAAAAAATCATTTTAACTTTGGAGAAATTCTAAAATTGTAATCATTTATATGTTTTCTAATTTCCAATAATTATCAATAAAATATCCTTGCTCTAAAAAGTGCCAATACTATTAACATTTAATGTGTTCTGTGGCCCAGAAAATTTTAATATAGCACAGTTTTAATTTTTTAAGTACCATGGTGCATTTTGTTTGCTTGTTCACTTCTTGTTGTCATGTAGTTACAATATGCCATTGCTCTTCATTAATGTTTCAGTATTCCTTTTCTCTATGATGAGTTTTCTAGTTTCTGATCTCCCAATATTTTTGCTAAAGGCATTGGAGAGGAAGTAAAAATGTATTTCAGGATTTTGCTTTATCTATATACATTTAGAAAAATTGGCTCTAGCAAACATTTTCAGTCATTGGATCCAGAAGAATCTGTAGGCTCTTTAAGACAGAGATTGTCTTTCAATTTCCAATATTTATTTTAATGCTTGCCTTACAGCAGATGTTCTGTATGTAATGTATTAAAAAGCAGTAAATGAAATAGTAATTTTCAAAATTACCTCTGATAAAAGATTTAATCCCTATATACCAGTATACATATAATTTAAATATGTAATTATATTTTAATATCAAGAATTTCACATTTGATTTTTTAAAAAATTTGTCTGCAGACTTAACTACATTTAATATTAATATTACATTTGAGTCAATGGTATATTTAATATAAATTATATATGATAATTAAAACTTCAATAAAAAATAAGGTATGTTAGTATTAAGCTTGTATAAATATGGAGTATATATAGAGAGATGTATCACCTATATGAGAATGAATTGCTTTGTCCTTCCTCTTACCCATTCCCAATCAGTAAATTTCACCATTATCCATCAAATTGTTCAATTCAGTAATCCAAAAAAACATTTTTGATTAACTTTTTCCCTATACACATCCATGTTTATTAAGCCCTAACATTATATATTCAAAATGTGTCTCAAAGCCATCTCCTTCTCTTCACACTACTACCATCATTTAATCCAGGCCACTATTTACATCCACCTGATCTATTACAATTTAGCTATTTTTCCCATTATCTTCATATCTACCTGTTCTCCTTCCCCTGAAACATGAATGGTCTAAGATGTGAATTAGTTATATAAGTTTTCACCTTAAAGTTCTTCAGTATTCTTCCATTGTTCAAATCCATTACCATAATCAACAGAGACCACCGTAATACGCTCTCTGCCTGTTTCTAAAGTCTCATTTTACTTCACCCATACGTTTCACTGCTATCCAGGTACATGATTGATTTGTTAGTTTCTAGAATAAACCAATTTTAAACTGAAATTTTATTGAAATGAAAATAGATTCAAATGCAGTTTAATAAGTAATTCTCAGAGGCTCATAGACTCTTTATCAAGTGTACAAATACGTCAGTGATAACATCCTGCAAAATTATAGTAATAATGTGGCAACCATGATATTGGCATTGATACAATTCATCATTGTGTGTTATGTATATTTAGTTCTAAACAACTTTTATCATATATGTAGATTTGTGTAACCACCAGAGAAAAGATGCACAACAATTTCATCACCATAAATACACTGTACGTTAGCCTTTTATAACCAAACCCATCTCCCTCTCATTTCACCATCTGCACCAAATTTAACTACTGGCATTCTCTAATTTTTGCTTCATTTCTGAAATGTCATATCTAAAATGTATGTAGGTGGAATCATATAGTATGTAATATTTGGGGATTAACTTTTTTCATTAAACGTATTTACCTGAAGATTCATCCAAGTTGTGTGGACCAAAAGTTTGTTGCTTTTTTGTTGCTGATTACATGCTGGAGTTATTGTTAAAAAAAAAAAATGCTGTGAACATTAGTGTACGAGTTTTTTTGTAAATGTAAGTTTTCATTTCATTTAAATAAATGTCCCAGAGTGCAATTGCTTGGTTGTATGGTAATCATATATGTCATTTTATAACAAACTGACCAACTGTTATCCAGAGTATCTGTACCATTTTACAATCTTACCAGCAGTGTATGAGTGATCCAGTTTCTCTGCATCCTTGCCAGCATCTGGTGTTAGTATCAATCCTATTTTTATTTTTAGTCATTCTGATAGGTTTGTAGTGTTCTCTTACAGTGGATATAATTTACATTTTCCTAATGGCTAGTGATATTTAACATCACTCTGTGAGCTTATTTGCCATCTGTATATCCTCTTTGTCGGACCTGAATTGTTTGCTCTTGGTGCTGAATTTTGAGAGTTCTTTTTGAATTCCAAACACAAGGTCTTTCTCAGATATGTGGTTTGCAAATATTTTTCCCATTTTGTTGTTTTTCCTTTTCATACGCTTCACAGGGTCTTTCACAAAACAAAAATTTTGAATTTTGATGCGATCCAATTTATCACATTTTTCTTTTTGCAATTATGCTTTTGGTGTAAGTCCATGCAGTTTTTGCCTAACTCTTGATGGCAAAGAATTTCTCCTATTTGTTTTCCAAAACGTTATAGTTTTATGTTTTACATTAATTCCATGATTCATTTTGAGTTAATTTTTGTATAAGGTGTGAAGTTTAGGTCAAAATTCTTCCTCCCCTCAGTGGATGTCCAATTGTTCTAGCACCATTTATTGAAAAGGTTATCCCTACTCCAATGATTGTACCGTTGTCAAAATTCACTTGAGCATATATTCAGCCTGTTACTGGACTCTATATTTTTTTTACATGTATATATGTCTATTGATCCATCAATACACTACTATTTTGATTACTGTACATATATAATAAGCCTTAATAACTGGGAAAGTGATTCCTCTCATTTTATTCTTCTTTTTCAAGATTGTTCTAACTATGCTAGGGCTTATAATATTCCATATAAATGTTAGAATACACGTCTATGTTCAAAAAAACTTGCTGGAATGTTGCTAAGAATTACATTGAATATAAAGATCAATATGTGGGGAACTGATATCTTTACTATGTTGAATCTGTAAATCAATGAACACAGCATTTTGTAATTATCAGTATACAGATACTATATGCATTTTAAGTGTATACCTTAGAATTTTCTTTGGATCGACAGTATCTTTTAAAACTTGATTTTCTGTCTGTTCGTTGTTAGTATATAGATATACAATTGATGTTTTGTGTTGATCTTACAACTTGCAACATTGCTGAACTCAATAATTAGTTCTAAGGGCTTTTGTATAGATCTTTGTGATTTCCCATGTAAACAACCATGTCATCTACATCAAGGGCAGTTTTATTTCTTTTTTTGTCTTATTGCAGTGAATAGAACTTGAGTAATATGTTGAGTAATAGTGGTGAAACAGACATCTTGTCATCATCACAATCTTAAGGGGAAAGCATTCAATCTTTTACCATCAAGGTTGATGTTAGTTGTAGGTTTATCTCCCTCTATTTCTATTGTGCTGAGGATTTTTTTATCATGAATGGACATTAGATTTTGTCAAATACTTTGCATCAATTGACATGATCACATGATTTTTCTTTTTTAGCCTATTGATGTGGTGGATGTGACAGGCAAAATAATGCCCCCCCACCTTTCCTAATCCCTGGAATCTGTGACATATTGTTACCATGACAAAAGGGGATTAGGATTGCAGATGGAATTAAAGTTGCTGGTCAGTTGACCTTAGTGAGATTATCCTGGATTATGGCTGTTAATCCAATATAATCACAGGGTCCTTTAGATGTGGAAGAGGGATGTAGAAGGAGAGTCAGAGAGACATAATGCAAATTCAGTCTTTGCTGCCTTTGAAGATGGAGGAAGGAAGCCATGAGTTGAGGAATGCAGGCCGCCTCTACAAGCAGGAAACAGCAAGGAAACATTCTCTCCTGGAAATTCTAGAAACAAGTGCACCCCTGCTGACACCTTAATTTTAACCTACTAAGACCTGTGTCAAACTTTTGACCTACAGCACTGTAAAATAATGAATTTGTTCATTTAGTTTATTTATTTATTTTGTCTTGGCACTAGGATTTTAGTATTTTGTCGCAGCATAAAAAGAAAATAAATACACTGGGTTATACTACTTGATTTTTCTAATGTTGAACCAGCCCTGCATATCTGAAATATATCCTAGTTGTTCATATAATTATTTTATGCAATGCTGGGCTTTGGTTTGCTAAAATTATATTATGATTTTTTGTGTGTGTCTACGTTCATGAAAGATATTATCCTGTAATTTTCTTTTTCTATGTTGTCTTTGTCAGAGTAATAGTGTTCTCAAAATAAGTTTGGATCTATTTCTTCACATTTGTAGATTTCATGTTGCCTTTCTGTTATTGATTTCTACTTAGAGTCATAATGTGGTCAGAGAACTCTGTGTTATTTCAATTATTTTACATGTGTTGAGGTTTGTGCTGTGGCCCTGGATATAGTCTATCTTAGTGAATAATCCATGGGAGTTTAGAACAATCTTATTCTGCCACTGTTGGGTGGATTGTTCTATACACGTCAACTTGATCCTGTTGGTTGATTGTATTGTTCTGATCATCTGTATCCTGATGATTTTCTGTGAAATGTTACACCCTTTCACAAAAGTCTTAGCAGTATTTTTTTGGACCTGTCTCCCCAGGCAAGGGAAACAAAAGCAAAAACAAACCAAAGGGACCTAATTAAACTTAAAAGATTTTGCACATCAAAGGGAACCACTGAGAAAATGAAGACAACCTACTGAATGAAAGAAACTATTTGCAAATGATATGACTGACAAGGGGTTTAATGTCCAAAATATATAGACAACTCATACAACTCACTATCAAAAAAACCAAAACAGCCTGATTAAAAAATGGGCAGAGAACCTGAAGAGACACATTTCTAAAGAAGACATACAGATGGTCAATAGGCCTGTGAAAGGATGTTCAACATCGCTAATCAGAGAAATGCAAATCAAAGTCACAATGAGATATCACCTGTCACCTGTCAGAATGGCCATCATTAAAAAGACCACAAATAACAAATATTGGCGAAGATGTGGAGAAAAGGGAACACTTGTGCACTGTTGGTGGGAATATAAATTGGTGCAGCCACTGTGGTAAACAGCCTGGAGGTTTCTCAAAAGACTAAAAATAGAACTACCATATATCCCAGTCATTCCACTCCTGGGTATATATGTGAAGAAAATGAAAATACATCTTTGAAAAGATACATGCACTCTGATGTTCATAGCAGCATTATTTACAATAGCCAAGATATAGAAGTAACTTAAGTGTCTACCAACAGATGAATAGATAAAGAATATGTAAGATACACACACACACACACACACACACACACACACACAAACACACACAATGGAAGTTAGCCATAGAGGAATGAATTTTGCCATTTGCAACAACATGGATAGACCTGGAGGGTATCATGCTTAGTGAAGTAAGTCAGACAGAAAAAGACAAATACTGTATGTTATCACTTATATGTGGAATTAAAAAAAAAAAAATGAATATAACAAAGCAGAAAGAGACTCATAGGTACAGAGAACAAACTAGTGGTTACTGGGGGGAGAGAGGTAGGTAGAGGGGCCAGATGGAGGAATGGGATTAAGTGTGAACTACTAGGTATAAAATAAATAAGATATAAGGATATAATGTACAGCACAGGGAATAGAACCAATATTTTATAATAACTTTAATGGAGTACAATCTATAAAAGTATCCAATCATAACTCAAACTAATATAACATTATAAAAAAGCTATGCAACAAATAAAAAAGTTTAAAAAGATACAAAAAAGTAAAAATAGAACTCTCATTCTGTATAACACAATTCTTCTTGTATAGTTATTTTAATTTTTATCCAATTAGTTTATTAAATATTTAGAATATAAAAATTACATTATTACAATTAATAAAAATCTGTCTCGATTGCTATAAAAGATGGAGAGATTGTAAAATCTTACCTACTTGCAAGAGGATTCTTTCTGTTTTTCTCTTCTCACCTCTCCCCATCTTCTGCCCATCTTTTTTCTCTCCAGGGGAGGTAGATCAGTGAGTTTAGATTGAGGATCCCAGCAGCAGTAGTGAAATCCCTTTCTTCTTCCTTTCTGAACAGAGAAAACATATTTCTGCTTTGCTACTCTTATGCTGTAAGATTTACAGGGACGCAAAATTATCTGGAGGGAGATCCTGTAGAGCTTTGAGTGATATATTAAAATCAGATGGATATTAGGATCTGGGCTCAATGGCCAGAAACCTTGAGAAAGAGACTAAGAGTGAAATAACTAACATAAGAATGATAAAAATAAATGGTTTGGGAATAAAGATGATAAATTTAGTAATGGTCATGTTGAATTTAGGTTACCTGTAAAAGACTCAGGCAGACTTAGCCAGGATGGTGTTTTATGCCTAGATAAATGTTGAATCTTTTGAATCAGGTAAGTTTGCTCAGTTAGATAGAATATTGCAGAAAAAAAATCAAGAGACATAGTCCCAGGTGTTACTACAGGACAAGTAGCTGGTTTTAGGTAGACAAGGAACTGATTCATAAAAACAAGACTACACACACAGGGCATCAGTCATACACAAAGTATGCATGGAATTCAGTAGAACTCTGGCCATGTGGGCCTCAGCAATTAATCTTGGGCCCAGGGGCCTTTAAAATGTAAGTTGATGTACTTCAACCTTACTCTTCAGAACACAATTTAACTTGGTGTGCTAAAAAGATTAAGGTGAGAAAAGATCTTGGCATGCATTTTTATGTGTCCATTATTTTCTAAGGTAAGTCTGCCTTCAGACCCTTTAGAGTGCAGCTGCGGTACAGAAAACTAATATGTGATGCTCTCACTTTCAGCTGTTAGTAACAGCTGACAGGCAGCAGATCAGCTGCCTCCAGATCTGTTCTTGTTTTATGTTATTTTGCGGCACATTCAGAGCCAAGTAATCTCTTGATCCTTGTGTTTATACACAGGGTCTCAGAGTCACTCCCCACGACACTCGTCTCAAAATGGCTCTGGCCAGCACCTTAGACTCCTGGATGCAAACTAGAGGTTCTCCAATAGGAGTGTAATGAAAACATCAAAATCAATAGGATTTAAAAAAAAAAAAAATCAATAGGATTTCTCAACTTAAAAGGAATAAATAATGTAAAAACTATATCTTGGCCAGAAAATATGATAAAGGGAATTTTGCATTAATTTTAGAAAATGCTAATTATACTCAGGTACATTGCAAAGAAATCAAGGTAATCAGTAGACAAAACTCAACTCTTCTGAAAGTTTTTGAACATCATAGGAAAACTATGCACCAGGATATATGCTGTTACTAAAAAAACAACAAAATAGAACAAATCAAATATAACTGATAAACATGCTGCTACTGGCTTCCATAAGCTGAGAAAAGAGTTAAGTACTTGGCAAAAGAAATAGTCCTTGCTAGACTCTTAGAACACATACTTCAAAATCCATTATTACTGTCAATTTAGAAATTGGCTAATGTTGATTTTCCAGATGAAACAAAGTTGGAATTTGATTGCAGTCACATTTCACAGGCTTAGTGAATTTTGTAGCCATTTATGTATCACTAAATGCACATATTCAATAATACACTGGAATACCAGCATTAAGAAACCCAAATGTAGATGCTCATTGAACGTTTTTGAGTACTCTGGAGAAAGAAGAATGACGTTTTTAACATGGAATTATTTGAGGCTGTCACTATTTTAGATTTCTTTACTTTGAAAGAATTTGGGGTATCTTAACTACATTTTCTTGTAGCTATAAAATTCACAGCAGAAGGTTTCCTTAAACCCGGCAACCGAAAAACAAGTGTATGTAATCGCATGTATATAAATCTCATATATCCCATCATCTTTACATAATTCTATTGATTAAAAGAAAGTCATAGGTGCTGCCCGCAATCAGTGAAAGGGTATAACACAGTCGTTGAACTCCAGGCCATGAGGAACATATGTGCCACTTTAATGTCTGTCCATTATAGTACTGCATTGAAATCATTAGACTAAATTAGGTGAGTAAACTGATATAAAGCTAATGATTATAAACACTTGTGTTGGTTGCTATGAAATTAAAAAGACTTGAAAACAATTTTTTTCACATTTACCTTTATAAAATAAACATATGCAATTTACTTATTCTAAAAAATGAGCAGGAGTAGACAATTAAATTAATCAAATATAAAACATTCTGTTCATTTATGACAAAATGCATACTGTATATCTATTTTTTTTTTGTTTATTTTGGTAGACTTGCATTTATTTATTTATTCGTATTTTTGGCTGCCTCGGGTCTTAGTTGCGGAGCACAGGATCTTTTTTGCTTGTAGCGCACGGGTTTCTCTCTAGTTGCGGTGCACGGGCTTCGTTGCCCCGTGGCATGTGGGATCTTAGTTCCCCGACCAGGGATCGAACCTGTGTCCCCTGCACTGGAAGGCGGATTCTTAACTGCTGGGCCACCAGGGAAGTCCCTGCATATCTATTTATTGATGACTTCACATGACTAGTCTATGTGAACATTTTCCTGTTGCAAGAAGCAATTTGATGATTTAAAACTATATGAAAAACTGACAAAAACAGCAAAAAATACTTCCAAGAATTTTTTTCTATTTCCTACATATTTTGTATGCACATTTAGAGAACAAAATGCACATCCACTGTCACCATATTTAAGCTTCCTGTGATAAAAAATTTCTTTCACTAAATTTTTAGGAGAAAACATACTGGATTAATTGTACTAAAAGAAATTATCTTATTTTTAAAAATATTTACTGCCACAATAAAATATTTCTATTTAATTAACAACTTTTTCTCCAATCATTAATTTTACAGAAATTTTTACTTGAAATATTTATATGTATTGGTCATACTGCCTAGTAAAATTATTTACTAAGTTGTAATTGTTTACAAAAGGGTTGCCTATACAACAATATTGGACTGTTAGCATAATCTAAAGTGGCAATAAAATAAGATAGCATAACTTATAAAAATTTGCAGAATAGGTTAAAGGTTCTATAGTGAATATTTTTGAGTTCTTTGGAAAGAAAGGGTTCTGTAGTGAATATTTTTGAGTTCTTCAGAAATTGTTGTAAATGTTATGACTTTTAGAAACCATTGAATTTTATCTCATAAAATTCAATGCTGAGTTGTGTTAAGACACATTGGCTTCAAATCTTTTAATTTCTAAATTCCTTGAAGATGTAATTCAATTTAATTCAAATTTTTAATGGACAACTTGATAAAAGAATCACATGTTTCATGGACTTCCCTGGTGGCGCAGTGGTTGAGAGTCCGCCTGCCGGTCCGGGAAGATCCCACATGCCGCGGAGTGGCTGGGCCCGTGAGCCATGGCCTCTGAGCCTGCGCGTCCGGAGCCTGTGCTCTACAACGGGAGAGGCCACAACAGTGAGAGGCCAGCGTACCGCAAAAAAAAAAAAATCACATGTTTCAGTCATTTGCAATAGACTCTGAATTATCTGGGGTAACCATATCATAATTATGTATGCATCAGTGTCTGAGTAATATAAAAACCATTGACTCGCTTTCAACTGCAGAAGTCTAACATCACAGATCACCTGAAATAACGTTGTTAACACTATGCTTCTGCTCCTAATTAAACCAAATCATTTTTTATTAAGTAGATGTTTACAATCTAACTTAAGCAGTTCTCAAATCTATAGCTGCAATTCATCATAGACCCTTCTACAAATATTTTAAAGGTAAAAATAATCCCTTGGAATTTAATAATTTGTATTTGAAAAACAGTAGAGAGGTGTTCCTCTATGTAACCTTATTAAATCAAGAAATCTTATTTAGAAAATGGAGCTCCAGCTGGAAAAATAACCTTTCTAAACTCAAAGGAAATAAGTGCCTGTGGTGATAAAAAATATTTCTCTAATAATGATACAGTTTGTCATACAAGACTACTAGTTCAGTAGATGATTGCATTGCCTCTACATATGTGATCAAGATCCAGTTGCATGTCAGATAAAATCTGTTACAGTTAAAATATTCAAGTGAATTTTCAATGTTCTAAATCGAAGAATGAGTGAAAGCTTTATATTATAAAGACAAAGGGGCATGAAATCATTTGTCAAGTACCAGTAGTTTGTCTCCAATACTTGAACAGCTGAGGCCCAGAATCCTTTAGGATTATCTGTAGGAAAAGTGTACTCAAGAGAAAATTCATATTATTAGGTAGTGCAGTTTTATCTATATGTCATATATCTTGTTATCTTTTTTTTTTTTTTTTAGCGGTACGCGAGCCTCTCACTGTTGTGGCCTCTCCCGCTGCGGAGCACAGGCTCCGGACGCGCAGGCTCAGCGGCCATGGCTCACGGGCCCAGCGGCTCCGCGGCATGTGGGATCTTCCCGGACCGGGGCACGAACCCGTGTCCCCTGCATCGGCAGGCAGACTCTCAACCACTGCGCCACCAGGGAAGCCCTATATCTTGTTAGCTTGATATTATATTTTATTTTTTACATTCTTTTAAAATCATATTAATATTATTCATGCTTTTAAATCTTTTGCTGACCATTTAAATATTGTTTAAATTGGAATAAAATTTTTCCTTATTCTAATAATGCTTAAAGGTGACTAAAAAGTTACTATATTTAAGTTATATTTTTGAATACTGTTAATGAATATTCATTATTATTGAGTACTCATTATGAATAACGTGTATATACATTATTGGTTTTATTATTTTCACTTTTCTCGAAATATTTTAATAATTTTATAATCATTAAACTAAATAATTTGCATCTAAAAATAAGTTATGCTCAGACAAGTTTCTTTAAGAGTTGCTACTGAATCCAGTACACTTAGAGTTGCCTATCATTGCTAGTGAAAATTATCAGCAATGTTTTGGTGTATGATGACGCCTTTTATTATTATATACTGAACTTCAGTATTTCCTTAGAAGTTATTCCCAATTTAATACATGTCTGAGTAAAGATGCAATTCAAGTGTTCATGCAAATTGGTTTATCAAAAATTAAGACAAAAAGATTTTATTTTAACATTATAGAACTATTAATAATTATCTATAAACTTCTTCTTACTGTTCAAAACTCTTCTGTTACACAGAATATTGAGAAAATGCATTGTATTTCTCCCAGACAGTGTGGCCAATAGTTCTGCCCAAGAAAAATTACAATATTTTTATAATTCGCATTCCAATTATAAACGTAATTAGAGTACCAAGTTATTCACCAGTAGGAAGACTTGCTTAGAAGCACTCAGATCTAGACTCAATTGACTTGTGTGCAGATACCTCCTCAGAGAGAAAAAGCTTGTTTACAGTAGAAGATTGAGAAATATATTTTTAGCAACTATAATGAAACTGCTAGCTACAAAAGTTATAACATCTTTCTGAGCAAAAATAGAGTCAGGTGGATAAATAGGTGAAACAGAAAATAGAATATTAAAATGCAGGTATAATTACAAACTGGACTTGGAAAAATAGCGCAGTGATAATGTGGAGTGAAACTGATCTCTGAGAGCCTGAGTCTATACATTGACTAAATGTAATAACCCAGAACTCTAGTTTGATTAATGGAATAGATGTTAAAAATAAGTCGGGCGTATTTCACATAGCTTCCTTCTTTCATGTATAAGGAAAACACTTGTTCAACTATTCCTCAAGGCTGTGTACAGAATAAGAGACAGATTCAGGTATAAATTTGTAGCTGGCTGACAGTGTTTAAGTCAGGGAGCTGTTTATCAAATTGATAGATATCAAAAAGCATTGGGCATGTTTTTGGTTAAGAAAGTGCTGTTTTCACAATGTATAGGAATTCATGACCATAGATGTTTATTTTCCTGAGAGACATTATTATGCTTAGTAAGTATCAGGCTTCTACACGCAGTGATCAGCAATACAAGGGAGAAAAATAAGCCTTAATTTGCAACATAAGATTTTAAGACTGCTGTTCAGATTCAGCATGGGCATATATGTTTGTATGTTTTCCTCACATTAGAGACGACCTATATGTTTCACAAAAAATTTATCAGTTTTATAACTTTGACATAAGTTCTGGATTTTTATTATTCCAGACACAGTAGCTTATGAAATAAATCTTTTAAAAGGGAAGTTGAATGGCTACAAATTTTTTTTCAGTGAAAGTATTATTTGTATTTTGGACAGGACAATTATTGGCTTTACAGCTGTCTTTCTTACTTCAAGATCTCCAAAATAGTCCATGTTTTCAAAAAAAACACAGTATGAAATGTTGATTAAAGTAAGGTGATATGATAACCTGTCTTGGAGGTTCCATTGTGATATACTTCTTGGGAGTTCATTGATTGGTACTTGTGATTGTTGTTTGTACAAAACTGTTGTTTACAGAATATGTATATCAACTGGTTGCAGAAGTTCTTAAGCTTTTCTTTTTTCCTTATATCAAAAATAACTTGTCTCAAAAAGTGTTTAATTGCATGGATAAACTCCACTCATATTTTTGTCTTAGGTTTTACATTATATTTATGAAAAAGAAAAAGAAAATGTTAGGTTATATTTTGCAGGCGTGTAGTCTATCAAACTGATTTGGTAAGCTCATTCCATAAACTGACACTGTCTAATGGAATTACCATTAATGAAGAAAATGTTGCCTGGTATAGTAGCTACTTGGTCATAGAGTACTTGCAAAGCGGTCAGTGCAACTGGGAACAGAATATTTAATTTTTTTTACTTTAAGTTTTCAAATAAAAAAGCCATGAGTGTCTAGTGGCTACCATATTGAACCAGTTTAGCCTTAAACTGAAGACAAGATGTTTGAAATGCATGCTAAGTAAGGTACACTTAAGAATGCCTAACTACCAATGTATTGGAGATGGCACATATAACACTATTAATGATCTAGATATCATGGGAAAAACTATAAGAATAACATGAATGAGAACAGGATTATATTATAATTTTCATTATGTGCCTTGTTTTCTGAACATAACAAAAACATAATGTCATTAAATTATATGTTATAATAGCAACAAATAACCAGTAACTGAATCCATGATGCTTGCTACAAGTACAGTAAAATGCCATCTGCATCATTTTTAATAAGTATGGTTACTGTTTTAAAAATGTGCCCTTTTTAGTCTTTTCATGCATTGTGCATTTCATGATATTGGAATAATGGTCATTCCAAATATAATAAAAGCATTTATGTATATGAACATGAGAAAGACAAAAATTAATCTAGTTTCTATATTTAGGCAGATACTCAACTGTTTGCTGATAGTACTTAAATTAATGCCAAGTTAGTCCTATGTTAATGTCCTCAGAAGCATCCACATGCTTATTCTAGAGCACTACATTCTATTTTCTTATTTGACAGATCATATAGGCATTCCAAATGCTGATCACATGACAGATTTATAGCATGTGTTCATTTACTTATGTTTGATAGTACCTAACTTTATTTGTACCATTTTCACTATAAAATTTTATGACAGATCTTTGTAAATAGAATGACTCTTAAGAAATATCGAATGCTTAAAAATTCAAAAACATCCGCCAAACAGAATGGCTGACTGAGATTAAAATCCTGCATGTCCTTAGATGAACTAACTACTCTGTGTTTTGTACTAGGCCAGGGATATGGTAGGACCACTTGGCCATGCTTTGCCCAGGACTACACTCATTGATACACTCTAGTAATACTTTAATATTACCTAGAGATGCATTTTTAAATTTCATCGTAGTTTACTATGTTTAGTAATGGACGAGAGTTCTATTGAAAAGTGATGGAAATATAACAGCATTAGATTATTTTCCAAACTTTAATTGTTTTCATTTGTTGCATTTTCAGAATCAGACCTGAAAATATTTTATAGGTCATAGTTGCTATGTATTAAGGTATAAGATGTAATGTATAAACGTAGTTAAAATTTAAGTGTCTAGTGCAATACCGAGGCCTTAAGATACTGATCATTATGATTCCTATCAGCTGGCTAAACCTTGAGATCGGTTTTTTCCTGACTATGGAATACTGACCTGCCTTTTCTCAGAGCGCTTACTTTAGAAAAATAGTCATTGTGCATTCCTTCTCTGCCCCTTTGAAATATATGTATATCTTCTCCCAGTCTCTTGTCAGTTTTACAGCTCAGGAAGTGTCTTTCTCCAGTATCTGGGAACCATCTCTTTGAAATGTAAATATCTAAGGAGATAGCACCCCTATTCCTCAGTATCTGTAGGAAGGTAGGAGCCTAATTTGATATGTACTAATTAGCAAACACAGGTGACCTAATCAGGGAGAAAAATATTTTTAAACAAGGAAGTAACTCAGTGTGATTACTTGACACACTCCATTGATCAACCTCCCCTCTGACATCCTCCAAAACTTTCCCACTAATTCACACAATGCTTAAAACCCCTTAGTTTAAGTGGAAAGTTCAGTCTGTCCTCTATTGCAATAGTCTTGAATAGTCTTCCTTGCCGGATTAACTTTGTGAGCTGCAATTTTTGCCTTGATAATATGTTTTATATTTTTGTTTCTTTATTCCTCTTTTTATTCTTCTTCGTTTACAAATGTGTAAAATGTGTTTTTCATGAGGGAATACAGGATATTCCGTGATTTTTCTTCTTATATAATGTAAACTATCTTAGCGTTAAAGCCAGTATATATATTTGTGTATTCACTTAATATTGTACATACCTGTGTATTTGTATTCCAATCCTACCTTAACGAATCACCACAAATTTAGCAGCTGTGTCCTCGGTGCAGACTGTGCTCCTTGCTGGAAGCTTTAGGGAAGAATCTGCTCCCAGCTCATCAGGCATGAGGCTGAATTCATGCCCCTGGAGTGTCTAACTGAGGTCCCCGTCTTCTTGCTGGCTGTGAGCCAGGGGTCATTCTCATTTTCTCTAGGCCGTCTACATTCCTCGGCTTTGTCGTCCTTTTCTCCATTTCAAAACCAATAACAGTGTGTCAAGTCCTGATGTTTCAGATCTCTCTGATTTTCCCACGTGCTTCATCTTTCCTTTGCTTTCTTCTTCCTCTGCAACTGTCTGACTCACTTTTCTGCTTTTAAGGGTGCAACCTGGATCATCCTGGCTAACCTTCTATTTTAAATTCACCTGATTAGTAACCTTAACCCCACCTGCAAAGTCCTTTCACATCAGTACCTAGACTGGTGTTGATTAAATATGCAGGGTATGGGAATATTGAGAAAACACCTTTAGTTGCCTACCGCAATTTGTAATACCCATTACCCAGGAAGGAGAGAGGCAATTTTATGTAAAAGGTACTGACCATTGAGTAGAATTTATTGCTTTGTACTTTAAAAACAACATAGCTAATAATGGATATAATATAACGATAACATTTTATATAAAGTCAGCAAGGGCAACTAACTACTTTGTCATATCACAGAGTCCTTGATATGAGCAGGAAAAGGGCTATTTTACTCTCATTTGGAAACCAGGGTAGAATTTACTAACCTGCTTCATTATACATATCTCTAAATTTGATTTTGTAATTTGATTTGTGATTTTGAGGGCCACTCTGTATGGCAGTCTGCTAGGTTCTGCAGGTAAGTAATACACATCCTTTTCCCTCTAGGCAAAGACCAGTGACTTTATGTATAATTTTAACTGGTCGTGTTTTATTGAATCCAGGCATACCAATTTGTTGTGGATTGCTTTAAACCTGCATTCCATATATCAGTGGTTTCAAATATGCCAGCTGCCTGCATATTCCACAAAGCATTTCTAATTATCTGCATGTGTCAGAACTGGCCTTCCCTGTATGGTTAAACTACACATTCTCCCAGATTTAAATAAATGAATTCTAAAAAAACATTACTTTATTCCTTTGCATGTCTACAAGATTTGGAAATGTGATTTTTTAAAAAATGGCACAGTACAGGAGTTTTTTCTTGACTCCTGAATCTCTACGAGTGAGGAACTAGCTATGTGAAGTTTTTTTGTTTTTTTTTGTTTTTTTTGCCGTACGCGGGCCTCTCACTGCTGTGGCCTCTCCCGTTGCGGAATACAGGCTCCAGACGCGCAGGCTCAGCGGCCATGGCTCACGGGCCCAGCCGCTCCGCGGCATGTGGGATCTTCCCGGACTGGGGCACGAACCCGTGTCCCCTGCATCGGCAGGCGGACTCTCAACCACTGCGCCACCAGGGAAGCCCCCCAAAATTTTAAATTGAATGTTCACACATAAGGGGGTTATCTGCTTGCACATATATATATATAAACCTGTATTGTCATGGCTTCTTGATATTTTCAGTTTTGTATGAGGTGCTTGGTTCAAAACAAAAGAAAGGATAAAAATTACTTTCAACGTGTATTCTGAGTTAGAGGAAACCGTTTATTGTAACACACCTTAAAAAACATTGAGTTCTAAGTAATATGTATACTACTTGATTTGATAACACTAGACAGTGACATTACATAGTAAAAATTGACTACATTGATAATTTCGTATTTTTATTCTACTGAATGAAATTGAGGTAATGAATAGTTAATGCCAAAGGAATCATAAATTCCAGTTAAAATGCATTTTTGTTCTTTACCCTTATCACACTACTTATTTTTACGTATTTGATTTTAAGCTGACTTCCCATTAGTTAATCACTTGGCATTAGATGATGTAAAATTATTTTTATACATTTTAGAAACTAAAATAAAATCCGTGTATGATGGGATTAGAATACTATTTTAAAAATTGTTGTGCACTTAGTGCCAATTAGTTAGATTCTATAAGAATCTTTGGAGAAATAGCTTTTATAGAGTAGAATAAAATACAAAACTGAATTATTATTTGTTACTCAATATATCATTATCATTCATTTTTAAATTTGTTATCAGTATAAACTATGCTATATTGTTTAAAGTTGGTGATGATTGCACACTCTGAATGCTGTTTCAAAGTCTTCTAGGCATGTTTCACAGATATTAAGAGCATAAATTCCAGGTATTTATTAAATAAATAAGTAAATAAATAAATGGCATTCCTTCTTATTCTTGATCACACAAAGAATTTTTAATTTTGCCAGGGTAGTTTCTCAGGCATTCTAATTTTGATGATATGATAGGAATGGAAAAAGAAAAAAGTGATGGGCCATACTGAATACAACAATTGAGTAAACTACAGATCTTAAACCCAAACGGATGATATCCTTAAACTCCTAGATAATGGACCAGATAAGAAGGCCTTTTTTTAAAGTGAGAAAGAGTCAAGAATAAGGAGGTCAATGTTGAAATCGTTACTTAAATGTCACTAACCAGGGTGGCATGTGATGTGTGAGGTATCACAGGTTTGAGAGAAAGGAATAGGGCTAAATCTATAATGAATAATGCATGGGAACTCAAAGTAAAGCAATTTTCAAAGTCAAATTTTCAATTCAAAATTCACCCATGTCTCTTTAATTATATCTCTCTTAGCTAATAGATTTTGGAAAATTAGAATTATGTTAGATTATTTGCAATCTACTGATCACTTTGGAGTGTTTGTTAAATTATAATCCACATCCGTAAAGTAGTCCTTGACTGCTGATTGATATTTATCCTTTTGTTCTACCAAATTGTCCGGAAGATTGATAAAATTGTTCCTTGATGTGGATTCAAAGCTTGTGCTAGATTATTGATTCCATTTAAATTATATTAACCTCAGTATTTGATTTTTGAAGTAGGTAGAGTTAGTAAAACAGAAAATATAGGAGTTTAAGTCAGAGGAAATCACCTAAAAGATCGAGGGACCAAAACCTGCAGCTGAGTTTGCCAAAACCAGATGCAATTTCATTTGGATTGAACACCAAATCTTTGGTGCAGCCTGTACACCCTCCCTTCTTCAAATTGGCATGTTGAGCTGCAATTGGAAGGGCAGGTAGCAGTATTTCTAGAGACACTTTCCAGGATGAGTGTGATGGAGTAGATTCATGGGGAAGTATAGAGTCCTGGCAGGTACGCAGCAGTGAGCAACCCTAGGTAGAGCCATCCTTTGGGAGGAGAAATAAGGTATCATTTTGAACTATTCAAAATCAATGTCTTATCAACTATCCAGAAGAGAGAAGATCCTCAAGAGGATGTTATTGGACTCGCTGCCTCTCTGGTAGTTAGTGGCCATGATCCATTGTCATTTACTTTGTAGAAATAAAATAATATGATCATTCTTGATCTCGGGTGCTGTGGAGCAAGCCATACATGATGCTTAACTAAGAAATGATTCTGGTACATTATAGCCTCAAAACTGAAAATGACTTTCACTGTATCTTACAGGTATATTTACCTATAATATTCAAGACCCTGTTTTGTCTTGAAAAGTGTGTCCATATCATGGAGTGAGTACAGGACTGGGCTGTAATATTATCGGCAATTTTTGATAATTTATTTCACTGCTTTGAATCGTATTTCTCTGAAAGAAAAAAGGCTTTGGAGCTGAATCTACCAGAATTTAAAAGGAGACTGTTGACCTTACTTGCCCAATAGTCTTAGACAAGTTCTATAAAATCTCTGGGCACCATTTCCCTCAACTGAAAATATCAATAAATGAGACCATGCACCTAGCTTTCACATATTTCAAATAAGCAGATCACAGATATACCTGTTTCCCTTTAGTATGTTTTTTCCAGTCTATAGTCCCAGATGAGCCAATTTTTTTCCGCCTTCTCAGCCCAGTTGACAGATGCTTGATTGAGGGATCTGTCTCTAAAATGGATCCTCTAGTCTCGGGGGTTTCAGTCTCAGCCATTCAGTTCTTCCTAGGTGACTCGTGGAGTTCCTGCACATAATAAAATGGTTGTTTTATTGCTACTAAGGTGTTACTAATTCATTCAGTTGTGAGAAATACCCAATTTAAGTAAAAGTATTTAACACGTTGCTAAAACACATTACAAATGTGTTATAAAATTAAAATATTTAAAATTATATTGATACACATAATATAGTGGGCAAATTAATGTTTTAAAAAATCTGAGTTATGTTCATCAATGACTGATAGGACCATAGGAAGTTATTTAAAAATTAGTCTATTTAGAATATGCCCTGTTATTCTGAGCTTGATGTTATATTAGGCACATAATATTCTCTTGTGTCAGTTGCTTATTAGTGCCATTAGCAGAAACAAGTACTAGACTAACTAGAGGATTAAACAATGTGGAATATGTGGTAACTGTGAACTGAATTCCTCTTTTTATTCTGAATGTCATTTATTTGTTTACTTTGAGGGAGGGTGGGGGAAGAACTTAGCTCTGGTATTGAAAATAGGCCATTATATTGAAAATAAAATCCAAGAACTAATGCTTAGGAACACATTACATTCCACACTAAAGTACAGGTGAAAGTATGCCAACAAAGAGCTGAGATGCATATTATTCAAGTGTGCAAAATGACTTCCTCATGAGGGTTTTGTAAGAGACTAATACTAAATTGGCCAGACTACAACAGGCAAATCGTATGTTAGACGAGAGGTAGACACTTTAGTTTCATGAGTCATTGGCTTGGAAAACTGTCTTAAAGATATTAAGGAACAAAAAGAAAAAGAAATAAAAGCGCAATAAAAAATAGAATATGTATCATAAACTATGTCAGCAGGGGTGAAAAAATAGCATGATGCATGGAATTGTAGAAACAGAGAATCCAATTTGTCAGGAAAAACTTCTCGCCCCAGGCACTTTTTTGACACAAAACATTGCAACGGCAACATTTTCTCCCTGAGTTAAGATCCTGGAACCTATGAAAGATAACACAGCAATGAAACATTAGACATAAAAGAGTTTATATGATTAAACTAATATTTTAAAGTTGTTATAACATTCTCACAAAAAGCTGTTCATCAATTATGTGATTAATTTTTCAACTACATAATAGCAAAATATTTAAATATAAATTATTTTATCAGTAGTACTCAAATTAGGTAATAAAATAACTGTACAGTTTAGAATATGGTTCTTTAAATTTGGTACAGTGTTCTATGGCTTAAGTATCAAAAATATATATTAAAATCACTTAAATAATGTATTTTTGTTTCCAGTGTATTACAAATATGTACCATATAAAAACCAATATATATATATATGTATTCATATCAAAAAGTTATAGTACTTTTCAAATTATTTTTATTTATTTCTAGCTTTATTGAGTTATGATTGACAAATAAAAACTGTATGTATTTAAGGTATACAACAGGGTGTTTTGCTATAAGTACACTTTGTATGACTACGACAATCAAGCTAATTAACATATCCATAACCTGACATATAATTAATATTTCTGTGCATAAAGTGAGAACACTTAAAATCTATTCTCTTAGCAAATTTTAAGTGTACAATACATTATAGGAACTCATGTAACTCAATAACAAAAAACAAAAATTTTATTAAAAAATTGGAAATGGACTTGAATAGATACTTCTCCAAAGAAAGCATACCAATGGCCAAAAGGTATGTTATAAGGTACTCAATGTCACTAATCGTTAGGGAGATGCAAATCAAAATCACTGTGAGGTATCACCTCACACCTGTTAGGATGGCTATCATCAAAAAACAAACAAACAAAACAATTTTTGGTGAGGATGTGGGGAAAAAGGGAACTATTGTGCACTGTTGGTGGGAATGAACATTGGTGCAGCCATTAGGGAAAACAGTATAGAGGTTTCTCAAATAATTAAAAACAGAACTACCATATGATTCACAATTTCACTTCTGGGTATATATCCAAAGGAAATGAAATCAGGATCTCCAATAGACATTTTGCACTCCCATATTCATTGAAGCATTATTCACAATAGGCAAGATATAGAAATAACCTAAGTTGTCATAATAATGTCCTAAGTGAATGGATTGCAAAATAGTGATATATACACATATATGTGTGAGTATATATATATATATATATATGTATACACATACATATGTACATAAATGGTATATTATTCAGCCATGAGAAATAAGGAAATCCTGCCTTTTATGACAGTGTGGATGACCTTGGAGGACATTATGTTAAGTGAAATAAGCCAGACACAGAAAGAAAAATATTGTGTGAAAAAATTGAACTTAGGAAAACAGGGAGTAGAATGGTGGTTGCGAGGTGCTGGAGTGGGGAAAATGGAGAGAGGTTGGGTAGAGTCCAAACTGATAAGGTGTGTAAGTTCTAGAGGTCTGAAGTACAGCATGGTGACTATAATTAATAATAATGTATTATGTATTTGAAATTTGCTAAGAGAGATCTTAAGTGTTCCAATTATTTTTAGACACATGAACACAGAGGAAAAAATAAAATCAAATAAGATTGCTTACTTGTGTGACAAGAGGAAAGCCAGGAGCTATAAATTCAGAGTAAACACATAAAATAGAGGACATTGAGTCAGCCTTATTTTTACTGATATCTTGCACAGTGTATCTTGAGAAAAGGACAGGGAATTTTTGAAGCCAGGTCAAAGAAGTCTCAATTTAATACAATAATGAATTCTGATACAAATCAAGCACTACTCTGAAGAGGGTTTTTTTTTTTTTTTTTTTTTTCTCGGTATGCGGACCTCTCACTGTTGTGGCCTCTCCCGTTGCGGAGCACAGGCTCCGGACGCGCAGGCTCAGCGGCCATGGCTCACGGGCCCAGCCACTCCGCGGCATGCGGGATCCTCCCGGACCGGGGCATGACCCCGTGTCCCCTGAATCGGCAGGCGGACTCTCAACCACTGCACCACCAGGGAAGCCCAAGAGGTTTTTTTCTTAATGACCTAAATTGAAATATAATTATACTACGAGAGGCTAAAGATAATATCAGTGCAATTACTCTATGTGTGTGTGTGAAGTAAACCATACATAACCAACAAAGACAAATCATATTTTCAACTACTATAAGTGACAAAAATATTTAGGCATTTAAAAGTATGCCTTATTTATTTGCTTAAATATAAAGAAAAGAACTAATTTGTAAAGACATTAACTCCGCCTTTTTTGTAATGTTATAAACAACCAAATACGCCTCCTGTGCTAAGGGTAAACCTCAGTCCGGTGATCTAATGCAGGTCTCCTAAAAGTTATTGTATGCCATTTAGGAAAGAAAATAAAAAATCAGCTTTCTAGGCTCTATAATTTGCTTTCTGTATTTTATTTGGCGTACTTTAAGATTATAGTCAGCAGTCCCAAAATTTGAAACTTAGATTAGGAAGGTTGCCATGTTTGTAATTATTAGAAGATTGTCATCTTCCAAGAATAAACTCAGCGAGGGTCTCAATATAGATTGTTGGAAACAAAATATCACATAGTTACAGACAGGATATAAATGTTGTGCTTAGCATATTGTCTCAACAGGAGTCCATGAAAATAGGAAGAGGAGAAGTTTTAATTTGCTAAAAACCATAGATGATTTAGGCATTATGCCTAGAAGGGGGAGGATATAATGTAATAAATCAATAATTAAATTTCAATGAGGTAGATGTGAAAGATGCAGAAGAGTGCTAAAGAAGGAAGGTCACAGCCATCTAACACATCCAGGTTAAAGAGAATGTCTTTTAGAAAAATTTAGATGCTTGAACAATTTTTTTCTAGTTGAGAAGTAGCTAGATGAAGAAATCCTTGGGACAGGAAGAGTTACTGGCAGAGCAAAGGTCATGTAAAGACAGAAAAAACTGGAAGACTTTTTGAATAAACTGCAAATAACTTGGTATGTGGAAGATTGAGGGAGAAATTTCAGATAGGTCAGTGGAAAAAAAGAATATGAAAATACTTTTTTAAAGTCCTTATGTTGACACCATTATTTGCTAAGCTAAAGAGATTAAATGCTATGCTCAAAAGTGTTGAAAACTCTTAAATTATTTAAGGAGATGAAAATTATATGATGACACTTATGTTTTTTTAGTTCCCAGACAGAATTTAGAGTAGTACTTGCCATAGTGCATTATGCAAGGAAATCCACTGAGTGGGGAAAGAACACACATAATAAACTATTGTTTACTTTTATAAAAATAAGAGTAAAATAATATCTGCTAATTTTTAATGTATTGTCCCTTCTAGTTCTCCCATGTGGCTTACATGGGTTAATTTTTTAATTAAACAAAATATTTACAATATTTTTTAATCAAAAAGAGGTGGGAGCCCCTTGGTATTTATCTAAATGAGTTGGAAACCTATGTCCACATAAAAACCTGCAGCTTTATTCATGATTGTCAAAACATGGAGGCAGCCAAGATGTCCTTCAGTAGGGGAATGGATAAACTTTGGCACATTGACACAATGGAATATTTTTCAAGGCTAAAAAGAAATTAGCTATCAAGCCACGAAAAGACAGGGAGAGAACTTAAATGCATATTACTAAGAGAAAAAAGCCAATCTGAAAATGCTACATACCATATGATTCCAACCATATGACATTCTGGAAAAGGCAAAACTATGAAGTCAGTAAACAGATTAGTGGTTGCCAGGTGTTGGGGAAGAAATATGAATAGGCAAAGCATAGGAGTTTTTCAGGGCAGTGAGATACTTTGTGTGATATTAAAATAGTATCAAAATGATGGATACATGCCATATACGTTTGTCCAAATTTATAGAGCGTACAACACCAAGAGTGAACTATGAAATTTCGGTGGCTATGCTATGTCAATGCAGGTTCATCAGTTGTAATAAATTGACGACTCGGGTGTGGGATGTTGATAATGCAGGAGGATGTGCACATGTGGAGATGGGGGCATATGGGTAATCTCTGTACCTTCCTCTCAATTTTGCTGTGGACTTAAAACTGCTCTAAATTTTCTTTGAGATAGAAAGCAAATTAATTGTTTTCTAGGGAGTGGAAATGGGGATTCACTGTAAATGGCACAGGAAATGTTTTGGGGGAGGGTCATGGAAATGTTCTAAAACAAAACTGGATTGTGGTGATTGGCTGCACACCTCTGTGAATTTACTAAAATATCTTTGAATTATACACTTAGAATGGGTGAATTTACAGGTGGAAATTATACCTCAATAAAGCTGTTTTAAAACGGGAAATCAAAATCTGAAAAAAAGAGGAAAGTCATGAAATTATTTTGATTGTTCAGAGGCTTACTAATTTTCTTGTTGAATGTTTCAAAGAATGTTGAAGCTTAAAAATGTCATGCATGTTTTCTTTCACAAAAATATAAACTATTTTAATTTTTTTTGGCCATTACTCTTTTGTCAGCAAGTAGCTCTCAGTATTGCAGTAACTTGCAAGGATTTTTGAGAAGAGAAACACACCTAAACCTTCTCTTAAAGATAAAGATGTCATTTTAAAAAAATAATGAGTGATAAAATATTTACCAAAAAAAAAATCTTGTGCTGTGGAAAGAACATTTTTGAAATAATTGTCTGGAAATGTTCCAATATTATGTGATTTTCTTGCTAAAAGGGATTAGCTGACATTTCACTAAACTTACAGAAGTTAACAAATTTTTACCAGACTGAAAACTTCCCAAATGAGTAATATCAGAGGTTATTTAACCAACTTACACAACAATTATAACAATTAAAAAAATGTTTGAAAACAAATGACAGCAGGAGAAATGAGAAATTACTACTTAAAATAAATATAGTCAGTCTAATAAATGCAGCCAATGATGCATTTTTCAACTGTTTAGCATTTTTACTGATGGGATTTTGAAGACAGAGGCATTTTTGTGTGTGTTGGTTTCCACAATATTGCCATCCCACAGATAATCACCTTGAACTTAGTAAGTCTTCAATAGATGAATAAAGAAATAAGTGTCAACTAATAGTTATGCATAAGGATTTGGAGTTGATATAAAACTTGATGAATCAGGCAAGTAAATGGCATGAAAAGATGTGAGAACTGACGATGGATGTCTGAGTTACATCGATATTTAAGGGATGAACTGATTAAAAATTTACCATGAATAAGAGTAATAGGGGACTACAATATATGAAAGAATAAAGCTGTTTGAAAGTATTGCCACAGAAGAAACAGTAGAGTGAAATTTTATGAAGGATAGTTTAGTCAATATAAAAGACAGAGAAAATAAGATAAGGACTAGAAATTGTCCACCTGTTTTTGGTCAGGGGTGGCTTATAGGTACAGCAGTGTCTCTGTTTTCTTATTCATCCAGATTTTGAAAAATCAATTGGTTTCAGAAATGAATTATAGGTAAGAAATTAGAGGCACATAATATAGATAACTTTTTTCAAAAAATTTTGCTGGAAAATAAGAGATAAGATAGAAGTTAGAATTCCTCTTTCTTTTAATTTAACATTTAGGGAGAAATATTTAAATATGCTGATATTACAAAAGCTAAACTCTAGAAGGAGTAGTTGAAGAATTGTAGGTGAAGTAGATCATTGATTTAGCAAGACATTGTAGAAGATTGGCAGAGGGAAAGTGTGAACTATGGCTATGAAGACACATGCTTCTTCCAGTGAAACAGAAGGACGATATAAAAAGGACAGATACAGATTGTAGGTGATAGGAAATGCTGAATATTGGTGACTCTTGGTATTTTCTGAATAGTAGGAGTTACAATTACCTTTCTAAAACTGAAGAGGCAAGAAATGTGTTTAAATACAAGTGTTGGAATAACCAATTTATAAGATATGAGAAAGAATTGAATTGTACCGTGAGAAAGATTCCTGGACATTGCTTTCTCTAGCGGTGCTCAGCACCTGGGGATTGTAATAGAGGGGTCACGATGTTGTATATATTGAACTTGGTTAAAGAAAGACTGCAGAGTAGATGAATCAGAAGCAACATTGTCTTCCAAACGGTGTGCCTCAATAAAATCAGGACACTGCGGGCTGCAACCAGGAGTCACCTGCACATGACCTGTTTAGAAAAATATTACGGGTCTATTAAAAATTTTCTTGGCATTTAGAAGAAGTGTTAGGGGGTTTTGTCAGTATGAGTTCTAAACCATTCAGCAAAGGATATGCACAATCTGGAAGTTTTCTAAAGTATTATAGAAATATGGTAAATAACATAATCACATGCCTTAGTTGATTTAGAGGTTTCAGATTCACATTTTAAATATTTAAGTTAGTCTGGATATCTTTTTAATGATATAGCTATTAATAAAACATTATGATAATTTTGGCTTCCTGCAAGGAAGGAAAAATGGTGATACGATTTTGGGAGTATTCTGGGATGTTTACCATTGCTCCATTATATGTATAGAGTGATGCTGTTTCTCAATATATGAACATATAAAATGGAATTTGCAAACTTGCAAATCTGAGGACAAACTTATTTTACATGTTACTTTGTTTCTGTTAAATTAGTAAAATATTATAGTATCAGAAGGGGGTAACCATACAAGTTCTATTAATGACCGTTACACTAGGGTAAAAAAATGGAAGAAAACTAGAGGATAGCAGAAAATAAACCTTTCTTCATATTGGTTTAAGAATGTTTACTTTTTTTTACTAAGAATATTGTTACTGTAATGGCATAGTTTAATTTGAAGTCATTTCACAGTTTAAAATAATATATCATTGCTATAATAGAACAGGCATCCATGTGATTTATGGGCAATACAGTTTTCCCTGTTCATTACTTGAGCCAGTTATAATGTAGCAAAACCCTGGTGGCTTGGCATAATACAGGTTTGTTTCTTGTTCATACAGAATCTCCTAAGAGCAGGGTCCTGCTGACTCTCCAGGGCAATTACCCTTCAGGTGGTCACACTGCAGTCCAGGGACTTTTTACCTTTGCCATTCCATTATCTTCTCATCAAAACCACTTTATAATCACTGTTGCTTGAGAAGAGAAAACCTGTAGGATTACCCACGGCTCTTAAGTGTTTCCATCATAGGAGTGACACACGTTTCATTGACTAAAACAAGTTATATAATCACACCTAACGTCAATGGAGTGAAAAAGTGAAGTCCTCTCTTGTAGCCACAAGGGGAAGAGAACCAGAAATATCAGGGTGCACCTGGAATGCCTATTCCTGCCATAAATTAACTTTGTCTCCTAATATTTTTATAGGTCTCAAGATGATAACATTGACATTAATCTTTTTTTAATTAGTTATTGCTTCCCACATTTTCTACAAATTTTAAATAAACATGACTGGGTCATAGAACTTTACTGTCTTTTAATTCCTTTCTCCACCTCCCCAGCTTTTTATTTCTCTGTTCTGTCTGATTTTCTTCCTTTTCTGAATCCTTTTGCATTACTGCTTTCTTTTCTTTTTTTTTTATTTTTGCTCTTCCTAGTTGGAAAGTCTACAGAACTACTGTTTTAATAACAGTTCGTTGCGCTATATGATATTAAAATGTATTTCTAAATTATCACAAATGAAGTAGTGCTTAATTCAGCCTGCTTTTGTACTTTCTACAGTGCCAATCTGTAGGAAGCTTCTTTGGCTCAACTTTATGTCTGTGAAATTCATCCATGTTGTTGTTATATAGTTGTGGAGCAATCATTCTTATTGCTGGGGAGCATTTCATTTGTAGATATACTCCAATTTATTTTAGTGTTCTACCATTGATGGGCATTTGGGTAGTTTCCAGTTTGGGGCTCCTGTGAATAAAGCTTCTATGAATATTCTAGCAAAAACAAAAAAACAAATGAAGTAATGCTTTGTTTTGTTTTTAGTTTTTATATGTATTAAATTTATTATAAAAGGTGATCTTTCAAAACAGAAGTAAAAAAAATCAGCCTTTATTATATAATATCAGGAATATTGCCACCCTGTGTTAAACAGAGTTTCTTTCTGATAACACACAGTAAATAAATTCCAAGTGGGTCAAATAGATATATCTGAATTTGGAATTTATCTTTAGAATATTATCATGAAATTATATAAATATGTGTGTTCAAAGGTATTTTACATTAGGATTTAGAATGTCAAAAATCAGAGATTTCTTGTTACTAAAATTTGGAGATTGTTTAAATATGATATACTAATTCCATACAAAGGAAAATGCAGTAGCTTGTATAGATAAAGTAATAGATTATTAGATTAACAGAGTAAGTTATTTAAAATATTAAAATATATTGTAAAATTGTACATCTTTATATGTAAGTAAATAGTTATATCAGACAAAGGCCTATATATGTATATCTTCTATACATTTCAGAGCGATTATCTCTGAGTTAGGTTAACCATCATTTTCATTTTCTTGTTAGTGTTGTTATGTGCTTTCCAAATCATAAAATGCTTCTGCAATAAATTTTAAAAAGAACAAATGAACTTTTAAATTATTTTATGAGCATTCGACTTTGAGTCCAGGACTTGGGTTTTAATTTTTGCTCCACTATTTACTAGTTTTATATACTTCTTATAAAAGTTGTTCAAATATTTTCCTATTATTTTGGGGCTCTGTCAAACCATAAAGTTTAGAATACCACAACTGGATCTTTTAAATGAAACAAGTACATAAAGGAAACAATATAAAATCTATCCAAAGTTTAAAAGATAAGGCTTATATGTAATTTTAAGTCCTAACTAAAATATGAATGGCAATTCATGATAATTATATGAAACTTAGATATTATATTACTAAAATTGATGGGAAAATGAGTAAAAAGATGTTATATTTCTGCACAAATATATCTTTCCTTATTTTTTTTCTGTTACATATTAATTTTCACACATTTTAGGGAAATATTCTTCATCAAATGGTGTTGAAATCAAGGATCATTGTATCCTCTTAGTCTTTGTACACTCAACCTGTGAACTGCCACTCCATTACTCATTTCTCTTTTTATTTTTATGTACATTACTTTTGGGTTAATTCCAATATCCCCAGCTCGATCCAGACATTCTCTACTTCTTATCTCAACTAACTCGTGTTTACCCAGAATTCTGTTCAATCCACCTCTCGGTGCAAACCCACCTTGCAGAAAACCCATCTCCAATCCAACTTTCAACAAATAAAACTGGAAATTCTCATGGATTTTTTACTTGTTGTCCGTACATGGTTTATCTCTGATCCCATGTGCCCACTACTGTAGTCTTCTGCCTAGCTTTGTTTCACCGAAATGACATGTTTTTGCTAAACCATATATGGCAGTTCTGCTGCCAATGCTCATCAAAGGCTGGTGGGCCTAAAACAACTTCAACAGCATTTTGGCAGAACAAATCAGGTTATGTAAATTACATCTGACTTATGTCTCTTCTTCCTGACTCACCCATGACCTCCAGTGAAATAAACATTCAAGACATGACAGAGCCAAAATAAGAATGGTATAAACTAGTACTTCCTACCTTTTCCCAGCAAACTACATATGAAAAGTGTTTATATTTATAGTGGAAAAAATGTCCAATGGCAATAAATCAACAGAACTCTTATATCATCATGTGTGATCATAGGACAGAGGAAATCAATAACTCAGGAACATCGGTAGCCTGTTTACAGTCTTGCTACACTGATTGAAAGTATCGGGTTAGGCAATAAAAAGGGAGAAAAATGGACTGTTCCCTTACTTTTTCCCCCTCAAGACCATTGGAAAGCATACTAAAGAGAGGCATTTCCTGCTTCTTCACTCTTTAAAATGAACATGACTGTCAATGGATGCCAAGTTTGTTTTTCTCTTAACTTGTGATTGCAAATACATACAGCGTAGTTCGTAAAATAAACAAATATTAAATGTACAGCTCAGTGAAATTTATATCCTAATGAAAAACACACAAATTATTGAATTATAGAACATGTCTAGAATTTTCCATTGTGCCCATACCAAATTAATTTACAATTAAGGTAACCCCTGTTTTGACACTTAAAAACCTCAATTAGTTTTGACTGTTGTTGAATTAATATAACTAAAACTCTGCAATTAATAGTTGTTTTGGGGAATTCCCTGGCAGTCCAGTGGTTAAGACTCCGCGCTTCCACTGCAGGGGGCACGGGTTCCATCCCAGATTGGGGAACTAAGATCCCACAAGCTACATGGCATGGCCAAAAAAAAAGTTTTATCTGCTTCTTTTCAATACAATGTCTCTGTGATTAATCTATGTTTTTGCATATATCAGTAGTCTGTTTTTGTTGTTGCTACTTGTATCCATTGTAATAATACAATATGTCACAATTTATCCATTCTGTTGAAAGACATATAGGGTGCTTCCTATTTTGACTATTAAAAATAAAACTTTTGAAATTATTTTTTATGTCTATTCAGTGAATGTATTCACTCGTTTCTCTTAGACATATACTTAGGATCAGAATTGTTGGATTTGAGGTTGGCATATGTTTAGCAACAGTAAATGCCACTAAACAAGATTTCAATGTGATTAAAATGACTTATAATCTCACTAGCAATGTAGGTGACTTTCACTTGCTTCATATTCTATCATATTCTTGGTATTGTCAATCTTTTAAGTTTTGTCTATTCTCATATGTGTGTTGGTTTCATGGTAGGTTTGATTTTCATGCCCATAATGATTAATACCATACATATTGGCCATTTGAATATACAATAAGCTCTCCACATCCACGGGTTCTGCATCTAAGGATTCAACCAACTGCAGATCAAAAATATTGAAGAAAAAAATTCCATAAAGTTCCAAAAAGCAAACTTGAGTTTGTCAGGCACCAGCAACTATTTACATAACATTTACATTGTATTAAGTATTATAAGTAATCTAGAGATGACTTAAGGTTTACTGGAGTATGTGATTAGGTTACATGCAAATACTACATGATTTTATACAAGGGATTTGAGCATCTGTAGATTTTGGTATCTTCAAGGTGTCCTGGAACCAATCTTCCAAGGATACTGAGTGACCACTATACTCTTTTTAGACATGCCTGATCAAGGATCAGCCCTGTTTAAAAAATCAAGTTCTTTATTCTCAATTATTGATAGTTTTAGAATATTTCTTTTTAAGAGTTGCTTTTCAGATATACATGATGGAACATCTTAATGCTTTAATGGTATATCTTGATTAAGAGATATCCTTAATATTAAGTACAATTCATCTTTTTGTTTCTTTTATGTTTAGTGCCATTTTTAAACAATTTAAGTAATCTTTGCATACCTCAAGGTCATGAAGATACGCTACTGTTTTCTTATAGAAACTTATTTTCAATTTACCTTTGATAATAAAACCTAACAGCAACATTACACGTAAGAGATATTGCAGAAAAAAATGTCTCATAAATATCAGTGCAATGATCACAACTCAAATTTAGACAAATTATATTCAGCAATAATTTAAAATGATAATATAATCATGAACAAAATGATTTATACCAGAAAAAATTTGGAAATCAGAAATGTAATCTATTGTATTAGTAGAATAATGGAGAAAATAATGCAATCATTTTAATAAATGTAGGAAAAAACTGATACAATTAAAAATTTATGTCTAATTAAAATTTTAGCAAACTAACTCTAGGCCAGTAAGATTTACATCATTATCAGTAGTAAAAGAATTGCTAATAATATCACTAGTAACAACACTAACAGCAAGAGCAGTAGTAATTAGCAGTGTAGGCATAGCAGCACTTGTTTAAAAATATGCTTTATATGTGCATATATACATATATAAAATATATGCATATTTCATTTCTTATTTTAAAACTGTTATGGATCAGTGTACAAAAATATTCATGTGTGATTATATATGTCCTTAAATTCTAAAATTTTATGGAAAAGAAAAGAAGTATAAAATCAGTACATCTAAAATAACATGAGAAGCTCCTACATACTTTTGATTGAATTTTCATTAAATTTTGACCTAAGGAGAAACTAAATTTAAGAAAGAGCATTATGAGCAATTATAAAACACAATGATATTACATGCAATGATATCTCTTGTTCCAGAGACACAAAAGTCTTGCTGGCTTTATATAGAAGAGAAATATCCCACACTAGTCTTTTTTCAGCAAGTATTGTGTGACCAAGGAGACAATGACTAACATAGAGTAAATTCAGTGACTCTTTTCACAAAGGTGCTGTGTATGGTTTACTTAACTGCGAGACAATGCCCATCCTTTACCCCTGAGATATTGATTAGATAGGAGCATCATAAATCTTTCTCTCTCCCTTGCAGAAATTAGAGGAGGCTCTCTCCCAAAATCTAACCTGGCTGAAATACAAAGGAAAGATAATCAATAAATTCAAAGCCACCTCTAGGGTTTTGTAGATAAAAGTGAGTTATTAATTCATGGGATGGTTGTGTTACAATCTGAATTTCATTTCAGTTTCTTGGATCCTGATATAGTTCCTTGAGAATGTCAGTCCACCTCCATTTACTGGTTGAAAAAAAATTACTAAAACTTTGCAGTGAATTTCTTAGTGAATTTTAGATATTTTATATTGTTTTGGTGTCTTTTTATTTTGTTTTGTTTTTGTTAGCCTTGTTATTCTCTTCATCCTATAGCATTTGGCTTATCCAAGTGTGTATGTAATATTGACCAGGAGACAAAAAGATAAAGGGCATCAGAAAATTTACTGTGGTCTTTTATGCTGCAAACATGCATCTTAAGAATAAATGTGAATAATGCATGAACATATATTATTAAAGGCTATTTATCAAAACATTTTAATAATAAGGAAAAGTATAAAAACAATAAAAATATACAAGAAGACTGGGATTATTTGGTGGGGGGAAATGGTTAAGTCATTGTGGTATTGAAAGTACATTTAATGGCATTGAAATATTCAATGTTTTTCTTCAAGAATGTAGTGTGTCATATATTATATTTCATAAATAATTATTCAGTTAAATTGTTAAAGTATATATCTTTAGAGTATATATAACAATAAACATATTGGGAAAAAGAGTGTTTCTGTATGTTTATTTATTTGTTTGCAAGTTGTATCCTTCTTAAACTATTTGGCTTAGACAAGAGTACATTTTTGTGAGGGTTTGAAGAAAAATGGAAGAGATCACAAAATTTTTATGTTCCTTTTTTACCAACATGCACCCATATCAAATTTATTTTCACTCTCTCCTCAGTCATTAAGTGAGAAATACTGTGTAAAAGTATTTTTAAAATGTATAGATGTGGTTTATATGACAGACATAAATTCTTATACCTGGATGGATTATGGAAAACTTTAATAAAGATCCTGCTGCTTTCTAGCCTCATGGAAACTGAAAAATTTCTAGAATTTGGATGAGACATAGTGGTCAATGCATGAAGCAGTCAGATTCATGAGAAATATTGGGTACAATCAAGGGTTGAAAAGGCAGTATTTGCTTCTAGGAGTCTGATGAGTTTCCATCTTTGGTTTAGATATAGTAGAAGAAAGAAATAGACATAAGGAAAGTTTGATAAAACCGCAAAAGTTCAATCTACAGTAAATTGAAAGCCATTGTCTGTGCTAGTGGTAAAAGATTACTGGATATTTGTTGTATGTGTTCATCCAGCATCTATTTTCATTTTTTCTGGAAACAGTGACTTGATTTTACCTACAATAATATTGTTCTATACCTCCATCTCAAAGGACACAATCACCTTTGATCACAGTGATTGGCTGAGGCATAAACCTGATCTGAGTTACCAATTTGGAGCTGTGACTTTCACTAAAGCTAAATGTTTTTCCTATAGTTACTAGATGGCCACATTTTAGAAGTGTTTTCCTGACAATACAATGGAAGACAGAAGGGCAGGAGTTGAGAGAGAGAGAGAGATACAGAAAGACACAAAAATAGGCTCAGTCTATGTCCTGATTTATTAGTGAGTCAAAAAATGCACCTGGGTTAGTATATGCCTTGATATAACAGATGGTGATAAAATAAATTCATTTCTTTTAAAACCAGTCTGAATTGAATTTATGTACTTAGCAGCCAGGAGAGTCCTAATATAGAAGGGAATTTAATATATCCATTTAAATTCTGAAAGGATTCGAAGAGAAAGCAACACATTTGAGTTAGAGGCAGTGAAGTCTAAAAATGTAAGCAGCCTAGATGAAAGGAGAAAGAAGGTCATAAAGATACATAATCTGTTCCTTCCTTTATGCACCTGAATTTAACCGACTTCAAAATGGATTCAGTCTCCAGTGTATAATCAAATGGCAGGCATGGGTGACAGAAATGATAAAGTTGTTGCCAATGAGTTCAGCCCTGCTTCATGTTACTTACTCCTTATTTCTTGCCATGATTGTACTACTCTGGTATTTTGCTATCTTATGGAAGAAATGCTCTTCTTTGAAGTGAGAAAACCATATCTTTGTTTAGCAAAATATAAAGAATATCTAAGATGGTGTAAACCACCAAGAAAATATTAGAAAGAGTCATTATTAATAATTAACATTTGTAATTATGCTAGACATTGTACTAAGTAGTATATAAACTATATCAGTAAATCTTCAAAACAACTATATTTGCTTTCTAAATGGGTAGACCTAGTCTCAAAATGATTAGGCCATCTTTCCTGGGTTATGAAACTGTGAATGGCAGAACCAGTTTATGGAGCAGATACTCTAGCAACGCTATGCTCCACAGCAGTCTTTTCTGAACTGGGAATATGGTCACAGATTCTCCCTATCCCAGAATACACACTCTTTTGTAATGTGACTGCACTACACGTCTCAACAAGATATGAGTATACATATAGCTGATTCGCTTCATTGTACAGCAGAAACTAACACAGCATTGTAAAGCAATTTTACTCCAATTAAAAAAAAAAAAAAAGATGTTGAGTCCATTCTCCACGTTCTTGAATCTGGGCTGGACTTTGATGAATAGGATGTGGCAAACGTAACAGTTCTGGGTCCAGTTCTAAAAAAGACTTGCAACTTCCACTGTCACTCTTTGGGAATGTTGCTATCACCTAGGGAAGTATCCTTAGCATCCTGGATGAGACTGTTTAGCAAAACATAGCCCACTGATTGCCTGAACCCCTGCCAAGCATATGAGTGAAGCCATATTTAAACCAACAAGTCTCAGTCAAGCTGCCAGGTGGCTGTAGTCTCATGAGTGACCACAGATGAGACCAATAGGAAAACTGTACAGTGGAGCTCAGCTCAATTTGATAATCGAACCACGAGCAAATAGAAGGATTGTTTCTTTAAGACACTAAATTTTGGAATGGTTTATTATCTGGCAATAAATAACTAATACAGATCCCATATGTTGATATAGTTAAACATGAATATTGTTTTGTGCAGGTAGAGTGGATCCCCACTGGGATACTAGGCAAAATTCCTAAAAACAAATTCACTCAAGCAATATTAGCATATAATTACTAAGCTGTCAATGTGGTTTAAAAAGACCTAGAATTTTCTAGAATAAAAGAAAACATTTTATCAGCATATTTTAGAGAAAATTAAATGAAAAAATATAATTAATCTTAAAGAGTATATAAAAATTGGTATGCTGATTGAATGTAATATTAGAATTACCTATTAGATATATCAGTGCATGTGTTAAAATATAACAAGGTTTTTTATTACATGTAAGCTCAATACATTCCTTTTTTTTTAAATATATTTATTTATTTATTTTTGGTTGAGTTGGGCCTTTGTTGCTGTGCACGGGCTTTCTCTAGTTGCGGTGAGCGGAGGCTACTCTTCGTTGCGGTGCGTGGGCTTCTCATTGTGGTGTCTTCTCTTGTTGCGGAGCACGGGCTCTAGGCACATGGGCTTCAGTAGTTGTAGCATGTGGGTTCAGTAGTTGTGGCTCATGGGCTCTAGAGCGCAGGCTCAGTAGTTGTGGCACACGGGCTTGGTTGCTCTGTGGCATGTGGGATCTTCCCGGACTAGGGCTTGAACCCGTGCCCCCTGCATTGGCAGGTGGATTCTTAACCACTGCGCCACCAGGGAAGCCATAAATACATTCTTAAAATATATTTCATGAAGTATATTAAAAGTCTTGTACTTAGAGAATATTTAAACTATCACGTATAATTTTCATTTGTCATGAACATTTTCAAATGGACTAATACAAATACATTAGGTATTTTTCATTTCTGATTTTAGAAATCATCCATGAACAAAATAAACATCCCAAAGTCCTTAGTCCATGAAAAGATTAATACCTTACATTATATGGTATATTAAACTAACAATACGATTTCTTAAGACATAAATATTGAGAGTTACAGTACTGATGGTTAGTACAAAACTAAAGGAGAAATTCACAGAAAATATACACAAATTTAGAAAGTAGCTTGATTATATAGATATTAACAGAACTCTTGTTATAAAGAATATATTTTGTATTTTTAAAAGTAAAGAAAAATAAAAGGTTATTCAAAAGGAAAAAGTAAATAGTAAAAAAAAAAAGGTAAAAAAAATGATAGATAATGGGTAAAGATATTAAGACAATAGTAAAAGAATAAAAGATCAACAAAAAATAGAAGTGACTTAAGAAAAGTTAATTAAGAAAATGTTATGGGTTGATACCTCATCAAAAGGAATTGCTAAAAATAATAGTTATAGTCACAACAACAATACTTTGTACCCGTGATATTGTACTTGAGTCAATGGTTAAAGATCTTGTATATTTTACCACATTTTATTTTTACAATAACCCTCTGGTAATAAGATATTATGCTATATGGAAAATGAAAATAAAGATATAACAGTATGCATAGAATATTTCAACAGAATTTATTTGTGCATGCATTTCTCTATTTTTCAGTTCTAACTATTGAAAACTAAATATCAATTTCTTTTTTGCGGTACGCGGGCCTCTCACTGCTGTGGCCTCTCCCGTTGCGGAGCACAGGCTCCGGACGTGCAGGCTCAGCGGCCATGGCTCACGGGCCCAGCCGCTCCGCGGCATGTGGGATCTTCCTGGACCGGGGCACGAACCCGTGTCCTCTGCATCGGCAGGCGGACTCTCAACCACTGCGCCACCAGGGAAGCCCTAAATATCAATATTTTAAACATCTTTTCAAAGAGCTAGCTATGCAAAGTTATTTACAAATCTTTTTCATGTTAAATTTGTTTAAAATAACATTTTTTCCCATATCATTTAATTTCAGACGATATATTGATATATGGTATGCTTTAAATCCTGGGGTATGAGCTGATAGTACAGATAAAAATATTCAGGGGACTTATAGTTTGTTTTCAATTAAAAGAACTTGCTTTTGTGATAAAATTACAGTTTCTATCGTGCTTATACATAATTTATTTTATAAATATCTAACGAGTACCTATTTTATGCTAGTCACTCTTCTAAGAAATACTATGATTAAACACACACACACACACACACACACACATAAACAACAAAATTTGCTCAACATCTCATTAGGGAATTGAAAATTTAAGCAAATGAGGTACTGTTATACACTATTAGACTGGCTACACTGCTTGACTGGCTACAAAAACCAAACAGGGGCTTCCCTGGTGGCGCAGTGGTTGAGAGTCCGCCTGCCGATGCAGGGGACACGGGTTCGTGCCCCGGTCCGGGAAGATCCCACGTGCCTCGGAGCGGCTGGGCCCGTGAGCCATGGCCGCTGAGCCTGCACGTCCGGAGCCTGTGCTCCGCAACGGGAGAGGCCACAGCAGTGAGAGGCCCGCGTACCGCAAAAAAAAAAAAAAAAAAAAAACCAACCAAAGAAACTGATTATATCAATTGCCGCTGGTGAGGATACAGAGCAACAGATGCAAAATGGTACAACCAGAATGGTGTAGGAGTTTAGTGGTTTCTTAAATAGGTAAACGTGGTCTTATATAATGAGATGACAGTGCTCCTAAGTATTTACTCAAATGATTTAAAAACTTATGTCCACAGAAGAACCCTCGCATGAATGTTTATAGCAATTTCATTCATAAATGCCAAAACTCAGAAGCAACGGAGATGACCTTTAGTAGGTGAAGGGGTAAACTCTGATACAACCACACAATGGACTTTTATCAGGGATAAAAAGAAAGAGCTCTCAAGCCATGAAAAGACATTAATGAATCTTCAAATGCAGTTTGCTAATGAAACAAACTGTCTGAAATGCTATATCCTGTATGTTTCCAATGATATGATATTCTGGAAAATCAAGACTATGTGACAAAGCAGTTTAACTGTATTGCATACATATGAAACAACCTCACTGAAGGTGTTGGGGAAAGAAGTGCTGACCTAAATAAATTTGGAAATAAATAGAGTCTGAAAGATTAAAGGCAAAAGGACCTGTACGTAAGCCCTGCACACTAGTTGGTAAATTTGTTTCAGATGCGGACATGAGGTAACAGGATATGCGGATACCGCTATACATTTTTAATGGAAATGAACAATTAAGTAAGTGGATGGCAGATGATGAGAGTCAGTCTTCTCACTGTTGGAGTGAGAATTTACATATAAGGAAGGGGAGAGGACTACAGTTATCCTTTTTTTAAAAAAATAATCATTTATTTATTTTTGGCTGCATTGGGTCTTCATTGCTGTGCATGGACTTTCTCTAGTTGCAGAGAGCAGGGGCTACTCTTCCTTGCAGCGCGCGTACCGACTCTAGGCACGTGGGCTTCATTAGTTGTGGCTCAGGGGCTCAGTGGTTCTGCAGCATGTGGGATCTTCCTGGACCAGGGTTTGAACACGTGTCCCCTGCATTAGCAGGCGGATTCTTAACCACTGTGCCACCAGGGAAGCCGCTAGGGTTATCCTTGTAATAATGGAGTAGAGTTGGATACATTAGTATAAACTCATATATATCTTAATATAGATATAAATGTTTACATATAGAAATATTATAGATAAATGTATACAGACAGGTTAGCATATTCACATAACTTTCCTTGCTGTGTCACCTGAGTGGCCCTAGAATCAATGACATCCATAAAGAGAGGAGCTACCTTAGGGCTCAGATCTTAATTTCTAATACTATTCTCTGATAAAAGGAACTAAGGTTCCTTGGAGAAATGGATAATTCTAAGACTAGTGTTAGGAATATATAAAATGAGCTTGGAGATTATCCTTTAAAAGATGAGCTTATAAAAATAAGGACGTTCTCTTTAAAAAGAGCCCCCAAACCTCTCAATGATGAGGGTAAATCAAAGAAACACAGGTACCAACTGAAAAAGTTCCCAATGGCCAAAGCTGGAACCAAACAAATAATGTAGCGTTAGATTATATTCAAAAATATAAAACAAATATCTGGGAGCTTATTCTGACATTTAAAAAATGACTGGATAGACAAATAAATGGGGGAGAAGAATTCCAAATAATTTATGTAGAAACCCTACCATCTAGGAGGTAGAGTGTATCTCCTTACTATTTCAGTGTAAATTAACACTGTACATAGTGACATCCATCTAGAGCGCAGAATGGAAATGAGAAATCAAGCAGTAAATTTACAGTGGAAAAATTTGACAAACTGTCTCAGCCAAATGATCACTAACAATATCAACAGTGTTAAGTCAAGTTGGTACTATTCACCTTTGATATGAAGAAAATGGCACTTCTGGGGTGTTTCTCCTCAAAACATGTAACCCTGGTCTAATCACAAGAAAGTAAATCAAGGCAAATACCCAGTTGAGTAACTTTCTACAAAATAGCTGACTAATGGTCCTTGAAACTATCATCAAAACAAAGTCTGAGGAACAGTCGCAGTCAAAAGGAGACTTAAGGAGACAACTCATAAATGTAGTATGATATCCTGTTTGGGATAAAACAGGAAAAATTACATTAGGTAAAAACTAAGGAAATCTGGATACAGTATGAACTTTAGTTAATAATGATGTATCAATATTGGTTCATTAATTGTAACAAATGCATCGTATACAATTAAAATGTTAATAAGTAGTATATGGGAACTCTTTACTCTTTGGAATTTTCTGTAAATCTAAAATTGTAATAAAAGTAAAATTTTATTTAAACACAGAAACACAAGACAAAACTAAAGAAAACAAACTCCCATTTGTCACAAGTTCATACTATATTTTGGAAGATGGATTATAAACAGATATGTAACATATATATGCATATACATTTATGCAATATATAAGTATTTTGAGGAAAAATAAACCAAGGTAGAAGGACTAGAGGAGAATGCCATTTTAGATGTGTTGGTGAGCTCAGAACTCTGTAAGGAGGTAAAATCTAAATTAACTGAGATTGAAAATACTGTCTCAGATATGGAGTGACAAGGAGAACGTCACAGTGGGAACGATCAGTTCTGCCAAATGCCGCTGAGAAACTTAGAAAGTTAAAATTTAGTACCAAGAAAGTTGAAATTTAGCACCAACTTTGAATTTTTTTCACTCTTCAGGAAAAAGAGTGTCAAAAACTCATAAACAGGGAACTAACCCTTGCATGGTTGCATAAGAGTGTGCCTCTGGCTTGGAACATTTCCTTACGTGGAGCATAGCCCTCACAGCCTGTGTGGGGCACATCACTTTTTTTTGGGGGGGGGGCATGGAGAATGTCTTTCTCTTTTCTGGGTTTGATGGGTACTTCCTTTTTCTACCCAAGGCTGTGTGTCACGTGCACCTGGCCAGACCCAATGTTATATGTGTTCTCTGAGTGGAGTTATTGGGGGTCTTTTGCCTGCAGCTCAAGAGGACAGGGGGCACCTATGCTCACTACTGCAGCTGAGCTTGCTCTTTGATGTCTTTGCAGTAAAGCCTTGTGCCCTCCAGTGCCTGTGTGAGTCCTGTCTTTCTTGGCAATCCCGCCATCTCCAAACCTTATAGCGGAATGACATCTTGTAAGGGCTGCTCCTGGTGGCAGATATTGACATGCTCTTTCCTATTTTCATAGAGTGGGACTTGTCCACTGGAGATGTAACTGGTGTCACTGCCTCGACAGATGGAAGTTGTTTGTGACTCTGAAAAGAATGGTTAAGGCAGAGTGATGGAGACAATGACCTGACTGGCAAGGGTTCCAGGGAGAATTAGAGGGGAAATGTGTGGAAGACAGTGATGTGATGAGCAGAATCATATAAGTCCTAATCAGTGAGGCCATGGCTTTTACACATTAAGGTATTTATATAGCATAAGGGATGCCTGTTTACAATGCTGATTCCCAAGACACCAATGTGTGGGTGTTGAAGCAGTGCTGCTGTGGGCTGTGCTAGAGATACGGGTATTCTTCTAAGTGTAATAGGAAGCCACTGCACTTTTGTTTTCATTTGTTTCTTTAAGAGCAACATTTATGCTTTAATAACCCCCAAGGTAAAGACATTTTATTTTATGAAAAAAAGTGGATGTTGCTGAACTGCGGGAAAATTATTAGATTAGCCAAAGAGACACATCATTAGCTCAGGTTATGGTGGTGTGAGTTGGGATATAAACATGTGAATGGGACGACAGCCATTTGGAAGCTAAAGTGGCTGATAAATGGAAGTTTAGAAGTCGGAAAAATAAATAATGCCTTGTACATGGCTAGACCAGTGTAAGATGGATCCTTTAGCAAGACTAAAGGATCTTGTGTGTGCTCTCTGGGGTGTTATTGGGTGTAAAGGGGAAACTCTTGTCCTATGTTAGACATGTTTACTACAAGGTTCCTTTGTAACCTCTAAGTAGAAGAGGAGAGTAGGCAGCAGAATCTGTGGTTTTGAAATTCAGAAAAGAGGTCTGAAGAGAGATGTAGATTTTGGGATTTTCTACAT
Organism: Monodon monoceros; assembly: GCF_005190385.1. Classification (NCBI taxonomy): domain Eukaryota; kingdom Metazoa; phylum Chordata; class Mammalia; order Artiodactyla; family Monodontidae; genus Monodon; species Monodon monoceros. The sequence goes on along the minus strand of NW_021703774.1, from coordinate 12,052,445 downwards.
ATCAGTTATTATTATTACTATTAACATACTGTTTAATAATCTGGGAAATGAGTTTGCCTTATAAAGACAGTACAGTGAGAAGAGAAGATAGTTGGATACAGAGACTCCAAAAATGAGCCTAAGAAGAATTAGCCAGATATTTTGGAAGAAGACCAAAGGAATAGGAGTCAAGTGGGGAGAATGTGAGAAATGCAGGGAGGGGGGACCATTGTGGAAAATACTTTTCAAAGATCAAGAATAGTCAGTGCTAAAAACTATCCCTGTGATTTAGAAAGATAGATAATACCTTTGGTGAGAACTTGGAGTGTGCCGAGATGTGAATTTTGTCTCTGTCATCTGTCTGTCTGTCTATCTACCTATCTGTCCATCATTTATCATCTGTCTATTCTCTATCTTCATCTATAATTTTTATGCTTGGGTCATTGTTGGACATGCAGGTCAGAATGGCTTTCTCAGGGATCCAAATTATTATTTTTTAATTGAAGTATAGTTGCTGTGCAATATTATATGTTACAAGTGAACACTATTGTGATTCACAATTTTTAAAGATTATACTCCATGTATAGTTATTATAAAATGTTGGCTATAGTTCCTGTGTTGTACAATATATCCTTGTAGCTTATTTTATACCTAACAGTTTGTACCTCTTAATCCCCTGCCCCTATATCACCCCTCCCCCTTCCCTCTCCCCACTGGTAACCACGTTTGTTCTCTGTATCTGTGAGTCTGCTTCTTTTTTGTTATATTCACTAGTTTGTTTTATTTTTGAGATTCCACATATAAGTGATATCATACAGTATTTGTCTTTCTGTACCAGAAGTGCCTAGCTGTTGTTTCCTATCTTCCCTGTACCAGTTGGATTAAAGTCTAAGAGTGAACACTGAAGCTTTACTGGGTTGATATCAGCCCACCTCCCCACAGCAACTTCCATACAGTTGACATTCACTACTCTGGCCTTGTTTTATTGCTACATCTAGAAAAGTGTAGAAACAGCACAAAGTAAAGCCATGATATTGTACTTAATAGTTTATTTTATTCACTTGATTTAATCATTTATATTAACCAAATGATCTACAGAACATCATGTGTACTGATATATGTGTTCAGATAACCTACGCATTGAAGAAGATGAAAATAGTTCATGCAAAATATATGTATCACAAATGCAAAATCATTTAGATTATTAACAAAAATCATAAGTACTCAGTTATTATTTTTTCTTTTCATTTTGATATATATATGTATATATATATATATTTTTTTTTTTTTTTTTTTTTTTTTTTTTTTGCGGTACGCGGGCCTCTCACTGCTGTGGCCTCTCCCATTGCAGAGCACAGGCTCCGGACGCGCAGGCCCAGCGGCCACGGCCCATGGGCCCAGCCGCTCCACGGAATGTGGGATCCTCCCGGACCGGGCCACGACCCCGTGTCCCCTGAATCGGCAGGCGGACTCCCAACCACTGAGCCACCAGGGAAGCCCCTGATATATATATATTTTTAATTAATTTTTATTGGAGTGTAGTTCCTTTACAATGTTGTGTTAGTTTCTACTGTATAGCAAAATGAATCAACCTTACATATACATATATCCTCTCACTTCTGGACATCCTTCCCATTCAGGTCACCACAGTGCATTAAGTAGAGAACAAATGTGTGGATACCAAGGCGGGGGAAGAGGGGGATGGGAGGAATTGGGAGATTAGGATTGACATATATACACTATTGATACTATGTATAAAATAGAGAACTAATGAGAACGTACTGTATAGCACAGGGAACTCTACTCATTTTGATATACTTATGGAATGTTTGCTATGTACTTTATTTTATTTATTTATTTATTTATTTTATTTTTTTTTTGCGGTACGCGGGCCTCTCACTGCCGTGGCCTCTCCCGTTGCGGAGCACAGGCTCCGGACATGCAGGCTCAGCGGCCATGGCTCACGGGCCCAGCCGCTCCGCAGCATGTGGGATCTTCCCGGACCAGGGCACGAACCCGTGTCCCCTGCATCGGCAGGCGGACTCTCAACCACTGCGCCACCAGGGAAGCCCTGCTATGTACTTTTAATGATAATTTAGAGTTAATTCCGTTCTAAAAAGATTACTTAATTAAATTCTCATGCAAACCCTGTGACGTAGCTGCTATTATTTGCTATCATGCAACAGAAAAAGAAAAGAAAGTGGAATAAGATCAAACCAGATGCTCGGTCACCCTTGTTGTGTCCTCCACACAAATTATGCTTTTTAAAATCCCATTCGTCTGTTCATGCATTTTCAGTTCTTATATTGAAATGCCTATTTTTGAACAATTGAACTTTTGGTTGTCTACATATATGCAGACAATTTGCAAAAATAACCTGTTGATTGTCAGAGTGTACCTATAGCCTAAATAAGTGTATCTAAACAGAAAAATTGTATAAGGCTTTGCTAAGAACACGCTTTAAATGCGTTATGTATTATTTAAACAATCTTCTATGGGATATGTAGATTTAAAAATGTATACATTCTCCCTCATTGTTTAAAAATCATAAAAACATGCTATAAGCCTGAAATGGTCAATTTGCTCAGTTTTATTTATTTTATATTCAATTGCAGAAAAATAATTCTGAGCCATCTGGCTGCTCAAAGAAAGTGAAAACTTGCATTCTATTTTGTGTTCTCTTTTGAGAGTAAGTTTTGCTTTTCGGCTTATGATGCATGTTACAGAATTTCAAGCACTGGATAATTGCAAATTACTAGTAGCAGGTGTGCAGACTATTTAGTTACCAGTTTATAATATAAAAATACATTAAGAAAATGGTTAATTTTTTATCATTCAGTTTTCTCTCGTATGAGTACATTATCATTTTATGAGATAAAGGCTTTATTTTCGGCTGATTTATTTAACAAGCCAAAGTATCTAGGATGATTTCCAAGAATAAAACGGATGACATATACATATAATGTCATGCTTGGCATAAAGTAAGGGCTTTAATGAATAGCAGCTGCTATATTTATGGTTATAATTCAAATTAACAAACTATAGTAGATATTAAACAATAAACACATATACTGTAATATACGTTAAATACTTACTTTTTTGTTGGTTTTATCTCCTCCTGCCATCACCCAAACTCATCAGAAAAGAACTTGTATCTTTCGGCTTTATTAAACCTTCAAAACCATTATTGATGTTAGGTGTAACAGGAATGTATCCTGTTCCTCAGATGTTTTGCTTTTGTACCTTTTTTTCTTCCTAATATATTTGAGAATTGCTTTGTCAAGTTCCACAAAAGTGTGCTGGGGCTTTAAATGAAAACATGTTGAATTTATAGATGTTACTAATATCACGGGCCATCATTATTGGTCACTATGATTTTTTTAACTGAATTATAACTAATACTTTGTTTCTTGTATGTGTGTGTGTTTCTGCAATGGCTTCTCTTCTGTTTCAAAAAAAGGAAAAAAAAGTAGAAATCCTTCCGATGGTCTAGACAATGAAATGGGCCCCTGGTTCTGACCTTATTTCCTGCTATTCTCTGTCTTGTTTGCTCACTCACTCTGTTCCAGCCAAATAGTCTCTTTTAATGTTGCTTAAACCTGTCACATCCCAAGAATGTTTACACCTCAGTACCTTTCTCCTGCTTGTCTTTCCTTAGGTAGTGACACTGAGGTCTTGCCCAATAATTTTATTTAAAATTTCACCCATCCCTAACAGTATCTTTTTCATAATTCAGTTTTAGTTTCCTCCATGTAACTTATCAATATCTGATAAAACATATATTTTATTTTACTTGTTAATAAGCTTACTATCTGTCTCCCCTCACGAGAATAAAAGTTCCATGATGGTAACATTTTTTGTCTTTTTTATCATTAGGAGATTTCTGGTGCTTGTAACTGTATCTGACATGTAGTGAGCATTCTATAAATGATTGTTAAATGAAGAAATACATGAATGAATGAGTGAAAAACATATAAATGAATGGGTTTTGTCAGATTTCTTAAAGCTACCTAATATTTAATGTATAGAGAAATGCTTTGTTTAAAATAGGGCTTAATGTGATTTATTTGCATAAAAGGACCTATTAAAGTACTTTTGAAAGATTGTTATTAAAAATACTTTTTAAATAATTCCATTTAATTATTGATTAATTTATATGCAGTATAGAAAATATCAATGGATTTGAATTATCAAAAATTATGTTTTTATCAAGATGTAATAATATTTTAAATGGCATATATTAAAAGCATAATTGTGTATTAAACCTAGAACATTAACCAATTTTTCTACGTTAACATTGCCCTGAGGTTTAGGGACCAATAGACAACACTCTATCTCTCTGGTGTCCATTCTCCGAGATGCTCCCCTTGATTCCTGTGTCTTTGGTATAGTCAATATTCACATCTTTGTGGGTGAGGTCCTCTCCCACATTGTGACATGTTTGGTCTGTGTAACCAACAATGATGATATAATTCCCCTGAGATTAGGTTACACAAGGCATGTGAACCCCTTTTCTCTTTGTCATCACTTGCTGAAGTTAATCACTGTGGGCTCAGCAACTCTGGGAGAGCCCTCTTGGGTTCTTTAAGGTCTCCTACCAAGAGGCCCAAAGGAATGAGGGATCAAGGCTTTCGGTGAACAGCCCAGGGAGTAAGTGGAAGGTGATCCTTCCGTCCCAGTCACGCCTTCGGAAGGTTCAGTAAGAATCTTGCACCAGAACCATTCAGCTGTGCCGGTCCCCTTAAAGACTACAGAGATAAGAAAAACTTTATACCACTAAATTTTGGTGACATGTTATGCAACAATGGATGGTAAATATACTATATCATACATATAATCAGTAATATAACCCCTTTCTGTAATAGGCTAAAGTTAAAAATAAAAGCTTGCCAGTATTGCATAGAGTTGAAATACAGAATCATTTACATAGATTTTATCTTTAGTTTTTTCATAATTGAGAAACAATCACACTTATATTGCCCCTATTCGTATCTTAGATGAAACAATCAGTGGAGTAATACACATTGTCAGATGATTCTTATAATACTCTCCATAGACCTGGGAGGGGCGGATGACAAAATTAAATCATAAATAGAGTTGATCCTCATTATTCACTGGTTCCATATTTGTGAATTTAACTACTTGCAAAAATTTATTTTTAACCTGAAAATCAATACTTGCGTGGCACTTTTGCGGTCATTCGAGGACATGTTTAGAGTGGGGACACATTTTTAGTCTCCCTGTGCTCAAATTACCAACTGAGGTCAAATGAGGAGAACTTCTGTCCTCTTGCTTCAGCTCTCCTACTAGGTAAAGTCTCTTTTTTGTGGTCTGTTTATAGAGCGCCACATTTTGTGCTTTGTGTTAGTGATTTCACTGTCTAAAATGGCCCTGGATAGCAGAACTGAAGGGTTGTACAGGGTTTCCAAAAACAAGGAGGCTGTGCTGTGCCTTGCAGAAAAACTACATACCTTTAAATACAGGTATCTTTAAACAGAAAGACACACAATACAAACTTATGTATTAACCGGTTGGTGACAGCGTCTCTCTGTATTTCTCTAGGAGCAAATGTTTCGGCATTTGTAACAATTTCATGCAATACAATTAATGTGAATAATGAAAATTGACTGTTTAGTTTTAATTTAATATAATACCAAATGTAGACACAGCCTAAATTTTTCACACAATAGTCTCACAAATGCCATTGACTTTTGCTCATATATAAAATATAAGATATGTATTAAGATCTTTGAAGAAAAAATGTTTTTAATTATTACTTGAGATTATTACATCCAGAAAAAAACAAGAGTATTCATGCCTGTAATTCTTAACTAAGATTGAAAAATTTTGAAATATCTTTCATCTAGATACAATAATTTTGTTAAACTTAGAATATCACAAATTTATTTTAATTAAAACGATTTTAAACCTTGTTTACAGTAAGAATCCAGATGAAGAGATTACACTTAAAATTATTCCCTTTATATAAATATGAGCTACTCACTTCTAATTTTACAAAATTTGCTTTTGTTGTTTATGGAGGTGTGTTGACATATGAACTTTTACTTCATTATCAATTTAGCATATTTTAAACATGAATTATCCAAAGAACTACCAAGCATCCAAAGAATTACTAACCACAAAAAGTAGAATTTAGATAGTTGAAATTTCCTGTAAGTGGCATTAAGATGAAAATAGTCGTGTAATATTACAAAATGTAAGTAAAAAATTAGCTTTGTATTAGCTACAATAACCAATAAAAAATCTGTTTCAAAGTCTTTGTACAGGAATTGTTTTTTTTGTTTGTTTGTTAATTGGCAAACTTTCCTATGACAAATTACCAATAATTTGGAGAGGGAGTAATGAGGTGGAAGAAAACCCTCAGAAATAGGATGGTTTGATGGAAGTCCGAGATCCTAAAACATTTCAAGATCGTAAAGCTTTAAGAATTTTAGTGAGAAATAAGTGATCTTCCATAAGAGGAACATGTCTTCATATCATGGCCTTTTCCCTAAGCACATTTCACTGGTGCTGTTTTTGTTCTTTTTTTTTCCCCTCAGAATCACCATAATCAATCCCCTAATCCTTGCCTCAGAGAGCAATATAGAAAAGCCTTCAGCTCTTTTATCTTTTCATCATCACAGATCTTCAGGAAGTGTTGTTTTTTCCTTATATTTTAAGTCAAAATTTTTTTTCCTTTCTGAACACATTTCAGATTAATATTTCAGACCACAATCTTTGGGTTTTTCCCCCTTAGCCTGCAAGTTTAATGAGTAATTCCAATTGAACAGGTTTTATAGTAAGGAAACTCAAATTAGAACTTTTTGTAGTACCTGTTTTAATAATCATAAAAATCCACAAATTGTGTTAATTTGTGTGTATAATGGGGAGGAGCACGTGTGTGTACACATGTATTTTTTGAAATTAATGTATTTAGTCAGTCAGTTAGTCACTGAGTCATTGATATATTCATTTACACATGGTCAGTGCCAGGGATTTTATTGGACACATGGTCCCAAACTACAAATCAGTGTAGATTTAAAGTTTTAAAATTATTTTACAAGTCAAGAAATAAATGTGTATTACTTTATTGTTATGTCTATAATAGATAAGCTTACGTGGAATGTAGTTAAACATTGGAATGCTTAATTTCAATGTTCCAAGGCTAGTATTTCATAATATATCATGCTCCCGCTGATTTGATATCATTTAGTTATGACCATTTTTGCATCCTGGAAGCTAACCATATTATCATTGCTTCTTACATTTAAAAAAAATTAAATTAAATTACTTTATTTTTTTGGCTGTGCCACGCAGCTTGTGGGGTCTTAGTTCCCGGACCAGGGACTGAACCTGGGCCTCTGGCAGTGAAAGTGCCGAGCCCTAACCACTTGACCGCCAGGGAATGCCCATACATTTCTAACAGTGTGTATTTAAATATAACTTTGGAAGGTCTATTTATTTATGGCTCGTGTATGGACAGAGACTGTAAGGCAGCACACATGAGCTCTGCCTCCCAGTGTTCATGCCCTTCGAGGGGCAAGACCTGTGACTTGCTTCTAACCAACAGAATACAGCAAAGAGGATGGAGTGTCACTTCCGTGATTAGGTTACATTAGATGAGGCTCTATCTTGCTGGCCAACTTCCTTAGAGGCTCTCCTTGCTGATGGATAAATTATGTTTCCATGGCAAGGAACTGCAGGCAGCCTCTAATTACAGAGTCAGGGCTCTGGATTCCAGCCTCTAAGAAGCTGGGCTTCTCCCTCATCCAGCTGCATGGCAATGAAGTCTGCCAAAACCTGGTTGAGCTTCAAAGTGGCTTCTTTCCTCGAAGAGCCTCCAGATGGGAACAGAGCCTTACTGTCACCTTGGCTGCAACCTTATGAGACACAAAGCAGAGGACCCAGTTAAGCCACGCCTAGGCTTCTTACTGCAGAAACTCTAAGATAACAAAGAGGTGCTATTTTAAGCTGCTAATTAGTCTGTGGTAATTTGTTAGTAATAGAAAACTAATACAGTTTAAAAACTAAGTAAACGCATGTAAGCTTGAAATGAAATTGAGAAAAATCATTGCCAAGGCTTTAGTTGCCAGGCTTCGTGAAAACCATAAATAAAATAAAATTAAATTAAAATTTTAAAATAGTGTAATAGAGTTTATTAGGCTGAAATTTTTTCCATTTTTTGCCTTTATAACTATTAAAGAAGAAAGAAAACACTCTGACTTTCTTAAAAACTCTTAACAATATTAAATTTAAAAGAAAGATTTAGAACATATATCTACACAAACTCAATTACTGTTTTCCACCTAAAAACAAAAACAAAAACAAAAACCAAAAACTGAAAACAAAGAAAAGAGACTTGAATATGTCTTAAAAGTTTAAAGCAAAGAAACAAGAAATAACTTCAGACTTGTGTACAAACAATGCTCATTATGATACTTTCAGGATATTTTTAAAGACGCAATTCATTGTAGATAACAATCAATATTTTCTGCATGAACTTTTTGAGTCGTGTTATAAATAAATTATCTCAAAATGTTTTTATGACGTGATCTATTTTTAATGAAAATTTACACTGAGGTATCTGCCTCATTTAATAAATTAATATTGAAGTTGTCTTTTTAAAGATAGCTTCAAGAAGTGAGTAAATTCATTCTTTGAAAAATATAAAATAAAAATTTTGCAATTATTTTATCGATACAGACATGGCAATAAGTATGAATTACAGGGGAAAATAATGTCTCTGTAGAACCAACTAATGATTAAATTGCACAGTAATCAAATTCACTAGGGATAAAAACAGGAGCTTAAATGTATAACTTTCTTCCAACACAGACTGCACTAGTGTTCTTTTACTAGGAAGTAGTATAACAATCATTCAGAGCGAGAGCTCTAAGCATGATGGCTGGGTTTGGATTTGGGTTTCCTGATTCGCATGTGAAATCCTGGATATGTCACTTCTCTAGCGGGCTCAGTTTTCTGAGCAGCGTGATGGGGTAATACCTAGGGGATGGATTGCTGAGAGTATTAAATTAGACTTATGCATATAAAGTACTTGGCATGATTCCTGACACATAGTTCAGTAAGTCAGTGTAGTTATTGTTGTAGCTGTTAATATTATTATGATTATAATCTTCACTGAATTTATGCTCTAAGACTCTGCGTTATTCCAAATGACAACTAATCTGATTAAATAAACTCATTATTTTAGTATTTTAAAACAAATGAAAAAAAGAAATTAGATTCACCACAAAAAAATAAATGAACAAAAAAACAAAACCCAAAATAGTCTTCACTCCCCTCCTCAGATAAAATTTGTGTGACTCCTGCTTTTCAAAACATTCAGAAATGTATGGGATGATTCTCAGATTGAAGAAGTACAGTATAAATATTTGAGGGGAAACTAAGGAAGTTTTTGTATTCTTATTTAAGTAGGTACCTACCATGTAAACATTTTTATGACTACAACCCCCTTTGAAGTTTTTATACTGCAAAACGTATCTTAGTTTCTCATATAAGTGATTGTATTGCAATTATGTGTTCAGTTATTGTTATTGCTCAGTGTAAAATTATTTTAACAAAATAAAGAAAATAAGGGGAACCAAGCAGAACTATAAATCACAGGCTCATATATTTAAAAGGCAAAAAATAAACAAAAGTAGAGATTTAACTGATGAATGAAAATCAGAGGGTAACTTAGCATTTCTTCAAAGTAACCCCATCCTTAATGCTGAAGCCTCGTAATCTTTCATAGCTCATTCAGCCAGAGTTTCATATAAAGGCATTTCAATTTAACTTAAATTAGCTGAAACGATCAGATAGCTTTTTCTCTCCTAAATGACTTGCTTTTACAATGGATATAAAAGCTATTAGCTTTTTTGTTTGAAAGCACGGATGAGGTATGAAGATTTGTCTCTTGAGGTACACACTGATTATTAACAAAGAGGTTGTAAAAATTGAACACGACTTTCAGCCAACACAGTAACACAGACTCTGCTAAGTGACAAGTGACATTAAGAGCCTTTGGGACACAGGTCTCTGTCAGAGGAAGGAGATCCATGTGGGTATAAAGGGACTGCAATATTACAATGAGATAGAAGTTTAATGTCATTTCTTACCTGAGGATTATAGTCAACAAAAGAGAACTTGTTCAAGAGATGGTTATGACATCTGATTTTGTTAAACTCTTGCCTGACTTGTGAGTCATCTAAAGAACTCCAAAATCATTTTCCATTTTCTTCAAAACCTTTGAAAGCTTCTTGTTCAGTTTTTAGCTCTAGTTCACCTCGTAATGATGACAAAAATATCTCCATGTTATCAGTCTATTTTCTTTAATTAATGGTGCGCAGACTCCTTAAACTCTACAATAACTTAAGTACACATTCAGGTGTCACACCTTGGACTTTGCCATTGCTCCCAACTGCCGCAGCTTTCAAATCCCCTGTTGAATCGTGAACTCCTGTCTTTCAGTCTTTCTTATAACAGCTCCCTTTCTCTTCTCAAATGCTTAGTGTTTCTGCCCTTCACACCAGGTTCTGTGATTTTATGATCTACAGCTCAATTAATATAACAAAGTAGACATTTTATAATGCATTTGTCTTTTGAATCCTTTAACCCACAACAAATTCCCTGCTATTTTTGCATTGATAACTTTAAGGTACTAGTATTCTAGCATTGTTCCTTAATGAGAGTTTTAGAACAGAGTAGAGAATGCAGGAGAGTCAGACCTACCATCATTCAGTTTTCTTATCTTCTCAGGGCCCTTTCTGTTTTTCAGGGATAATTAAATGAAATCTTTATGTCTTATGCGCCCTGTCTTTGCTTTCTCTTGAATTGATTCAATTCTCACTTCTGTGAAGACGTTCTATAATTGATAGCTCTAACGCTGATTTCCTAATGAACTCCCTATGTATATATAATCTACCAGTTAATTCTTTAAGTACAAAATTTTTAAATAATCATCTACTCCCTTCTATAACCAATTCTTGCTATACACAAATATATTTTCTATATAATGTTTAGACACTATATATTTTTCTATATAATGTTTAGACAGAATAATCCCTTGATCCATTATTTATTCCTGTGTGTATGCCATCACTCCCTTACTTAACAATATTTACTAAACACCAACAAGCCAGGAAGTACCACTAATGGTATGACAGAAAGATGAAGAAGGCTTATTCCCTGTACGAAATGACTTAATAGTCTAGTATAGAAGATCTAGAGACAGGTATTTAAAAAGTACCATAGCAAGTTCAGTAATAAAGTCCCAGCCAAGAATGGTGGGTAATAGGAATAGAAAACAAAGTGCAATGTACAGAATAGATAATAAAAAGTGAAAGTAAATAAAAGAACATAATCATAGGTATTGATTGTAGATATTCATAGATTATCATAGATTGTAGATAATCATAGGTATTGATTGTAGATATTCATAGATTATCATAGATAATGATTGTAGAATGTATTTGTAGAGAATTGGCTATGCATCATCTAAGTGGTAAACGATGTTTCTAAATAATTACACTCAAAACATCAATTTTTTTTTTTTTGCTGTCTTTTACTTCATGCAGTTTGAGTCTTTCGTGTTTGTCTAGCACCTAGTGTATATCTCTGGAAGCATCATATTTCACTGTAATTACAGATTTATTGTACATACCGTTGTCTTCCATTATACAGGTTATTGGTGTTAAAGGCAACATTATATTTGACTTTGTATATCAGCATCTAATTCAATGTTTTGAAAGTATATGACCTTGAGTAAATGTTTGCTGAATGGATCCTTAATCATCGAAGTTTCAGTTGCCTAGACCATGGATTCTAGAGAGTCCCAATGCCAATGGTTGGATTTTTGACTCAGCTTATTTCTGGCACCATATACTTGGGCTATTATTTGAGCTCTCATCCTCAGTTTCCTTATCTGTAGAATGAAATGTACCACTTCTAGGATTATTGTGAAGATTGATTAATTTGAGCATTAAGAACAGACCCTAACAATAGACTGTTACATAAGATAGCTGTTTTATTACACTCTTTCTTTGTTGTTTTAAATGTTACTACTCTAGTCGCATGGGCACACACACACATGTATTCTCTCTTTTCTTGCAATAGTTTTCTAACTGATTTTTGTACCATCAGCATCTCTCTTTTTTTTTTTTTTTTCTGTACGCGGGCCTCTCACTGTTGTGGCCTCTCCCGTTGCGGAGCACAGGCTCTGGACGCGCAGGCTCAGCGGCCATGGCTCACGGACCCAGCCACTCCACAGCATGTGGGATCTTCCCGGACCAGGGCACGAACCCGTGTCCCCTGCATCGGCAGGCGGACTCTCAACCACTGCGCCACCAGGGAAGCTCTCTTTTTTTCTAATATATTCTTCACACTACCATAAGAATTCATGACCTAAAACCCACTTACAATCCCATGGTTTTCATCATTTAAATTTATACTGACTATAATTCCATCCTTTCAGTCTGGTATTCAAGAATCTCTACAAAATATAACAAATTCCTTTTCAAGAATTGTTTTCTTTTTTTAACAAGCTTTGTTGAAATATAATTCAGATACTATATAATTCACACACTTAAATGGTACAATTCAGTGTTTTTTTTAGTATATTCATTGATGTGTACAGCCATCCCCACAGTCAATTTTAGAACATTTTCAACACCTCAAAAAGAAACCCCATATCGTTTAGCTATCACCCCACTATCCTCCCATTACTTCCCAACCAGCGAACACTAATCAACCTTCTGTCTGCACAGATTTCATATGAATGGAATCATATATATGTCATCTTTTGTGACTGGAACTGGCTTCTTCCAGTTAACATAATGTTTTCAAGGTTCATTCTTGTTGTGGCATGTTTCAGTATTTTGTTACATTTCCATTGTAAGGATATACTACATTTTGTTCACGCATTTGCCCTTTGATGGACATTTTGGCTGTTTCTACCTTTTGGCTGTTATGAATAATGCTGCTGTAAACATTTATGTACAAGTTTCTGTATGGACATATATTGTTGTTTCTCTTGGGACTATACACAGCAGGGGAATTGCTGGGTCACATGGTAACTCTATGTTTTACAGTTTGAGGAACTGCCAAACTGTTTCCCGAAGCTGATGCATCATTTTACCTTCCAACCAGTAGTATATATTGGTTCCAATTTCACTCATTCCTTGCCAACACTTATTGTTATCTGACTTTTTAAATTCTAGCCATCCTAGTAGATTTGAAGTGGTATCTCAGTGTGGTTCTGATTTGCATTTCCCTGATGACTAATGGTGTTGAGCACCTTTTCATGAACACATTGGCCACTTGTATATCTTCTTTGGAGAAATGTCTATTTAGATCTTTTGCCCATTTTTTAATTGGGTCATTTGTTTTTTTAATTATTGAGTTATAAGAGTCCTTTATATATTCTAGATAATAGCCTCTCATAAAATACATGATTAGCAAATGTTTATCTGATTGTGTGGATGGTTTTTTACTTTCTTGATGGTGTTTTTTGAAGCATAAACCTTTTAAATTTGAACCAAGTCCAATTTAATCTATTTTTTTCCACAGACAGATAAATTGACTTTAAAATAGAACCATACATACATTAAGCCTTAAAACAATAAAAATTCAAACAAAGAAGAAAAAAGCCATCTGATTCCAGGAAATCCATATGGGATGAATATAGATGGGGATTTGAAATTTACATAAGGAACAGTGGAAACAACAGCAACTTGAAATGGAAAGTCAACATCCTTCCTGCCTTTGAGAGAAAGGTGTGCTCCAACTGTGTTCCAGGTATCTGCTGGTAGGCGGAACCCTCCAGTAAGGGGTGCAGCCTGCAGCCCCAAACTGGACATTGTCTCACAGAAAGCTGCCATATGCAAAGGATGACCACACACAACAGTGTTGTGACCCTGACAGATGTTTAAATTTTGGGAAAGGGAGGTTTTGCAAGTGCTAACAGTTTTTTCAAATACAACATAAAGGGAAATCAGATCTGTAAGTGATGTTCACAGAGATATTGGTAATGATGAAGGATGTAGTGTCCAAGAAAATTATACCAAATCTTCCAAAAGTACTCAATTATTGACAATCCAAGCTTTTTTCAGCTGGCGGCAGATGGTAGAGTGGCCCCTTGAAGTGATGGTGCATTTAGTCTGTATGGGGTTTCTGCTCGGGTTTTTCCTCATAAGACTTTTCAAATACATTCTCTCTGCTCTTATCCACAGGATGGAGCATCTTTGGTAAAGGTTAACAGGAAACACCACATCATCCCTAAAATACACCAACCCATGTAATGTTGGCTTGTTAATGTTGAAAGCCAAGATAGTGTCAATGAGTTATGGCAGTCTGTGTAGGTAAACGCCTTCAGGGGAGAGGTAAAACTGGTTTGATATTGTAATTTACAAAAGCTGGGGTAACATAAAGAGAAAAGCAAATGCATACTCCATGCATTAACAGTGCTGATGCATCTGCATCTTTTTATTAGTGTGTCCATAGAACATCTAAATTCATGGCTATGAAAGAAAATGGATTGAATTGAATTGATTTCAATGAATATGAATTGAAACATGGTCTGAATTTGCAGTGAAAGAAAAGTCATGTCAAAAAAAAAAATGAAAACAACTACTTTTTTCTATAAAAGATTGCCTCGGATTTTATTAGAAAAAAATACTGTGTTATATTTCACAACAATGACCATCCCAGAAGACAGAGTCAGCTCAAATCACAAACCTTTATGACATTCAGACACAGTTGCATTTAGTTTGTTTCAATGACATAGGATAAAAGATGAGAAGATGCATTAAGACTTGAACAATGTTAGTCTCAAGGCAAATGCTTTAATGTTCCAGTATGCACTGTGCCAACACTGAACACATTTATAAGTGACAAAGGAGCCCACAATATTCTTTAATAAATGTATTTTTACATGTGATACGTGAATTTAAGCACTCCCTACCTCAATTTCCTCATCTATAAAGTGGAGATAATATTATTACTACCTATTGCATAGGCATGTGGTAAATATAAAATTCATGATGTTTATGGCATTTGGATCAAACTGCCTGGTACTTGATAAATTAATGTTAAAGTGTCATTACCTAGTTGGGTTTTATTAATCACCTCTAAGCTTTTAAGGTTTTCTAAACTTATCATATGTAATAAGAAATTCAATATTTTTGTTAAAATATTTTTTTAAAAATGAAAAATCTGTTAAATGCGGAGATCAGTGATTAGAAAACTATAACCCATGAACCAAATCCAGCCTACCATCTGTTTTGTAAATAAAGTTTTATTGAAACTTGTCACATGCGTCGATTTACGCATTGTCCATGGCTGCCCTTACACTCAGCAACAGAGTTTAGTAGCTGCAGCAGAGACTGTGTGGCACCTAAGGTGTAATATATTTACTATACAAAACCTAATATCTTTATTTTATAGAACAAGGAAAACTCCTGTTGCAGATCATAGTGTATATTCAATATCAACTTGTCAGTATCCTTCCCCCATCCTAATAAATATTTTAATTTGTAGAAATATGTCATTGATAAATTGTATTTTATATTATTAATATATATATATATGTTGAACACTTTATAATGTCCCTACATCCTTAAAAGTATGTCTACTTAAGTTAGAAATCTGTTTCAAGGGCTTATTAACATTTCCTAGTATTACATATCTATAAATTGTGAATGCTGGAATTTAATTCAGGTTTTGCCTGATTCTAAAAACAACATTCTAAAGTTTTTTTCACTACAGTACACTATGTTAGAGAAGAAATACATTTCAAAACTATTCATAGGGAATTTAAATCACTATTCTCCAGTTAAATTACATTGAAGTAAATAATTATTACAGTACAAGGATGTTAAATTAAATAAAATAATATTTTTGAAAATAGTGTTTATTTTCTTTACTAAAGACAGGACTGAACTAAGGAAAATAATTTGTTTTCCATTAAAAACACAGTTTTTAAATTATTATCATTTTGAGATAAGAGAAAGTTAAGAAACTGATTAGAAAATCTGTAAACCTATGAAAGCCTGAAGTTTACCATACAAATCTTAATTCAAATCATTTTGACCACATATAATATATTTTATCAGTCTCAATTTTGTCTTACCCAGTGATCATTTTTTATTGTTGTTTTGAAGTTCCCACTCTCTATTAAAAATTTTTCCAACAGTATTTCAAAAAGGCAAAACCAATATGTAGATAATTTTTATAGCTAGCCCTAGCAGTATGCAATTATTGCCTGTGGTTCGCAATTGTGAATCAAGATATATCAATTTTATAATGGTTTATACGTTTTCAAAACCCAGGGCATAGGTTTAGGAACTACGGAAAATAACAAACATATGTTTCTTGGTTTTAGCTATGGTTGTCAATTATGGCAAAAAATCCATTAAGTAAATGCATTCTTAGCACAACTACTAATCACTTGGGAAATAAAAAAATTGCTTAAAAATTTACAATATTGGAAACATTTGAGCATTGTTAACCTAATATAGATTCAACAATGACCTAAAATGATGGTACTTTTTAATTTTATTTCTGATATTGGGAACATCACTTTTTACTTGTCCTCCTGTAAAATAAAATGCTATTGATTTTTTTAGAATCAAGACATTGCTAATTATCATGTACATTTCTTCTTAGAAATACTTTTGTGGAAATTCAGATATGATATTATTACTTAGTTCTCTTAAAAACTGATAGGTGTAAAATTTTAAAAAATGCATTTCACAGATTTAAAAAGAAGTAGCAAAGAATTGAAGGATTGTAACTAAGGAAGTTAGCAACCATTTTTAGCTGTGCAGTTATTTATGCCACTGCATTTAGTGTTAACAGTGCTTGCAACAGCCCAGAATCCCAAATGTTCTCCATTACTTTTTCTCCCCTACAGTAAAGAGAAACTATAGAAGATAAACGAGAAACAAGTTTAAACTCATGATGTTTCTGGCATTGGAATCAATAACCAGCACTCTTAAGGTAGAAAAATCAACTTTATAAAACAGTCTTTCTAACAAGACTCATGTTACTCCTGAAGACATATGGTTTCTGATACATTAGGGATGCAATTAATAATAGCTGAAGGTTTAATGTTTCAGAAAACCCCTGCAGAGTAGCAAGAAAATTCTGTAACTTATGTGTTCAGAGGAGGCAGATGAAGTTGAGGAAGGCTATCAATTGATTGTGATTTATTCTAGGAGCTTTGAATAATATTGTAGCTATTTTTATTTCAGGCAGACACTGTTGGCAGTATTTTTTATCCACATACCTGAATGAGGTTGAAAATACTTATAGGACACCAATAATCACAATAACAAAACCTAGGCCAAAACTAATACCATTAATACACAAAATTTTTCTTGATGTTCAAGGTGTTATTTTTCTCAGAAATAGTTGATAAGGCTAAGATTTCCTTGAGAAATAGCTGACTTTGCCCCTTTTAAAAAACTGTCAGGTTAGAATGAAATAAATGAGAGTATTTTGTGCACAATTATCATGGACAGTACAGTTAAAACCATCTCAACAAGGAAGCTATACCAAAGAGTCATTAGCAAAAAACAAATTACTTATACAGCATCTTAAAGACAAGGCAATGGACTCATTGGTTGAGGTACTTTGAATAATTGGGATATGGATCTAAATTGTTTCATTTTTTAAATCACTGTTTTCAAAGTTATGCTATATAATCAGTTTTTCTTGTCCACAATGACATTTCAAGGAGCATCCATCATTTTATAGTCGCTTTCCATTTTAAAAAGGTCAATTGAGTACGAATTCAGTCTCAAACTCAATTCAGCGTGTTCTTTTTTTCTTTAAATGGTCTAAAACCTTTGAATTGGGAGGACCCAGTGTTGGTTCTTTCATGTCTCCTCCTTCAGGTCTTGCTCTTCTGTGGTAAATCAGCTCAGTGCTTTGCGATGACCTAGAGGGGTGGGATAGGGAGGGTGGGAGGGAAACGCAAGAGGGAGGGGATATGGGGATATATGTATACATATGGCTGATTGACTCTGTTGTACAACAGAAAGTAACACAGTATTGTGAAGCAATTATAATCCAAGAGAGATCTATTAAATAGAAAATGACAGTAGTGTGGAACAAGGCTCCTGCCACAATACTGGTGGCACTTTTTACAAATTCCATTAATACAGATTCTTTACAAAAACATTGCCTATTCACACCAATTCCATGTATTTTCTTTCCAGTTATTCCTCAAACCACCCTGACAACTGCCACAACTACTTCACCTTAAATTAGGTCCAAAATGGAGCTGCTTTTCCCAAGCATTTTCATCCACACCTTCCCTTATCTTTCTCCATAATAACAATGGCCCTAATATCCTCCCATTAATCAAGCTAGAAATCTCAGAATCTTTTTTCTTCAATATTACTATTTGGTATTCTTCAATATTACTATTTATCTAATTTTTTTGGGTTCCTTTAGTTTTTATATAAAATATGTATATTTCAATCTCCCCTACATATTTTATCTTCACTGTCAAAATTCTAGTCTAAACCAAGATTGTAAACTTATTTTTAGGCAACTATAGTAGCATCCCCTCCATACTGCTTCCCACCTGTTTCTTTCCTAACGTATGCTTCCCACAGCAAAATAATTTATATGTGTATATATATATATATATATATATATATATCATGTCATGTTAATCTATTTAAACCACTTCCCATTTACTTAGCCCAAAAACCACTTCTAGGCTCAGAACCCTAGCCTCTTTTATCTTTTCCCTTTTCTTTTGGCTTTCTCTCTATGTAATTTAAACATTTAGTATTATTTTTCAGGGCAAGCAGTTTGTTTTTATATGCCTGGCTTTTTTCCATTCCTTAAATTGGATCTTCATTGTGAACATGGTGAAGTGATTTCCCCCAATCACTCTGTTTATGTAGGGTGACCAAGCATTCCTCTCTATTACAGATTGACATTATCTTTCCTAATTTAAAATTTTTGATTTTCAATTTTGTACTTATTTGTTTGTCATTTGTTTATTGTATTATTTTCCTAATGGATGGTGACTTTCACAACAAATGTATTATTGTCTGTTAAAGTCATCAATGTATGCTAGTTATGAGGAATTAGGGATGGTTTGCCTTATTATTTAGGCATAACGCATAAGCCGTCATACATGCATCTGTGTGTAGGTATGTATATGATATGTATGTTTACGTAGAAGGTACATATATGCATGTGTGTGTACAGATAGATAGATAGATAAAGATGGCCCGTTAGTTAATTTAGCATGGGATTAAAAAACCGAGGTAAAATAAAAATGTATCTCTCCATTTCATTATCAATTTACTACCCTAAGTTGAAGGGAATATAGAAAAATATCCTTGTACCTAGAAATGAGCTGATACATTTGCAGCAGTTCAGTCAAATTTAAGCCAAAACCATTGCAAGAAACATTAATTAATATGATTACATCTAACTTAGGATTTGGTTAAATGAAGGACATAATGGACAAAGTTTCCAGACAGAGGGCATCCCAGGGAATGATACTGAACTATCTACAATCATCAAGGGAATAATGTTTAACGATTAATAAGAATACATTTTGTACTTCAATCTAATCTGACAAAAAATATAAAGCTAAATAAAGTCAAGTATTAGTAGGACTGTGGGAAAAAACTAACAATTGTAGTATTGTTGATCTTTTAAAATTTGTATATTTGAGTGGGTGAATAGTAGCTCTTTTTTAAAAAAAACTTTTAGAAATGTCTAATATTACAGCTATTCTATGCATATCTGTGAATCTGTTAACACCCAAGCACAATAAGTATTCACCTAGTCTGTGATCGAGTATTTCTATTCTTGGGTAGGTATCTGCCTCCCAGAAAATGATCTCACTGCTCTCTTGGTCCTCTGTACAAGAGTGTCCATCCCGTTGTTATAAATGATATCAAGGAGTCATCGGTAGTCTAGGTTTCCATCACTGTAGGTGTTGTTAAGTAAAATGTGATACACACTATGAAAAAGAATGCAGCAGCAAAAGCAGTCTGTTAAGACTGCTAGATAGATAGCAGTCTTAGCAGTCTTTTAGATAGATATTTAAGAAATAGTATGAACTCAAATTACTCATCCACTGGTGAGTTGACATAAACAAAATGTGGTATACCCACTCGATGGAATACTACACAAAAATAAAAAATGAATGAGTGCTGATACACTTACCAAAAGCTTCATGATTTGTGAAAAAGCCAGACACATGTAACTGTATATTATATGATTCCAAAGGATATTTTGAGATGATATGAAATTGTGAGTAAAGAAAGAGGCATGAGTGGTGATCTCAACACTCTATCACATCTTTTTATTCTGTATTATCTTTATAAGATGAATGGGCTCCGGTTATGATACGTATATATTCAGATAATCTCATTCATGGAAGATCATGATTCATGGAAGACTATGAATCAGAATGATCTGTAAGGCATGCTGTGAGCAATACAAGAAATATGAAACCCAGATAGAAAACTGGAAAAAATAAAAATCATCTTTCATGGTGAAGTATGCTTTATTCATTTGATTCACTACTCATTTTGGTTGATTTATTTTTTTTCCGTAAGTGATGTTGATTTAAGTGCTTAAGCAATTTCTCTTATTCGGAGAGGCAGAAATAAAACAAAGTTTACTGAATAGTCACAAACTGGAGCATGTTACCCCAGGAATGTGTTTTCTTTATTTCTTTTATTGCAGGTGGAATTTACTATGGTGGAGAGTAAAATTAGCTAAATTTTCTTCAGGCTACAATTCATAGACTATAGTTTTTACAGGAGATTCTAACTCAAAACTTGCCAATAATACAGCGATAGCAGGAAGTATGAGGCAAACTCTGAGGACTTTTTTCTCTCCAAGTGACATCCAATATGATGAATTTCTTTTTAACACCATTGACCTGATCTATTAAAATAGCTGTAACAATTTATGGCTTGGCCATAAAACATGCAATATTTACATACTCTGGCAAGAGCTAATTGCTCCATTCAATCAAGTAGTGTATCAAATATATAATCATGTACAGAACTATACTATCTTATTGTGTGAATTTTACATACGTACAGTTTTTCCACTTTGGAGCCCCTATTTACAGTGACAATAAGTAGCACAAGCAAATAAGAATAAATTAAGTAAAAAAGAAAAAAAAACCCAGAAAGTTTAAACAACTATTAATGGAAAGTAAGAAGTAACACGTTGAGTTTTATTTGTAGGTAATATGTAAAGACATGGAGAAACAGATTTGGAGGTTTCGGCGATTTTTTGCTAGAAGAAATCTGTTTCTAACTTGGATGATTAGAGATAAATAATAAACACTTATTTGATTAATCTGGGAAAACTTCCTCAAAGAATTAAACTTCCAGAACTTTTATTCTTTTTATTTTTTTTATTTTTTGAGATTTTATTTTTTTAATCTTTAATTTTTAAAATTTCTTTGCATTGATTGTTCCCTTTTTAGAATTTTTATTTTATATTAGAGTGTACTTGATTTACACTGTTGTGTTAGTTTCAGGTATACAGCAAAGTGATTCCGTCATACATATACATATATCCATTATTTTCCAGATTTTTTCCCATATAGGTTATTATAGTCCAAAGAAGACATACAGATGGCCAAAAAGCACATGAAATGATGCTCAACCTCACTAATTATTAAAGAAATGCAAATCAAAACTACAATGAGGTATCACCTCACACCATTCAGAATGGCATCATCAAAAACAATTAAAAAGAAAAGAAAGAAAGATATACTAGAAAAGAAAGATACACTAGATGCAAAGGTATCAAAAAAAACACAAAGGCATAAACATTTTTGTATTTTAGATGGTGCTATTCAAGCAGAAGTCTAAAAACAATTTATGTAGGCAATTTTATCAATCTTATGTGGTAGAATGCCATAGTGTTATATTTTAATATTTTCCCTAGCTCAATAAGAAACACATTCACCCAGGTTATTTTGGGTAGTTTCATCAATGAGAGTCTGAATACCTGACCACCATGACTAGCTTAGTCAGGTGTTGCTGGACTTCTACATTTACCATCAAAACTGGATGAGGGAGTACCACCAAGAAGTATCCAAGTAATAGCTTGAAAACTAAATGTAATTCTCCCCCCATTTCATAACAGCATACCTAACTCCTGATTCAGAGTCAATTACCCCTGTCAGTATGCTGACTCCCCTTCTAAGTTGCTGGTTCCTGAGTTCAAGGATTTTTAAGTGCCCTGGCGATGCTCATAGCTAATAGTTCAGTGGGCCTCTTTCTCTTTTTTCATGGTGGAAATGATTATTTTTTAACAGAGTGAACTTGTAAGGAAACCTTTCTGCATATCCACATGTAAATGCTAAGATTCTGAGCATGCTATATTTTGGGGGTTGGTTCGGTGTATTCTGAATTTTAAATAAGTTTATTTGAAATAAATCCTTACAATTCTTGTATTATTAATAATTATTGAAAAAATGAATAACAACTATTATAAAACCATTGCTTATTTCAATTTAATCCACAGAATATTTTTAAGTCATTGAATATAGTCACAAGTAGATTATCTCAACTCATTTTTTTCTTCCAGTTTTATTGAGAAATAATTGATATACAGCACTGTGCAAGTTTAAGGTGTACAGCATGATTTGACTCGCATTATGTTGTGAAATTCACTCCATTAGAGTATAATAGTGTTGTTCTATAAGGTAAAAAGAACCAACAGAGTCATAGACAATTCAATATATAAACTCTATATCACACCGAGGGTGTTTTTTCTATGACCCACCCCCAACATTTTAATAGAGCTACAATGAGAACTCCCTTGAATCAGGCGGAAAGGAGTGATGTCACATTCCCTAATGCATTTAGGACAATAATTGATACCAGTACGTATTCACTGTGCACATGTTATCTTCCGGAAATAAGTGGAAGGCAGCCAAAATGTACCAGCTTGAGAATAAATTATAACTCATTTCTTAATATCGAGAGGATCCAATATGCTGCAACACTGCAGATAATTGTGTTTGCATCAGCCACTGTGTGATAACATTTCACCTGAAATAGAGAAACTCTTAATGAGTTCCCTTAAAAAAAAATCAGAGCTGAATTACTGATACCATCCTTCTTCCTAACATCCCCAGACATATGATCTTATAGGACATGAGTTCTGCCATCCTTCTCAGCCATGCTTCTATGAATTTAACTATTTTAGATTTCTTATATGAGGAATATCATGTAGTATTTGTCCTTCTGTGTCTAACTTATTTCACTTACCACAATCTCCTCCAAGTTCATCCATATTGTCACAAAAGGTAGGTTTTCCTTCATTTATATGGCTGAATAATATTCCATTGTATGCATATACCACATTTTCTTTACCCATTCATGTGTTGACTGACACTTATGTTGCTTCCATATCTTGGCTGTTGTGAATAATGCTGCAATGAGATAGGATTACAGAAAACACTTAAGATATTGATTTCCATTCTTTTGGATATATACCCAGGGACTGCTGGCTCATATGGTAGTTCTATTTTCTTGTTTTTGTTTTTGTTGTCATTATTGTTGTTGTTTTGAGGAACCTCCGTACTCTTTTCCATAATGGCTGTATCAATTTAAATTTCTACCAGTAGTGTATAAGTGTTCACTTTCTCCGTATCCTCACCATTATCTGTTATTTTCTTAATAAAAGTCATCCTAACAGCTGTGGAGTGATATTTCAGTGTAATTTTGATTTGCAGTTCCCTGAAAATTAGTGATATTGAACATTTTTTCATATATGTGTTGATCATTCATATGTCTTCTTGGGAGAAATGTGTATTTATTTACTTTACCTATTTTTAAATTAGGTTATTTGTTGTTGCTCTTGTTTGCTATTGAGTTATAGCAGTTCTTTATAATTTTGTATATTATTTTACTGCATATATGGTTTGCAAATATTTTCTCACATTCCACAGGTTGCCTTTTCATTTAGTTGCTTGTTTCCTTTGCTATGCAGAAAATTTTTAATTTGATATAACCCCGTTTGTCTATTTTTGCCTTTATTGCATGTGCTTTTTGTGTCATGCCCAAGAAATAATTGCCAAGGCAAACATCCAGAAGGTTTTTCCCCATTTTGCCTTCTAGGAGTTGTACAGTTTCAGATCTTACATTTAAGTCTTTAATCCACTAATGATGATATTTTATAGTGTTCCTTTTCCCATTCTTGGCATTAATTGAATTGTTGCCAACTCTGAGTAAAGGCCATTTTAGTTCCTGTATAACATTCTTGTAACATGTTGTATAATTTATACCCATAAGCATTTTTAAATTCAGTGATAATCAAAGGAGAACATTTTGTAATAAATATGGTAAATATTAAGGTAGATTAATTTGTGTTGCAAACAAGTTTGCAACACAATTTTACTAACTAAAATTGATATGTGGTCCTCATTTTAAAAGTCTTAAGAAAAGTGGAAAACTCCAACATCATTTGATCATCCTGTATGATCCTATTCCTGTAACTTTATAGCACCTACAGTTTTATGAACATTTAATTTATGATAGTAATAAACCTATTTGATAGCAAATCCTAACTTCAGTAGAAATAAGTGCAAGATCAGTAATCTTAAATGTACAGAGTCTCACCTTGAACAACATACAGTATCAGCAGTCTAGACTTATATTCAGATATAGGTAACATCCTGTTGGTAACACTTAATGACTTGACAGAGCATCAAATATTGGCAAAATGAATGTTTAGTTTCATTTTATTAAATATTGAAGGAAAGTTTTAGATACCTATATATAAGGAGTGACCAGTGTTTGCATAAACTTTCAATTTGATGCTTCAAATTTTGACATAGATTTTTTTTAGGACGTTCTGCTAAGTGATTGTTGTATATCTGGTAAGTCTTAAATGAGAAATGACTATTTTATAGGTATATGTTGATAGTCTATAAACAATAATTAAATTAAATACATTTTTATATATTAGCAAAAAGACCTTTGGTGGTGACACAATGGTATAATAGAAATCAGAAATATAAATTATTACAAATTTATTTTTATTTTCTATCACTCCTGCTAAAATATTCTTTCAGGGGGTAAAAAGAAGACTCTGGAGAATATAAACATTTATTGTGTAGTTGTGAGCCTTTATTTATTCTAATGTGTTGGATATCACAAAGCAAGACTTGCAGAAGACAAAAATAGCACAAAGCAATCTTCAAAGAACAGTGACTCACTTTGAGTTCTTTTCAGAGTAAAAAAAGGAGTTGTATTTCCCACAATTTTGAAGACTTAATCTTGACGTCTCCCACTTACCCTGAGAACTAGAAAGCAAAGATATCTGCTAGAAATGAGTGGGAGTGTCATATATGAAGGAATGTTAAGGTTCTTTTACTAGTTAGGGCCCTTCCATTGAGGACAAAAAAAATAAAAAGGTTATTAGTGAAAATATAAAATGCAAGTAAAATTTTTACAAATTAAAATCTGTTACCTAAAATACCACTGCTAATTGTTATCATTGTACATATGTGTCTCTAAATGTACACAATATTAGTATTAAAAACACAGAAAACAAAAGACAGGACTGATTCAGAGAGGGAATTGGCTGGGTAAGTGACAGCAAACATGGATTGTAAAAGAGATGAGAACTTAAGAAAAATTGGATGAGATGGATTAATGACAGGGGAAAGGTGAAATCCAGAGAGGGATAATAACCCAGAAAAATAATCATGTCTGATTCTAGTAAGGGGAAGAAATTGAGGGCCTTGAGGTGATTATGAGACTGTATATTTCGTATGTATAGTATATGTAATATATAGTATGTAGTATATATATACTATACAACATATATAGTATACATATACACATACTGTACATATGTACATTTTATATATACACATTATATATAGATGTACATATATATGAATAATATATACTATATTCAAGCTTCTACTGGAAAATTTTGCTCTTTTGATAATTAGAAATATAGCAGGTATATATTTCTTCTAAAATATTAGAAGAATTCCTAATGTTATATATTTATAAGCTGACACATTTTTCTTTTTTTTAGCCATGCCTCATGGCTTGTGGGATCTTAGTTCCCCCAGCAGGGATTGAACCCAGGCCCTCAGTAAAAAAGTATGGAATCCTGGTCACTGGACTGCCAAGGAATTCCCAGTGACACATTTTTCAAATGAGTTTTGCATATATAGCTGTCTGGAGTACTAGGTACATTGATTGGCTCTAGATCTTTAGATTAGTAACATCTATCATTAGACCTGTGAGCTTTTTGAGATGGGTGCCATCCACATGGTAATTCTGACACTTGTTTTCAGTAATTATTTTAATCTCAAACATATTTTTGTAAGAAATGGTAGACTAGAAATGGAAACATCTGTAACTGAAATAGTGATATGCTAAATTGCCAAATAGATTTTTCAAAAGCAATTTATCAGCTTTGTTGATACCATCTGCAGAGTGAAGCACCATCAAAGCACTGTAAAAGGGCAGTTTTCTCTGAGTGGAAGTTACCGAATGAAGTGATTGAAGAAATAAATATAACAAAAGAGAAATAGGATAAATGCAGTGAAAACAGGGGGAAAAATAACCCCCCCCAAAATTACAAAGATGAAAAACTACCGTCATTTTGGCTTATTCACATTTTTTTAAATTGCATATTGTATGCCCATCTTTGAAATAAAAGCTGTGAAAAGATGCCCATTTAACTAGTTCTTTAGTTCATCTTAGTTGTGTGTGAGAGGATTTATTTATTGAATACCTTCTACCTTCTCTTTTATCTGTGCACTTTCTGCAAAAAATAAACTCTTTTCGATTATACATTATTCTTTCAGTATAAGGGGAGTATTTGCTTCACCATTTGACCTGTGTGATTGGCTTGAAATAATTAATGTGTTCACAATATGAGCAGGATGCCAGTGGTGGGAGTTGGCATCACAGAGATATGCTCCTTACAAGACTATCAGAGTACAGGGCTTTGGTGAAACGAATTGCTGAGCAAAGTTATGACAATGCCATAGTCGCATGTCATTCAGCCATTTGAAAAATAACACTTATTAAATGCCTGCTCCATCTGTGGGTATTTCTGTGAGGAAATAAAACTTGTTTTTGCATGGCCCTTCTATTCTAGTGGTGACAACAAAAATTTTTTAAACTTAATCTTATAATAAGTTAGGAGGCGATATATGTCATGGAGAATAAGGCATAGAGAAATAAGATAGATTTCAGTAAAAGGGATATACTTATAAAATAAGAGTGGTCAGGGAGAGCCATGTGGAGAAGGTGACCTAGAAGCAAAGACTGGAAGAGGCTGAGGAACAAGTGTTGTGAATCTCTGGGGGGAGGAGCTCTCCATTTAGTGAGAACATGAAAGGCAAAGGCTCTGAAGCAAGTAATTGATGTTGATACGCCCCAAATATCTGTTAATCAACAAATAGGACAAACATCACGGTTGTCTGTGAAAAATGGTCAATTATCATGCATTTGCATTTCCCAAAATTAGGTGGAAAAGATAGAAATGTAAAGTCCATGACTTCAATAATAACAGGAATGTAGTCATTTGCATAAAAAGTCTTCTTACCATAACCAGAGTCCATCTTAGTAAATAGAGATCATAGACATGTTTTTACCTACCTAAGTAGAAGACTTTTGGTTGACATAAATGTATTAATCAACTGGAATAAACCTCCCAGATTAAACCAAATCCTGGTGACTTTTATAATGATAAAAACATTTTTCTTATTTTTAAGGTATTCTCCAAGGCAATATTCTATGAGTGAATTTCTCTGTGTGTGTGTGTTTACAATCGTTTAGAAAGTGCATTCTGTTAAGATGGGGAGTATTATTTGAATAGATTCCCGAGTGAGTGAGGCATCATCAACAAAACCCACTGCACACCCTGAAGGACAAATCAAAACCGCTTAATAGAGGAATGCTTTACAGAAAAGCTGCATCCCAGAAAACAGAGTGGGGATCAGAGTTGTGACTGTCACAATCTCTTCTGTGTAGACAGATTCACTTGAAAATGGAATTGTTTCATTCAGTTTCAGGAGCACTTTGGGTTCTCTCATGATATATTTTATTCCCTCCTTTGAATGTGGGTTGTTTATGTCACCTTTCTTCTTATGGAACATAACATTCTTTAGAAAAGAAGTTGTTCTGCTTACTTTCGTATTTTGCTTAGGATTCAGCAAAATGTTCTACGAGGAGAATCATATAAATATATTTGCTCATTTAAACATCTAATAAATATAATTAATTGGATTAAATAGAATTTGGTGTTAAATGTATTAAAGTCATGACATACTTAAAATATTCTATCTTTAAAAAGATAATTTAATAAAGCAGTCTGTATTTCTCGTATGTATGCGGTTGCCAATTTATTTTTCAGATTTTACATTTGCTAAAAAACAAAAATCCTTGCACTTGTGTATAGTGGTTTTTCTGACAGAATATTAATGTGAAAAGAAATACCTTCTCTTTCTTAGTATCTAAGATTTGGGGAAGATATCCATGTTTCCACATTACTAAGTCTATTTCTCTGTAGACAATGTAATGCAAGTCATTACAAAACTCAGAGAAAGCATTACACTACATTACGTCATGTAAGGGAGTTTTTGACATTGCCTAACACACAGCAGATTTCAGGTCTTGAGATGCTGCAGCAGCAGGGAGAGTAGAGAAATTAATGACCAAATTCACTAATTCTAATTTCTAAATAGGATTGTGTGAATGCTGAAAAACATTCAATCCCTGCTGCTTCGCTTTCATGCTCAACGATGACCCACAAGAGTCTCATGCATATACTTGGCTACCAAAGAAATTCTATGTTTTATATCTGACCGCAAAAGGAACAACTCCCTATTTGCTTACCATGCAGAAGAAGGTAATGGCCATGTCTTTGACCCCAACAATTTTAAAAATCCAGGAATATTTTAAGATGCATAATCTATCCTTCAAGCAATCCATGAGCGTCAAATGTATATATTTGTATGTATATATATAAAATATGTACATATATTTATATATATAAAGTAGTCTAATAATTAATAAACTATTTTGATGAAAATATCCTATGACTTCATATTGTGTTCCTACTGTGTGATGAATACTATATATATGTATATATAGTAACTTTCAATATATATTACATATACTATATAATAAAAATTTCATGTGGTAATCATTGCAAAAATTTTTATGAGGTTCAGAAAGATTACTTTGCTCAACATCATTCTACTTGTATTTCTTAACAAGGATTTATATCAAGACCTTTTTCCTTGTAAAGACATTTATCTATTTTGCATATTGCTATTCATAAATATTTATATCTAGTCCCTTCAAGAAGAAATAAAAATGCAGTCGCCCTTGTTTCTTCTAGTAGAACAATGAGTCTTAACTAGGTTGGGGCATATGATAATCAACTAAGAGGTTTTTTTTATAAATAACGAATATGATACCCTCTCCCCTTTCCCCCATCTGGATGTTGATAACCCTCCAGTAACCACTGTGTGTGTTTAAAAAAATATTAGAGTTGACTAATGATCTTCCTCTACTTCCTCACTGCCTCCCTTCCATTTGAGAAGCTATGCTATAGATTTCTATTCAGTAATATCAGGAGGTACTTATAAATAAAATTGGAAATGAATCTCCCCATTCCCCTTTTACCTTCCCTGTATTCACACAGTTATCCTATGAAAAATGGGAGATGTAGAACAATCCTCTTGTCATATCCCCTTTTGCTCACGCATTGCCAGAGAGTTAGCAATGCTGGATTCAAACCGCAGGACACAATTATCTGAGCTCTTAGGGCTAGCATAAGCAAAATTTTAAGAATTTTTCAAATTAAAAGAAGATATAAAAATATTAAGATTCATCTTGAAAGGAGACCTAGTAATACTTAGGAGAATAATACACATCTTATTTTAGAACATAGGCAAATCTGAGTAAAGTATGTTATTATATGCAAGCCAGAGCATCTTATCAAATACTATTAGTGTTTAATCAATATCTGTCATTTCCTCTATCAACTGTGATTAGGAGATCAAAGAAT
The DNA here is from genome assembly GCF_005190385.1 of Monodon monoceros. Classification (NCBI taxonomy): domain Eukaryota; kingdom Metazoa; phylum Chordata; class Mammalia; order Artiodactyla; family Monodontidae; genus Monodon; species Monodon monoceros. The sequence goes on along the minus strand of NW_021703774.1, from coordinate 12,022,403 downwards.
TTAGAAAAAGAATGTTTATAGAGTTCAGATTTCATGCAGATATAAATACTATAATGTCTTTGCCTTATGTTAGATGATGAAATTTAAAAACTCAAGCACACTCTAAGTAATCTGGATACTGACTGTGATAATTAAATAATATGATGGTCTATAATTATGACTTAAGTAAAATAATTAAAATTATTTAGCTGACATATCAATTCCAGCCAGTGCTTTGTTGCAACAGTCTGCCAATTGATTAAGCATGGTGGCTCAATAGATTCAGTCAGTTTAGGAGAGATATTTATTAAAACAGATTAATACATATGTATCTCTGTCCTGGAGAGAATGGTAAAATCTACAACAATATAGTGGAGGACACTTAGAAAGAAATTTTATTAAAATACAAACTAGAGTTGGGTAAGAAAAGTTGAAGACTAGTTATTGGAAGAATAATAGCAAAATGAGGTCTCAATTACGTGAGTTCTAAATGAGACTTTTAGGAAATATAACCACTCTGTGAGCATACAAATCTTGGTTATTACTGATTGATCATATTATTTTGAGGGCATGCCTAATAGTTTGACTTATGATGATCAGTAAATATGCAAAGATACATATTTTAAGACAATATATAATCATCCCCGAATTTGGATGGCTTCATTGTGTATAAGTACATGAATATTTTTGTGAGTAAGGAGGAGGGGGAGATGTTTATCTAATGTTTAAGAAAATAGATAGTTATCTTAATTGTGAAGGGGTTGGGGAGCCCAGAATAAGTGTGGGTTATCTATTTTATGTTTTCCTAATTATAAGAATAGTAATATTTAAATTTCTTTTCAGATATTTGGTGAAATCTTGAAGTGAGTCAGTAGAAGTTTATTAACATAAAATGATCTCTGTGAGAGGTTTTTTCTCCTGTGAAGAATAAGTGTACGTGGCTGTTTTCATTTCAGTCCACAGGAAAAAAAGGTTGCTTCTGTTATTGTCCCTCCAAGAACAATTAGAACAATCAGGCTAAATATTAAAACATACAAACAATTTGTTTGATTGCATCAGAGTGCTAATAATGCGTTGGGGGTTTACCTGGGGAAGATAATAAGAAAGACCAGAGAAGGTAGCTAAGTTTTACATTTTCCCTGAAATCAATTGCGAATTCTTAAAGTAGTTCATAAGAGATCATGTGGTTGAGCAAATATATTGACAACAGACTCAAGAGAATTGGTGGAAAAGAAAAAATTGGAAATGAAGGCATAACAAAGAGAAGTGCCCTGTTAACCAATCCATTTTTAGTGTAGGACCACAAAGCTTTATTCTGTGAGTCAGGGTGAAGTGGATAAAAGCCAACCCTTACGAGGTCTAAATCCCAGTTTAGAAGCATCTTAATTTTTGCTATAAGGCAAATATGAAAGACAATGGTCCGCAGGCCAAATTGGACCCACTACTTATTTGTGTACAGTTCACAAGCTAAGAATAATATTTACATTTAGTAATATTTTACATTTAATATTTTAAATGTAAATGTAGAAAAAACTTTCAGCCTTTTGGCAAAAACTGTTGCTCAGATTGTTGAGGAAATTGTCTCATGGCACGCAAAGCCTAAATATATTCTGGTTCTTTACACAAAGTTTGCTGACTCCTGTTTTGTGATGGTCTGGGCTTGCGAAGCCAAGAGGCATGCCAGGAGCAAAAATAAATCTGTGGAGGAAGATGGTACAATTTGAGGCCTCAAAAATCTCTACCGTTTTTCCCATAAAAATATTTTCCACTTAATCAAAAATAAAGAGAAAATCTACAGACTGTACTGACTGTAAACCCAAAGAAGATACAAAAAATATAAGCAGATCCAAAGTAGATGCAGATAATTTAATAGTCAGACAAGATCAAAAGAGCCACAATAAATATAGACAAGGTATTAAAAGAAGAAATGAAATATTTGGCAGAAAACTGAAAATTTAGAAAAAATAATCAAATAAAAATCCTACAGCTAAAATGTCAAGAATTGAATTGAATAACTCAATAAACATACTTAGAAGAATATTAGATACAGTTCTAAAGTTCTGTATCATGACTTTTGTTTATTAATTTGGAGGTTCTACCTTGAAGGCTAAGAGAGAAATATAAAAAAAAAACAGTAAATTGCATATATATACAATTCTTTTTGTATGTCTACAACAAACAGATTCTAGTTAAAAAAAATTAGAAATTGTACAATATTTTTTACTATTTGCTTTGTATAAATATTTTTAAAAGTCAATATTTTCATATCATATCGGAAATAAGCCTCTGGAAATGATGATTTTACAGTGTAACAAATAGTAATAGTAATAAAATTAAAATTAAATACATCACAACCGAATTACAATAAAGTGAACAGAAACCGTATTAAAATAACAGTGAAATCCTGTTTAAAGGCATAAAAGTATAAAAAGAGCCACATTCAGGGGCTGCATGTCCATGGAGGAGGTGAATGAGCAGACACTTAACACCCAAAACAAAAACAGCAGCTAATTTGTGGAGTGGATTCCCAACAGTGTGAAAACAGCTGTCTGTCACATCCTACCCCAGGGGCTAAAAATGCTGGCCACCTTCACTGGCAAGAGCGCCCTCCATCCTGGAGCTGTTCAAGCCGTCTGGGAGCAGTTCAGGGCCATATTCAGGTGCAAGGCCTTCCTGCACTGGAGATGGAATTCACTGAGGCCGAGAGCAAGGTGAACTACCTGGTGTCCGAGTACCAGCAGTTCCAGGACCCCGTGGCTGAGGATGAGGCTGAGTTTGAGGAGGTGGCTTGGAGCGGTCAGCTACCTGGAAAGCACGGAAGTTATGTGAACTCTTCACTCACAGCCTGTTCTCTGATAGCCATGTCACCCTGCCTGGGCACTTGCCCTTCTTTCTGTCTTAACATCACATGCTGTACAGAAGCCACCAGTAAAGCATTTTCATAGTGAAAAAAGATCTTTAAGTTACACTTCTTTATGTACATGTATACATTGTTTTTAAATGCTCATGAAATAGGAAATAATATCAGATATCCTAGTTTATGCACCTGGACAATCTCAGACAGATGGGGTTGAGTTAGGGAAAAAAGAGTTTAAGTTCGTCTTTCATAACATTGCGGGTTTTTTTTTCTTGCACTATTTACAATATATTTACTATTTACAATATATTCACTATTTACAATATATTTCAGCAGTTGTAATATAATGCCTAAAACTTTAGAAGAAAAACAACAAGGAGAAATTATACCAATTTTATATTGTGACTTCATATGAGTGTCTCAGGGGATCTAAATATTTTCTTCAGCCTCTATTTCAGGTACTTCAGGGAGATGATGCATCCGCCCCTCTCTATACCAAAGCATGAATGTAGATTGCCTGAAATAGAAAGGTTGATTGCTTCCTGGAGCTGTTTCTCCCTGGGAGATCATCCTTTGAAAAGGTTCTGCATTAGAAAATAGACTTCATCATATAGCATTCAAATTTGTTTTAAAAGGAGGAAACATGAAATCAGTTTCATGAAGTAAAGAAAATTTGTTGAAATTATTGTAATCTCCAAGGTGTTCTCACACTTTGATTAAAAACATAGCAATTTAATATGAAATTCTTTGAAAATATTATATCATTTTTGAGAGTAGGGGCAATAGAGTTTAAGTTTAATGTCTTTTTGGGAGGCAGCGTTTATGTTGAATGTTTAAATGTTAACAATACTGTGAGCTGTCTAAATATTCCTTCCTAGCAAGGTTACAACTTATGGTCTATCATTTTCAGTGCTTTCTGTTCTCAATATTACTGACTTGCTTCCCTGCAACATTCTAATGTTTACTTTTAGCACAACAGTTACTTAGTGTCAGACTCTAACACCAGAACTTAAAAGCTATGTGATTTAGGCCAATCTATTTAGCTTCCTTTTATGTAAATTTGAAAGAATGACACTTTCCTTAGAGGATAATGAGGATTTAATGAAAATTTTGTAGAAAGAATTTATATATATTGTGTCTAAAACACAAGTGGTGTTTTATGAATATGAATTGTTCTACCTTCCTTTACCATAACTTGACTACACTTTTCTTCATTTTGCATGGACAAACTTAGTTATGGATTACTCCTTAGAGGTCAAAACTACCTCCAAATTCTACCCAGTATGCTGTTAAGATACAGGCTCAAGACTTCTGTTTTTATATATAAATCTTAGGCTTAGGAAATAATACCTCAGGATCGATGTAAACATCATCAAAAGCTCCTTGTAAGCACTAGGTGGAAGTTCTACTACCAACAAAAATGAAATTTATGTACTATACTCACAGCAACAGAGCAGGATTGTTAAAGAGCCAGGGAGGGCTTCCCTGGTGGCGCAGTGTTTGGGAGCCCGCCTGCCGATGCAGGGGACGTGGGTTCGTGCCCCGGTCCGGGAAGATCCCACATGCTGCGGAGCGGCTGGGCCTGTGAGCCATGGCCGCTGAGCCTGTGCGTCTGGAGCCTGTGCTCCGCAACGGAAGAGGCCACAACAGTGAGAGGCCCGCGTACCGCAAAAAAACAAACAAACAAAAAGAGCCAGGGAAAGGCCCCCCTGATTATTTGTCCCCTGGCTCAGAAATGCAAGTGTTTCACAAACTAGATACCTGGGAATTTGTACCTCTTTGCATAAATGCACCTTCTTGGGATATTCACTTTTTCTACATTCCTATCCACAAACCCACTGCCATATTTGTGACTTTCATATATATATTTTCCTCCCCTTTTTCTAGCAGGAGGCTATATCTTTCAGAAGACAATTGAAAATGAAATGACATAGGACAAAATGGAATGTATTGTTGAATTTTAGGATTTCAGAAAAGTTGTTAAGAAAAGCCTTCATAAAATAAATGTCAAAGATCGAATTCTATCTGCTTAGAAAAGGCTCAGATAATGGGGCAGGATAAGAGAGTATCATTCCTTGGTCCATCAGAAGAATTCTACAGGAAAGCTATCTCACATAGTAATTTCAGCTAAAATTTGCACAAGTATTATCCCCATTGATATACCCTATATGGGTACAATTTCAATATGCAGAAAGAAAAATCAAATATGTTACAAAAAGGATATCTTTTTCAAAAACTTTAAGCTTAGATAAATCTCCATGCCTTGAAGATTGATAAAAAGGAAGAAAAAATAGAACTATGAAAAATATTGCAGAAGAAGGAAAAAACAGCATCAGCCTAAATATATAGGGAATACATAAAATATCTGGAAATTACCCATGTGAAATATAAAGTGTTACATTCATCACTTCATTTAAACCTTAAGATCATCCTGTACTCTAAATCGTTATGTATCCCATGTTTATATATAAGTAAAAGTGTTAAATAGCTTACCCAGAGTTACACAGCTAGCATATATAGAATCCAGTATTTAAATCCAGAGAACCTAAATCCATACTTGTTGCTGGATAGATAGTTGATTTCTGAAGATTTAATTACCATATATTGCTTCAAAATTTTTGACTGGAAGCTATTGTATGCTTATAATTTTATTCTTAGAGAAGAACTGTGTGAATGGTGACAGAAAAATAATTCATCAAATTGACTCATTCAGCAATGTTTATTAGGCAAATGTTACATACTAGTACAACAAATTCTCTCCCCTGTATGAGAAGTCTATCTTTCTAGTCAGGACAATAGGTAACAGCAGTCACTGAAATTACTGTCCTCTCAGTAATATTAAGATTTATACATAATGCCATATTATTAGTACCTTAAGAGCTTCATGTCACAGTCAATATACTTTACAAAGTCCTGGTGTCATTCTAGAGTGGATATCTAGAATGGTACACATTTTGTCAGGCCTGAACCTTCAGTAAGTAGGGATGCTTTTTTAAGAAGAATACACTCTTGCACATACAAAATTAAGTTACAAAGTGTGCATTTATTTCCAATTAGGAAGACTATCACACCAAACATAAATTTGGCAAATATCAAAATCATTATAGTAATCAAAAAATAAGTTTAATCTCTCATCATTCTGAAATACTTCTGTAATATGTATCCTTAATTTTTGCTTTATACTCTCTGATTGCCTCTTCCTATAAAAATGATTTTGGAAGATTATTTCCATCCTGAGAAAAGTAAGTTAAGGTAGTCTTTCTTCTAATATGTTTGATCAAATATTTTTATCATGATTTACATGCAGATCAATTCCAAAAGTTTCACTAGTTTTTGTTGATGTCAAGTAAGTTTTTAATATTGTTATTAAATTTGGGAAAATTTCTCTCAGGCATTTTTGGTTTTCAAATTTTAGCTGTAACAGATAAAATCAGTGTTTGTGCTGTTAAAGTGCAGTGCCTTGCACACACAGGAATTCTGGTGAACTTTCCTTGTGATTTCCTATCAAAAATGAAAAAAAAAAGCACTACCTCACACATTGATCATTATAGAGTATGTAATCAATATTATGATGTTTTGATTCTTGTTTTTGCTAAGTATTGGTAAGAAATGAATATTCCACTTAAAAAGTTTATAAGTGGGAAGATTAGGAGAAATTTTTACACACTGCTTTCTCACAACTAAACATTTCAAATCAAGTTTTTCCCTCTATTCATATTTCCGGTACCAGGTAACATAAGACACATACATACTGTGCTAAAACCTCTGACTTTCCACATAAATGAAATAACACCAGGTGACACAGCACACTAAGTAGAAGGAAATGTCCTGAGAGTCATTTAAACCCTAAATGCTTAGCAATAATTTACCTTTTCATAGAAAAGACTACAAAATACACTGAATCCCAAGTAAACATATCCTCAAACTCCATTTCACTTGAACTAACTCCAACTTTCCTGTGGACCCTCCTGCATATAGTATCATGGAGGGGAAGGCAAATTAGAAAAATATAGCAATCTTAACCAATTTGTGTAAAAATATTTTGCAAATTTTACAGAAACAAACACCATACTAAGGTCTCTGAAAGAGGAAGGGCTCCATGAAAGTGTGCAAAGGTAGGAAACAGTCCACAATCTCACCCTCACTTCTGATACCAATGCTTGGGTGTCCCAAGACCACCTGTAGTTTCAATAATTTGCAAGAAGGACTCACAGATCTCACTGAAAGCTTAATGCTCACCGTTATGGTTTATTACAATGAATTAGTGAAGGGAAGGGACACATGGGGCAGAGTCCAGGGAAGTTCCACATTTGGAGTCTCCACTTATTCTCTCCCCGTGGAGTCACAGACAGTGATAACTTTCCTGACAACAGAATGTGACAGTAGTCATGGAGTATTGGCAACCCGGGAAGCTCTCCTGAGTTTTGGGATCCAGAGTCTTTATTGGGGCTCTGTCACGCAGACATCGATGACTGCCCATGTGGCTAATCTAAGCCTCTAGCCCTTCCAGATGTGGAGCTAATACCACATGACCCAGAGATATCATTGTCAGACTGTCTTTATTGGCCTAAGGCCCTCATGTAAGCAAAGATAATTTTATCAAGTAGAAAATTCCATGGACCTAGAGATTGTCTCACAATAGCCAAGGGCAAAGTCCAGACCTCACCTTGGGCAAAGTTAAACTCTTTACTGCACAAAATGATAGAACCTGAAGCTTAAGTTCCATAAGTTTCACAGTAAATCTGCCCCTGCCAGAAATATAAGTGATTGTTAGTATTTGTTGAATGAGTGGATGCCTCTGTGTTTATCTATATATTGGTCCTAGAAAACCTATGTGAATATGGAAATCAACTACATTATCTGTGATATTAGACTACCATGCCTTGTAGTAGGCGTTGCAAAGTAGAGCTACATGCCTTTCCAGAATCTTCACTGAGGTCACAAATTCTGCCTTCTTGAATTTATCTCTTACACCTTAATATGCATATACCTTAAAATAAACCTATATTATCTACAACTTTCTGTTATCCAAGTTCTATCAGCATGATGTAATCAACTCAGGGATTCAGGATGTTTTTGGAATGGTGGAAACACTAGGTTTTACTGCATCTTAAGTTGTATTGCAGAATAATAGAACAAATACAAGTTTGTAGCAAGTCTCTCAAGATGAAGTGTGATCCCTAAAAGGTAGAAGCAAACTCATTCTAATTCTCTGCTTTGGGAATAGAAGAGGTGAAGAGTGGACAGTTTTGAATTCAGTAGCTGCATGCCAGATGCATATGTCTTTGCAATGAGCCAATCATATAAGGTTACAGGGAATGTGCTAGAATCACAATGCCTGCATCTCTCAAGTTGTCTAGCAAAAGGAAGAGTAGATATGCACCATATTGGTACCTATAACAATATTAGAACCAGGTTTAGATTTTTAATAACTATATTTAAATCATTAAAGAAAATAACACATCTTAAAACCTTAAGACAGTTATAAATTACTCTGGAAAAAATAAAATTTGAAAAAGAAGATAATGGACCTTATAAAGACAAAGTATTTAAAAGGCATTGGAAAACTAAGAGAAGCCTTATTAAAGCTGAAGAAAACTTAGTGTACCAGAAGATAAAATTGAGGAAAGAAATCAAAATAAGCTATAGAGAAAATAGAGATAAAAATATGGAAAATAAGTTGAGTGGCATAGAATAGACTGAGAATAAGGAAGAGAAAAAGAGAGGAAATTGCAGAAAAATAGTGTCTGAGAACTTCCCAGAACAGACTGAGTGCATGAAGTTACTGCCTAAATAAGGAAATAAAAATAAATCCATTCCTGCTAATATCTTATGAATTGGTGAAAATAAAACACTCGACAATACCTTAAGAAACTATAAAGAAAAGGAAACACCCCTAACAATGGCAATTAATGTGTAAGCAGTCTTCTCAAAAGCAAAATAGAAGTCAAAAGAATGGAAACTTATTTTTGAATACTGAAAAAAGTTCCATTTTCAATCACACACCCAATTGCACTAACTTTTTAAAATAATGAAAAAATCAACTTAAAAGAAGCACATACAGCACGGCTAATATCAACTAAATACTATTAAGGCAAGAAAAGCACCATATAAAAAGCCAATATTCTTCATAAAATCCTCAATTTAGAAGAATATTCTAATATAACTGTGTCATGCAAACAAAATATGCTATATCATTCATAAAATAATAGATTAACATAAAAACGAGCAAGAAAATAGAAGATAGGAACAAAAATTAACAAGTTTTTTTCTAATAGAGAGTAAAACCTACCCTAAACAGATAATATACATTCTTTCTATTTTTCATGTGTTAATCCAGAGAGCCCACCTTAAACTAATACTAAAAATATCATATGAACTCAAAAAAAAATAGAATTAGAAATCAGTAGTGAAGAGAAACCCAGAAAATATTTCTACATTTAAAAATAAAACCCACACATTTATGCCTGTGTTTGCATACAAACATATTTCTGAAGGCATCAAATTGTAAAGTCGAAAAAATTTAGAATTGAACGAAAACAAAAGGATGCTGTATGGAATGTAATTTGAAGTATACTTTAGAGTGAAATTCATCATTGTAAACAGACAGATTAAAAGAAGAAAATAGGGCTTCCCTGGTGGCGCAGTGGTTGAGAGTCTGCCTGCCGATGCAGGGGACACAGGTTCGTGCCCCGGTCCGAGAAGATCCCACATGCCGTGGAGAAGCTAGGCCCGTGAGCCATGGCCGCTGAGCCTGCGCATCCGGAGCCTGTGCTCCACAACGGCAGAGGCCACAACAGTGAGAGGCCTGCGTATCGCAAAAAAAAAAAAAAAAAAGAAAAGAAAAAAAAGAAAAATTAATGATCTAAGCATCTCATTCATGAAATTAGGAAAAGAAAAATGGCAGCAATCTAAAGAATTTGATGGACAGATATAATAAATATGAATGCATTTGTGAATATAGAGGTACTCAGAAAGCAATCGAGAGGATTAGCAAATCCAAATTTCCTTGAAAATATACATAAAACCCACTAGAGCTTTCCTCAAACATGGTACTCATTAGCATCATGTGGAGAGCCTTCAAAACTTCTTATGCTCAGCTCATAATCCCTAATCCAGCCCTCAGAAGTCTTTAGATTTTCCCAGGTGGTTCCAATATATAGTCATGTGGAAAACACAAACAGACAAAACTCTGAGTTTTGTACTAAAAGAAATAGAGAAAGAAATGTACTAAAAGAAAGAGAGAGCTGATGGGGTGATGAAGGATATTGAAAGAAAAAGCAATATTAGAGAGACATGGAAATATGTCAGGGCAATCGTGATTTCAAATTTAGAAAGCATCCTATAAATAAGTTTATAGACATTCTGAGTTTGTTTATGAACATAAAGAGTAATCCAGCTGTTTAAAAATCCATCCACAAAAAACTTGATGATTTTATAGGTAACCTCGACCATTCTTTCAAAGAATAGGAAAATCTAGAGAATGAAGAGAAAGAAAAGACAAGGGCAACAGGGTGGAATGGGGAGGGAATCTGGGAGGGGGAGCTAAAAGGAGAAAAGAAGAAAATGTCCACAGTTTTGTTTTGTTTTGTTTTCAATTTTAAGGCAATGTATATGTTAATAGGGAAATCTGGGGCAGCACAAGAGAAAAAATTAAGATTTGTTTAAGAGCACAAATTTAGTAACAATAAATAAAAGATCAACACACCAAATAATAAGTATGTTTTTTCTTAAAATGAAAAGAAGGATTAAAGTAAGAAAATCTATTAATATAAGTTACAGCACATGGCAGGGACTGCAAACTGCTGGTATCCACCGGCCTTCTTCCATATGACTACACAAAGCCTATCTGATTATTCGACTCATACTTGTTACTTGTCCATGTGAATTAATTCTACACTTTCTCTCCAAGATGTTTAATGGAGATTTTAGGATTTATGCATTTAACTAATTGCATGCAGAATATTAAATGATTTCCCTGTTCTACTCTGAAAATGCATTTACTGTCTCTCCAAGCCATGAATCTGGTGTTCAGTAGGGCACGCAGAGTCGGTTTATGAAAAAGAAAACAATACAATCTTTTAAAGTCCTTGAATTATATTAACACATTTAAAACTGAGTTATCTCTAATAAAGAAAAAATGTGTATTTAATGATTAAATGTACAAAACATTTGCTAGCCCCTAAGCAAAGCACAAAAATGAGCAAAATGATATAAAACGATACATTCTACAGGAAGGGAGAAAGAAGACATGCATATCCATAATTAGAAGAATGAATAAAAAATGTCATCAGTGCTCCTAGAGCCTAATAGTAACAAGTAAAGCTCTTTGTATGGACAGACATCTTCATGGAGATTGCTTTGATAGTAACAGTTAAGGATAGCATTTCCAAGTCTGATTCATGTACAATGTTGATGGCAACAGCTATACCATAATGTGTTTTTCTATAAAAACTATTTTGCCTTGTCCATGAACACATTGAGTGCAACTGCATGTGCCAGTAACAGACTTTGTCCATGATCCTCTTATGAAGAAATAGCTTTAAATCTTATTGAAAGTTATTGCTAATAAATTATTCATTATAGATGATATGAGAACTACACACACCAGTTAATCACGGAAAATAAGGGAAACTTACATAATGTATGTTTCACTTGTTTCATAAATCAGAATAGTTGAAACAGACATTTAATAATTTAAATAAAAGTATACATACAATTGTATTTTCAAAGAAATCCCATATTTTAATGATAATAGATGGTCTTGGCTTCATTATGCCTGAAGGGTTTTTTTTAATATGAAAAGGTGATGCATTTATAGAGGCTGATTCAGATAACATATTCTCTAAAGTGCTCAAGATGTGCTACATGTTTCTGGACCTCTTGTAGAACATCTTTGAAAGACAGTTTGAGATATTGCCTTTATTAATGTACTGTGAGATTTTGAGAGTTTCTATAGACACGTAAAAATTGGAGGTGGTTACCCTCAGAAAGAACAGGTGTTTTGACATATGTCCAGATGAGTACTCTGAACTAGAAATTCAAATCTCCTTCTGGAAAACTTTTTGTGCTAACATATGGTAGACAATGAATCTTAAAAACCATTGGCTATGGACTTGACAGAAAAAATGGGATTAGTTAAGATTTATTTATAGAGATTAACCAAATTGAGCATAGAAATGGGTGGAACTGGCTATATTCCTCTGATTTTCAAATGATTGGCAAAAATTCCTTTAATCTCTCCAAAAATTCTTTAAATTCTCTGAAATTCACATGCAATATAATATTTCTAAATACATTTCCTATCTGTCTTTGTTAAATCATGTGGAATACTTTCCCTGCCTACAACACTTCTAAGAGGAATATACGTTTGCAGACCCAAATTGTGGAAAGAAAGGCTCAAATTTGAATAACTTTACTCTCTTTTCTGCATTATGATAAAAAATGATGGATTCAAAGCATAACAATATCCACATTTAAATGGCATCAAGCAAAATCATACCATTTCTCTATTGCTGATGATAATTACATATGAAAATACCTCTCCATTTTTGTAGAGTTACATTTATATAATTCAAAATAAAAAATGCATATTTGTCAGCTATTTTTTTTAAATAAGCCCAAACTTATATAGAACATTTATGCATTTAAACAAGATATAAGGCATGGTTTTTATTTTCTCTTCTTGGAGAAATGTCATGTGAACATGGCAAAAATAGTGATCTTTAATCATTCTTCCTTTTGTTTGAAGGTCAATTCCCTTGCTCTTTTTTCATATGTTATATTGTCACTGGACATTAAACATGTTTTGAAAAGCACCAGAAACCCAGAATATACTTTCAACACTGTCTACAGAAAAACTTCAAATTTAACTCATAACAGTTTCAACATGCATATGATATATAATAGATTCCTCATATGCTTAGGAGTTGAAATTAGAGATAAAATGTGAATAATCAGCACTGTTTGGCTGAGAAAGAGTATCCTATAATAGCCACTAATTTGGCAAGAATAATATGTGCTTAAATTATCCAAATTTCCACGTGGCTCTAAAATTAATCTCTTGGGGTATATGTAAGTCTTTAATTCCATTCTTCTCTACAAATCATTGAAAAATGTCCATCCTGTTTTGAACAAAGTATTAGGGAAAAGTGTATAAAACTATTTTAACTAGATCTGGGATCTCTGAATAGATTACTGCAATAACGAATAGTGTAGTTATTACTGTTCTGTATATTTTAGCCCAGATACTTTTCCTCACAGACATATTTTCTCCAGCCTGGGATTTTCAACTTTTAAAGAGTGTACATCAGCGTTCCCTGCTGCAGAAAATAAGAATTACTTTGAAAGTTGCTTTTATCTAATTATAACCATTGTCTTGACAACAACTGCAAACAAAAGTGTTTCTTTTTTTTAATGAACTCATTGATCACTATGCCTAATCTCCATAGGATGGCAAGGCATGTTTATTTTGAATAAATATGTTGAAATGCTTTTAAAATCTCTGATGTCTTCTTGAGAATCACTTTTCTGGATACACTCCATCAATCCCTAATATTCTTCTCCTGCTTCTCAGCTGGTTAATATCTATGATTGATCTTTGGCCAAGCAGTAAACATAGAAATGTGTTTACATTAGTTCACCTAATTATAAATTTGCTTTTCCAGTTATGATAGGACACTTTCAAATTTCATAGAATTTAAATATGCTTGCTAAATATAATTTTAAAACTCTTTAAAATTTGTGCAGGAATAGTGAAAACACTATATTTAAGAACCACATCTGGATTGGAATGAAAAACCTGCCACTTAATATCTGTGATTTTAGGTGACTTAACCTCTCTGAGACTCAGTTTACTCATCCAGAGAAAGGAAATAACAGCATCAACTCTTTAAGAGTCATGGTATAGGTAAAATCTCTTAGCACTCAATATGGTTTAGTTTTCTGTTTCTGCTTCCAAGTCAATATCTCCTTACAAAATAAAAAAGAAGAAAAAGAAACATTAACCCTCTGACATCCCAGTCTGAAAAAAAGTCTCTGTGGCATGCTGAACTAAGAATCTAACCTCAGTGTCTTTTATTTCAATTATATATCCTGGGATTACACAGTTTGGGGATAATGTTAATGAGTTTTCACACACAATAAATGATGCACAAGACAAGCTATTTAGTATCCAAATCTGACAAGTTGATGTTCTGTAAAGCTGCTTTAAGAATTTGAGTGAAAGATAATTGAAACATTACAAGGATGTAATGTTTCCATTACTTCAATACATATGTTAAAATACTAAATAAAAATTAACTGCAGTCTATAGAACCTGATTATATTACTATTACTTCTATTATTTCTGGGCTAACAAAATTAAATTTCAGATTGGTTGAACTTTATGGAAAATGAGGAAGTTTGCTGTAGAGCTGTAAAGAAGAATCATATTTTCAATCACACCACACAACCAAGATACAGCATATTCAAAGTGCTGAAAACCAATGATAAAAACATAAATCTTGGAGGCAGCAAAATATTACATACAAAGAAAACAGAAAACGACTTCATCAGACAAATATAACCTGAGAGAAATTGCTGCCAGTAGATCTAAGAAATATTAAAGAATACTTTTTATATCAAATCAATATGATATCAGACAGAAATCTAGATTTGTTTAATAAATAAAGATCTCTGGAAATTGTAAAAAATGATAATAACTACATTTTTTCTTATTTTGACTTGCTTTAATAGAAATGTGACTCTCTGAAAGAAAAATAGTAAAAATAAAGTGGCTAATAACATAAATACAATTAAAATATATAATTAAAAGAGGATAGAGGAATGGAAGGAGTAATTATACTTATCCTGTTGTAAGTTTACCACTGTTTTTCACAGCTATAAATAATGGACCAACAGTGAAGCATGAATGGAATAAAAAAGAAACGCTCAACCCAAAAGCTATCATGATAAAAAGAAAAAGGGAACAAAGAGCCGATAATAAGAGAAAAATAAGTTGGTGTAATTAAATTCAAATATATCAATAATTGCATTACATATAAACAGTCTGTAGACCCAATTAGTGATAGAGATGGTCAAATTGGATTTTAAAAGATACAATCTATATATTGTCTATTGAAACCAAATTCAAATATAAAGATGTTGAAAGGTTAAATGTAATAATATGGAAAAATATAATATGTAAATATTAAGCAAAGAAATCTGGAGTGGCTATAGTAATATCAAAAAATAGAATTCAGAACAAGGCATATTACCAGAAAAAAGCAGTCAATGAGGGAAAAGACATAATAATCCCAATAAAGCTTCAAAATGCATGAAGCAAAACCTGATAGAACTGAAGAGTAAAAAGAAAAATCCACAATTGTAATTGGATATATTAATACTTCTCTGTCTGAAATCCATAGAACAGCAAATATACAGTAAACATATACAAGACCTGATAAACAGAAGTTGACCTAGATGACATCTATAAATCCCTCCAACAAACAAAAGCAAAGATACAAATTTCAAAAAGCTTTTGGAATACGTAGCCAAAATAGAACATTTTCTGAGCCATTAAACAAAAATCAATATATCTGAAAGAACTGATGATGGTCAAAGTCTATTTTCTGAGCACAATGCAATTATTGTTGATAACAGGAAGATATCTGGAAAAAGCCAAATATTTGGAAGTAAACAAATGCTTCTAAATAACTCATAATAGTTCTAAATAACTCATGAGATTCATAAGGGAAATTAGAAAATATTTTAATTGAATGAAAATGAAAACATTACATATTACAATTTGTGGGAAATAGATAAGGCAGTGCTTATGGGGATTTTACAGCATTAAACACTTGTCTTTAGAAGGAAGTAAGGTCTCAAATCAGCTACCTAATATTCCATGTTAAGCAACAATAAAAGAAGGGGGGTAAATAAACCCAAAGCAAACAGAAGAGAGGAAATAATAAAGATAAAAGCAGAAAAGATGAAATAGTAAAGAGAAATAATAGGAAAAATCAATTAAAAGGGAACTGTGTTTTTGAAAAGATCAATGAAACTGAAAAATCTCTAGCCAGAATGATCAACTAACTCAAATCTACAAGAAGAAATGAAAAGCACTGGAATGGTACATCTGTCAGTAAATATAGACTATATATACAATGTTTCTCCTCAATTTTATTAAAAGACATAAGATTACATAAAGCAATAATTATAATATTCTGTTTTTAAGTTTGTAACATACACAGATGTCATTTTTTAATTCAATTTATTTAAACTAAAAAAAAGTTCACACATTTATTCCAACCCCTGCCCACCACCTCTGGCAACCATCTATATAAATATAAATATATGTAGATTCCATATATGACAAAGATCATACAGTATTTGTCTTTCTTTGTCAGACTCATTTCACTTTATATAATAATTTGTAAATTATATGGCAAAATAGAACAAAAGAGGAAAATGGATATGGAGCAGTAATAGAGAAAAGTTGCAATATTTTATTGGAGTTAAGACAGTATTATTGTGAAGTAGATCATAATATATTGATTCATATTATAAATCCTGGAGTAAATAGAAAATCAACAGAGGAATTAAAATGAATACTAAAAATTTGGTTTTACATGAAATGAGTTAAGGAGGAATAAAGAAGCAACAAAGACAACAGACATAAAAAACAAATGGCAGTCGTAAAGCCAATTAATGACTATGTCAAGTATAAATGGACTCATCACTCCAATCAAAAGTCAGAGATTTATTTTATTTTATCTCATCTTACTTTGGTAACTTTATTTTCTGTCACCCTATTTCCTTTTTCTTTTTTTTTTTTCCTTTGGGTACGCGGGCCTCTCACTGTTGTGGCCTCTCCGGTTGCAGAGCACAGGCTCCAGACGCGCAGGCTCAGCGGCCATGGCTCACGGGCCCAGCCGCTCCGCGGCATGTGGGATCTTCCTGGACCGGGGCACGAACCCATGTCCCCTGCATCGGCAGGCGGACTCTCAACCACTGCACCACCAGGGAAGCCCCCTATTTCCTTTTTAAGAGTCTGCAGAAGAACAGCTGCAGACCACTCAGCGGTTACTCCTCCCATTCCGTGGCCTGAGCAGTGGCAGGTGCAGCCCATCTTCAGTGACATCTTCACTGACCACTGTGCACTGTGGTTCTCAGTGGGGAACTAATGGGCATGCACAGAGGGCACCTGCCGCCTTCAGACCAGGCTGCCACCTCGGATTGAGCAGCAGTAAATTCAGGAGCTGAAGTCCGTTCACCCTTAATTCCTCCTTGCTCACAGCCTTCTCAGCTGAGGCCGGCCCTTCCTTTACAAACACCTGTTGAGGATCTTCGCACAAGTCGAGAGTAGGCGGGACTCCCGCAGGTGCTCACGGGAGAGGGAACCGCGCATGCGCAGAACTTCCCGGGTCAGCGTCCGTCAATCACGCCAGGCCCGCAGAGCGAGCTCCCGGTTGTTGCACAGATGGCGGTGTACACACAGCAAAGAGACTGGTTTGTGTTACACGGAGCAGTGGTAGGCAGGTTCACAGAAGATTTCTTTCACGCCGGTGGTCAGGCCTGGTGTCGGGAACCACCGCGAGTCTCGGCTTCCGGAAGCCTGCCGGGCTCCGGTGAGTGAGGTTCCAGGAGCGAGGTGACCAGCAGTAGGAGTGGCGCCCATGGCAGCAGCAAACTTCCGCACAGCTCTCTGGCTGGTCTTCCTGGAGGTTATGATACTGACATCAGCCAGGTTTTCAATGGCAGTGATGGCAGAAGAGGACGGCAGAAGCTTCTCCCAGTTCTCTTCAGATTTAGAGGTAATGCCATTACTTTTCCTTCTTATATAACTGTCCGATTTGGAAGTCAAGGTCGGTGCCACCTAAGTGGGTTCTTGCTGCAAGCTTTGAGGACATCCTCCTTCATTTGCAGGACATTAAAGGCTCAGGGCATTGTGAAAGTTTCTCTTTAAGTTATGCTGGGAACCCAGAACAATGCCTTACAGACTGCTGTCTGGGTAGCACAGAAAGGGAAAAGTCAAAGATTTTAAATTTGTAAATTGGACTAAGGAGCAAGATTAAATCATATTGAGTAGAAAAGATATGTTGGATTCAAAGATGCAAACGAAGGCTTACCCATATATTACTATATTCTCTATCAATATGTTAAATCTATCCACCTTAGTTTTGAAAGATATTTTTTAGGGGATTATACATATCATGAGGCTTTGCCTATAAAATCTATGTTACTAAGGGATTATTAAAAATGAAAGCCAATCAAATAATAGTATACTAAAAAGTTTATAGATATAGGAAAAGAAATGATTTTTAAGAAGTACATGAAATTTTAAAGTTCAGACATTTCAGATTGTAATGAAATGTTCTGTGATGGAAATACTCTGTAGCCAGTAAGTTTGGAAATGTTATATAGACTATATCCTCTGCAAGAGATTCATCATTCACATTAGCATCATGGAGTAGTCCTGCAAGAAAAGAACTATGACTGAATTTAATGTACCATTTCTGTCATATTTGTCCATGAAATGTATGTATTTATAGTCTATATAACAATTGTATTTATATATAACAGTTACTAATACCCACATAAACAGATTTCCTTGCAGGATTCTCACACATTGATGTAAAGAAAAGCATACAGATCCTTCTTAGTGTTCATTAAAATATAAGCTCTAAGAGGGCCTTTTTACCCCAAAGCTTAGTACGGTGCCTGGTATAGATTATATGTTTTCTTTTATTTTTGTTATATCTGTATCTATATCTAACTGCTGATCTATAGAGAGTGAGATAAATGGTTGAATGAATAAGTTACTTCATTCCAATTATGAAACAGATATAACATATTAGTATACATCTGAAGGAAAAATCAATACTAAGAAAATCAATATAAAAATCAATATAAGAAAACCAAAACAATTGTTCACCACAAACAGGCAGCTTATTTTGTTTCTCCTATTTGTGGATCGTTAATTTTAAGTGAGTGATCTAAAATGAATACGCTTCAAACAACAATATAGAAAGGAATAGTGAAGTATCTTTTGCCATAACTATAGATGCTGGCATTAATAACATTTCCTAGAGAGAATCAGCATTCTACAGGATAATACAGTTGCTTCCTTGGTTATAGAACACTAAATTGAATAGCAGTGGTGGTACAATTTATTGAAATATGAGCCAATTGATTATTGATTTTTTAAAATAGTTTGTCTCCCTTCTGTTTTAAATGGATAGCCAGACTTTGTTCTGTCTTGTCTCAGGAAAGCTGTGGCACAATAAAGATTACATAAAGTCCAAGGATGTTTCTCAAGAACAGATTGTATTGGGTGTCTAGGAAGAAAAGGAAAAGGCAGATGGGAAAATTCCTTTGAGGACAGCAGAGAGGAATGGATAAGACCTCAGATGTGACTCCTGGGTGTATGGGGAAGGATCAATTCTAGGCATAGGGCTTTCATGTTTAATAAAACTTCTCACACACTACATATGACAAAGAATTGAGTGACCCAGATAATTGAGGAATTGTATAGTCTTCAACAATGACATTATTAAAGGCCACTATGATAGAAAGATAATTGAAATTCTCTTACATTTTCAGGAACTCAGAGTGCTCCTAGATTCTTAAGAAACCTTACAGAGGCTGAAGAAAAGCAAATGATGCTGACACTAATTATCCTGACAAACTAGTAGTTTAGGCTCATAGATGAATTAGAAGTTAATTAATGGAAACCTAGAAATGTGATATTCTGTGATTTTAAAAGTTGACTTTAAACAAAGTGTTTTGTTAAGAATATAAAACATGGGGCTTCCCTGGTGGCTCAGTGGTTAAGAATACACCTGCCATATATCCTGAGAAAACCATAATTCAAAGAGTCATGTACCACAGTGTTCATTGCAGCTCTATTTACAATAGCCAGGACATGGAAGCAACCTAAGTGTCCATCAACAGATGAATGGATATAGAAGATGTGGCACATATATACAATGGAATATTACTCAGCCATAAAAGAAATGAAATTGAGTTATTTGTAGTGAGGTGGATGGACTTAGAGTCTGTCATACAGAGTGAAGTAAATCAGAAAGAGAAAAACAAATACCGTATGGTAACACATATATATGGAATCTAAAAAAAAAAAAAAAAAGGTTCTGAAGAACCTAGGGGCAGGACAGGAATAAAGAGGCAGATGTAGAGAATGCACTTGAGGACACAGGGAGGGGATAGGGTAAGCTGGGACGAAGTGAGAGAGTGGCATGGACATATATACACTAGCAAATGTAAAATCGATAGCTAGTGGGAAGCAGCCACATAGCACAGGGAGATCAGCTCGGTGCTTTGTGACCGCCTAGAGGGGTGGGATAGGGAGGGTGGGAGGGAGACGCAAGTGGGAGGAGATATGGGGACATATGTATATGTATGGCTGATTCACTTTGTTATAAAGCAGAAACTAACACACCATTGTAGAGCAATTATACTCCAATAAAGATGTTAAAAAAAAAATGAATACGACTGCCAATGCAGGGGATACAGGTTCGAGCCCTGGTCTGGGAAGATCCCACATGCCATGGAGCAACCAAGCCCATGTGCCACAACTACTGAGCCTGTGCTCTAGAGCCTGCGAGCCACAACTACTGAAGCCTGCATGCCTAGAGCCTGTGCTCCGCAACAAGAGAAGCCACTGCAATGAGAAGCCCGTGCACCACAATTAAGAGTAGCCCCTGCTCGTATCAATTAGAGAAAGCCCACACACAGCAATGAAGACCCAACACAGCCAAAAATAAAAAAATTAAAAAAAATATATAAAACATTTTAGATAAGTGGACAATTTACAAAATATATTGAGGCAGAGAAAATATTTCCTACAATACTGTAATGATGGATACATGTCATTGTACACTTGTTCAAAACCATAGAACGTACAGCACCAAGAGTGAACCCTAATGTAAACCAAGGATTTTGAGTGATTATGATGTGTATGTAGGTTCTTCAACTGTAAAAATATATCACTCTGGTGGGGGATGTTGATAATGAGGGAGGCTCTACATGTGTGGGGAAGGAGGGGGTATATGGGAAATACCAGTATCTTCCCCTCAACTTTTCTGTGAACCTAAAACTACTCTTAAAAATAATATATATATGCAAAATAAATGTATATATTTATGAATATATTTATATATAGAGAGAGAGAGACAAAAAGTGTAGTGGGAGGGTAATTTTTACTAGGTACAAATAAATTTGGACATCAGCAGCAACCATAAGTTAAGGAAAATGTTGCTTTCAGATGTCTGTTGTTTTTGTAGACATCCAAATCCTAGAGGGTTCAAAGAGAGCCAAGCACTGACAATATCGATGAAGTATAAGAGTAAAAATGTCTGATGATGCAAGCAAAGCCAGACAGAGTCATCTTAACACAAATTTTGCACTGGTAAGACTGAGACTGGAGGCAATATTCATTGCATTGTTTATGTAAAATGGCAGCCAAGTGAACTGAAGTGGTTTGTAAAAAAAATACATAATTAACACAATTGTGTGCCATAAAAGTTTACATATGGATGAAACCAGATTGCTTGAGAAAAGTGCCTGTTAGGACCTTATTTTTAAAAAGAAAATAGCTTAACTAGGATTGAAGTCTATGGAAATAAGGCTTATGTCTTTAACTTGGGGAAAGTAGGAGACTGCAAGTCGGTAGCACAGCTTGTTTATTACACACACACAAAAAAAACACATTTAGAGGTCTCTTTATTTGTTTTTGCTTCACATAAAATTCAAGTTGTGCAAAATTATCTTAAATGGAACAATTGTGAAAGAAAGGATTTATCTCTAATTAGTTACTTCTAAGAGAGGATTATTAAACTGTTCCTGGAATTATTTCAATTTGTCATTGTTGATTTAATTTTGAATATTTTTCCCTTTCCTGTTTTCATTCAATGATGTTTTATGGCAAAAACATTTAGAATTAAAATAGATTTAATTAATAAATTTTATTTGACATGGTACAATCTTTATAACTTCTAATAGGAGAAATAACCTGAAATAAGAGAGATCTAGTGAAGGCATGAATAATGAAAAACATTCACATGGGAGGCCCTACTTATACTGCAATGCTGTGTACACAAGATTTTTTTTTTAACATCTTTATTGGAGTATAATTGCTTTATAATGGTGTGTTAGTTTCTGCTCTATAACAAAGTGAATCAGCTATATACATACATATATCCCCATATCTCCTCCCTCTTTTGTCTCCCTCCCACCCTCCCTATCCCACCCCTCTAGGTGGTCAAAAAGCACCCAGGTGATCTCCCTGTGCTATGCAGCTGCTTCCCACTAGCTACCTATTTTACATTTGGTAGTATATATCAGTCCATGCCACTCTCTCACTTTGTCCCAGCTACCCCATCCCCTCCACGTCCTCAAGTCCATTCTCTACATCTGTGTCTTTATTCCTGTCCTGTCCCTAGGTTCTACAGAACCATTTTTTTTTTTTTAGATTCCATATATATGTGTTACCATATGGTATTTGTTTTCTCTTTCTGATTTACTTCACTCTGTATGACAGACTCTAGGTCCATCCACCTCACTACAAATAACTCAATTTTGTTTCTTTTTATGGCTGAGTAATATTACTTTTGTGTTTATATACCACATCTTCTTTATCCATTAATCTGTCGATGGACACTTAGGTTGCTTCCATGTATGTCCTGGCTATTGTAAATAGTGCTGCAGTGAACATTGTGGTACATGACCCTTTTTGAATTATGGTTTTCTCAGGTATATGCCCAGTATTGGGATTGCTGGGTCATATGGTAGTTCTATTTTTAGCCTTTTAAGGAACTTCTAAACTGTTCTTGATAGTGGCTGTATCAATTTACATTCCCACCAACAGTGCAAAAGGGTTCCCCTTTCTCCACACCCTCTCCAGCATCATTGTTTGTAGATTTTTTGATGATGGCCATTCTGACTGGGGTGAGGTGATATCTTTTTGTAGTTTTGATTTGCATTTCTCTAATGATTAGTGATGTTGAGCATCCTTTCATGTGTTTGCTGGCAATCTGGATGTCTTCTTTGGAGAAATGTCTATTTAGGTCTTCTGCCCATTTTTGGATTGGGTTGCTTTTTTTTTGATATTGAGCTGCATGAGCTGCTTATATGTTGTGGAGATTAATCAGTTGCTTCGTTTGCAAATATATTCTTCCATTCTGAAGGTTGTCTTTTTGTCTTGTTTATAGTTTCCTTTGCTGTGCAGAAGCTCTTGAGTTTCAATAAGTCCCATTTGTTTATTTTTGTTTTTATTTCCATTTCTCTAGGAGGTGGGTCAAAAAGGATCTTCCTGTGATTTATGTCATAGAGTGTTCTACCTATGTTTTCCTCTAAGAGTTTTATAGTGTCTGGCCTTACATTTAGGTCTTTAATCCATTTTGAATTTACTTTTGTGTACGGTGTTAGGGAGTGTTCTAATTTCATTCTTTTACATGTAGCTGTCCAGTTTTCCCAGCATCACTTATTGAAGAGGCTGTCTTTTCTCCATTGTATAGTCTTACCTCCTTTGTCAAAGATAAGGTGAACATATGTGTGTGGGTTTATCTCTGGGCTTTCTCTCCTCTTCCATTGATCTATATTTCTGTTTCTCTGCCAGTACCATACTTATTGATTACTGTAGCTTTGTAATATATTCTGAAGTCAGGGAGCCTGATTCTTCCAGCACCATTTTTCTTTCTCAAGATTGCTTTGGCATTTCGGGGTCTTTTGTGTTTTCATACAGATTGTGAAATTTTTGGTTCTAGTTCTGTGAAAAATGCCATTGGTTGTTTGATAGGGGATTGCATCGAATCTGTAGATTGCTTGGGGTAGTATAGTCATTTTCACAATGTTGATTCTTCCCATCCAAGAACATGGTATATCTCTCCATCTATTTGTATCATCTTTAATTTCTTTCATCAGTGTCTTATAGTTTTCTGCATACAGGTCTTTTGTCTCCTTAGTTAGGTTTATTCCTAGGTATTTTATTTTTTGTTGAAATGGTAAATGGTAGTGTTTCCTTAATTTCTCTTTCAGATTTTTCATTAGTGTATAGGAATGCAGGAGATTTCTGTGCATTAATTTTGTATCCTGCTACTTTATACCAAATTCATTGATTAGCCCTAGTAGTTTTCTAGTAGCATCTTTAAGATTCTCTATGTACAGTATCATGTCATTGGCAAACAGTGACAGCTTTACTTTTTTTCTGATTTGGATTCTTTTTATTTCTTTTTCTTCTCTGATTTCTGTGGCTAAAAATTCCAAAATTATGTTGAATAATAGTGATGAGAGTGGTCAACCTTGTCTTGTTCCTGATCTTAGAGGAAATGGTTTCAGTTTTTCACCATTGAGGACAATGTTGGCTGTGGGTTTGTCATATACGGCCTTTATTTTGTTGAAGTAAGTTCCCTCTATGCCTACTTTCTGGAGGGTTTTATCATAAATGGGTGTTGAATTTAGTCAGAAGATTTTTCTGCGTCTATTGAGATGATCATATGGTTTTCCTCCTTCAGTTTGTTACTATGGTGTATCACATTGATTGATTTGCATATATTGAAGAATCCTGGCATTCCTGGTATAAACCACACTTGAACATGGTGTATGACTCCTTTAATGTGCTGTTGCATTCTGTTTGCTGGTATTTTGTTGAGGAGTTTTGCCTTTATGTTCATCAGAGATATTGACCTGTCGTTTTTTTCTTTGTGACATCTTTGTCTGGTTTTGGTATCAGGGTGATGGTGGCCTCGTAGAATGGGTTTGGGAGTGCTCCTCCCTCTGCTATATTTTGGAAGAGTTTGAGAAGGATAGATGTTAGCTCTTCTCTAAATGTTTGATAGAATTCGCCTGTAAGTCCATCTGGTCCTGGGCTTTTGTTTGTTGGAAGATTTTTAATCACAGTTTCAATTTCAGTGCTTGTGATTGGTCTGTTCATATTTTCTATTTCTTCCTCGTTCAGTCTCGGAAGGTTGTGCATTTCTAAGAATTTGTCCATTTCTTCCAGGTTGTCCATTTTATTGGCATAGAGTTGCTTGTAGTAATCTCTCATGATCCTCTGTATTTCTGCTGTGTCAGTTTTTACTTCTCCTTTTTCATTTCTAATTCTGTTGATTTGAGTCTTCTCCCTTTTTTTCTTGATGAGTCTGGCTAATGGTTTATCAATTTTGTTTACCTTCTCAAAGATCCAGCTCTTAGTTTTATTGATCTTTGCTATCATTCCTTCATTTCTTTTTCATTTATTTCTCATCTGATCTTTATGATTCCTTTCCTTCTGCTAACTTGTTGGAGTTTTTGTTCCTCTTCCTCTAATTGCTTTAGGTGTAAGATTAGGTTGTTTATTTGAGATGATTCTTGTTTCTTGAGGTAGGATTGTATTGCTATAAACTTTGTGATTAGAACTGCTTTTGCTGCATCCCTTAGGTTTTGGGTCATCATGGTTTCGTTGTCATTTGATTCTTGGTATTTTTTAATTTCCTCTTTGATTTCTTCAGTGATCTCTTGGTTATTTAGTACTGTATTGTTTAGCCTTCATGTGTTTATATTTTTTACAGATTTTTTCCATAATTGATATCTAGTCTCATAGCGTTGTGGTAGGAAAAGATACTTGATATGATTTCAATTTTCTTAAATTTACCAGTGCTTGAATTGTGACCCAAGATATGACCTATCCTGGAGAATGTTCCATGAGCACTTGAGAAGAAAGTGTATTCTGTTGTTTTTGGATGGAATGTCCTATAAATATTAAGTAAGTCCATCTTCTTTAATGTATCATTTAAAGCTAGTGTTTCCTTATTTATTTTCATTTTGGATGATCTGTCCATTGGTGAAAATGGGGTGTTAAAGTACCCAACTATGATTGTGTTACTGTTGATTTCCCCTTTTATGGCTGTTAGAATTTGCCTTATGTATTGAGGTGCTCCTATATTGGGTGCATAAATATTTACAATTGTTATATCTTCTTCTTGGATTGATCCCTTGATCATTATGTAGTGTCCTTCTTTGTCTCTTCTAGTAGGCTTTTTTTTAGTCTATTTTGTCTGATATGAGAATTGCTACTCCAGCTTTCTTCTGATTTCCTTTTTATGGAATATCTTTTTCCATCCCTTCACTTTCAGTCTGTATGTGTCCCTAGGTCTGAAGTGGTTCTCTTGTAGACAGCATTTATACGAGTCTTGCTTTTGTATCCATTCAGCCAGTCTATGTCTTTTGGTTGGAGCATTTAATCCATTTATATTTAAGGCAATTATCGGTATATATGTTCCTGTTACCATTTTCTTAATTGTTTTGGGTTTCTTATTGTAGGTCGTTTCCTTCTCTTGCGCTTCCTGCTAGCGAAGTTCCTTTAGCATTTGTTGTAAAGCTGGTTTGGTGGTGCTGAATTCTCTTAGCTTTTGCTTGTCTGTAAAGGTTTTAATTTCTCTGTCGAATCTGAATGAGATCTTTGCTGAGTAGAGTAATCTTGGTTATAGGTTTTTCCCTTTCATCACTTTAAATATGCCTTTCCATTCCCTTCTGGCTCACAGAGTTTCTGCTGAAAGTTTAGTTGTTAACCTTATGGGGATTCCCTTGTATATTATTTGTTTTATTTCCCTTGCTGCTTTTAATATTTTTTCTTTGTATTTAATTTTTGGTAGTTTGATTAATATGTGCCTTGGCATGTTTCTCCTTGGATTTATCATGTATGTGACTCTCTGCACTTCCTGGACTTGATTAACCATTTCCTTTCCCATATTAGGGAAGTTTTCAACTATTATCTCTTAAAATTTTTCTCAGCCCCTTTCTTTTTCTCTTCTTCTGTGACCCCTATAATTCAAATGTTGGTGCATTTAATGTTGTCCAAGAGGTCTCTGGGACTATCCTCAATTCTTTTCATTTTTTCTTTATTCTGCTCTGCAGTAGTTATTTCCACTATTTTATATTCCAGGTCACTTATCTGTTCTTCTGCTTCAGTTATTCTGCTATTGATTCCTTCTAGAGGAGTTTTAATTTCATTTTTTCATCATTGGTTTTTTGCTCTTTAGTTCTTCTAGGTCCTTGTTAAACGTTTCTTGTATTTTCTCCATTCTTTTTCCAAGATATTGGATCTTCTTTACTATCATTGTTTTGAATTCTTTTTCAGGTAGACTGCCTATTTCCTCTTCATTTGTTAGGTCTGGTGGGTTTTTATCTTGCTCCTTCATCTGCTGCGTATTTCTCTATCTTCTCATTTTGCTTAACTTACTGTGTTTGGGGTTTCCTTTTCGAAGGCTGCAGGTTCATAGTTCCTGTTGTTTTTGGTGTCTGCTCTCAGTGGCTAAGGTTTGTTCAATGGGCTCTGTAGGCTTCCTGGTGGAGGGGACTGGTGCCTGTGTTCTGGTGGATGAGGCTGGATCTTGTCTTTCAGGTGTTCAGGACTGCATCCTCTGGTGTGTTTTGGGGTGTCTGTGACCTTATTATGATTTTAGGCAGCCTCTCTGCTAATGGGTGGGGTTGTGTTCCTGTCTTGCTAGTAGTGTGGCATAGGGTGTCTAGCAGTGTAGCTTGCTGGTCATTGAGTGAAGCTGTGTCTTAGCGTTGAGATGGAGCTCTCTGGGAGAGCTTTCGCCATTTGATATTACGTGGAACCGGGAGGTCTCTAATGGACCAATGTCCTGAACTTGGCTCTCCTACCTCAGAGGCACAGGCCTGACACCTGGCAGGAGCACCAAGACCCTGTTAGCCACACGGCTCAGAAGAGAAGGGAGAAAAACGAAAGAAAGAAAGAAAAAATAGAATAAAAAGAAATGAAGTTATTAAAATAAAGAATTAAAAAATCATTAATAATAAAAATATTAAAAAGTAATAAATAAAGAAAGAAGAATGAAAGAAAGAAGAGAGCAACCAAACCAAAAACAAATCCACCAATGATAACAAGTGCTAAAAACTATACTAAAAAAAAAAGTACAGACAGACAGAACCCTAGGACACATGGTAAAAGCAAAGCTATACATACAAAATCACAGAAAGAAGCATACATGTACACACTCACAAAAGGTGAAAAAGGAAAAAAAAAGTCTATAGATTAAAAAAAAAGGAAGAGAGCAACAAATCAATGAACAATCTACCAATGATAATAAACTCTGAATACTAAACTAAGATAAACATAAAATCAGAAACCAGTCAGTTGCAGACAGCAAACCCCAAGTCTACAGTTACTCCCAAAGTCCACCGCCTCAATTTTGGGATGATTCGTTGTCTATTCAGGGATTCCACAGATGCAGGGTACATCAAATTGATTGTGGAGATTTAATCTGCTGCTCCTGGGGCTGCTGGGAGAAATTTTCCTTTCTCTTCTTTGTTCGCACCACTCCTGGGGTTCAGCTTTGGATTGGCCCTGTCTCTGCATGTGGGTCACCTGAGGGTGGCTGTGCCTTTCCAGACAGGACAGGGTTAAAGTAGCCGGTAATTAGGGGGCTCTGGTTCTCTCAGGCCAGGGGGAGGGAGGGATATGGGATGCTGGGCGAGCCTGTGACGGCAGAGGCAGGCGTGACGTTGCAACAGCCTGAGGCGCACCATGTGTTCTCCCGGGGAAGTTGTCCCTGGATCGTGGGACCCTGGCAGTGGCGGGCTGCACAGGCTCCCAGGAGGGTTTGTGGATAGTGACCTCTTCTCGCACACAGGCTTTTTGGTGGCTGCAGCAGCAGTCTTAGCGTTTCACGCCTGTCTCGGGTCCTTGCTGATAGCCGTGGCTTGTGCCTATTTCTGGAGCTCGTTTAGACGGTTCTCTGAATCCCCTCTCCTCACGGACCCCAAAACAATGATCTCTTGTCTCTTAGGCAGGTCCAGACTTTTTCCCAGACTCCCTCCTGGCTAACTGTGGCACACTAGCCCCTTCAGGCTGTGTTCACACAGCCAACCCATGTCCTCTCCCTGGGATCTGACCTCCGAAGCCCGAGCCTCAGCTCCCAGCCCCCGCCCACCCTGGCAGGTGAGCAGACAAGCCTCTCGGGCTGGTGAGTGCTGGTCGGCACCAATCCTCTGTGCGGGAACCTCTCCTCTTTGCCCTCCGCACCCCTGTTGCTGTGCTCTCCTCCATGGCTCCGAAGCTTCCCCCCCACCACTCCCATCTCCACCAGTGAAGGGGCTTCCTAGTGTGTGGAAACTTTTCTTCCTTCACAGCTCCCTCCCCAAGGTGCAGGTCCCGTCCCTACTCTTTTGTCTCTGTTTTTTCTTTTTTCCTTTGCCCTACCCAGGTATGTGGGGAGTTCCTTGCCTTTTGGGAAGTCTGAGGTCTTCTGCCAGTGCTCAGTAGGTGTTCTGTAGGAGTTGTTCCACATGTAATTGTATTTCTGATGTATTTGTGGGAAGGAAGGTGATCTCTGCGTCTTACTCCTCCGCTGTCTTGAAGGTCTCCCCTAGAGGGCAGTGTCTTCAGCATGATCACAGTCTTCTGGACCACATAGGATGGATGGTGGTTTTAGCACAGTCCTCTATCACTGGATCTTTCCCTGATCTTCTTGTTAAACTTCTGCTGGGTATGCCTCTATTATATCACACTAGTACCACTGTTAGTCTTCACTGGTTCTTAACTGATTGCTTTACTGCTTTCAGCAAATCCCTGAATCATTAATTGTGCCACAGTGTAATGCACATACATTTAGGCCCTTCAGGCAGGGCCAGAGGATTTCCAATTTTCAAGGCTTGCACTGGCTCTCCCTGGACAGGGCAGAACTTCTGTTCCATGAGCAGGAGCTAGGGATGGGAGAGATGGAGGTTTTGTTCTTCACTGTGTCCTCCCCAACCCAGATCCTCCCTGTGGAGAAGGAGCTGTGTGTATATGTACTTGAGGAGTAGGTAGAGCTTATGCTCTAGCTAGCTTCCACAACCCATCTTCCTCAATATATGTCTCCCAGACCACATAGTCTGGGAGATGGGATATTCATGTTCAATGGATGCCAAATCTACCCAAAAGAGCTCTTTTGCACCAGAGAGCTGGGGGGAGTCGATAATAGATATGCCTTTGCCAAGACACTGGAAGGGTTCTTCACGGGAGAATGTTGTAGCCCAGAGCTTGAAGTCCATGGCCTTCCAATGTTGTTAAAAATCTCTGTAGGGCTTCCCTGGTGGCGCAGTGGTTGAGAGTCCGCCTGCTGATGCAGGGGACGCGGGTTCATGCCCCGGTCCGGGAAGATCCCACATGCCACGGAACGGCTAGGCCTGTGAGCCAAGGCCACCGAGCCTGTGCGTCCGGAGCGTGTGCTCCGCAACGGGAGAGACCACAAGAGTGAGATGCCCGCATACCACCAAAAAAAAAAAAAAATCTCTGTAGACTTTGTGCCATAACTGCTTCTCAATTTATTTTAAGCCCTTTATAAAATCTCCAGAAACACTGAATAATTGTCTTTGCTAATTTTGAACAGTCCACTAAAAGTTTCTCTGGCAGAGTTTCATCAAGCTTTACACACTGTTGTTACTGACAGAATATTTTCAAATGTGAGGTTACTTGATGTTCAACCTACAACTGATCCAACATTTATTTTGTCAATAAATATTCAGTGACTAACTTGGATCTATATGATAATTAAACACTCTAGAAATTTAGAATCTTTGTACATGATGGTGAATATTTAGATATTTTGAAACATACAAATTATTTAACTGTTCTTATTGCTTTAGAGATTTATTCTTGTGTTTGTCTGGCCTTTAGTATGAACTGGCCCGGTGATAACTTTTTGACATTGATAGAACAGCACCTGGGGACAGGGTACAGATTATCTTTATCATTTCAAATATATTTTTAATTATATAGCAGCAGAATTGACTTTATCCTAATGGTGAGGACTGCCCTAATCCTTCTATGAACACTTCTCCTTTCTCTGGACTTCAGAATTCCAATTACACAGCTTAGGGATAATTCAGAGATCTACAATCTCTATTGTATCAGACCAGGAACTTCCCCATTCAATGTCCCTTTTTGAGATATTGCTCTCAGGGAGCAGAAAATTGTTAATTCAAAAGTAGAGCATTATTTGATATTTCTTAAAATTGCAGAGTGATATTTTAAAAATCTCCTTAAAGAGAGGAATAACTTCACCAACAAAAAAGAATAAAGTACTTTGGTAGAAAGAGATAAGGAAGTCTAGGAGGCTTAAGGCCTTGCTGGCGTTTAAATAAGTCTCCCCTCCTCTCTGTACCTTTGATAATCACTGTAAACATTGATGGTAGCAATTTGCTACATAAAGATAAACAATTGTTATATAGAAAAGAGCTCACAAAGACAAAGAAACAAATATTCATTAGATAACTACAGAATGCCAATTTTGATGTGATAAATTTTTTAGAAGTATAATACAGTGAAACTTTTTGAAATTGATGGGATAAAAATTTAGCTATAACACTTTGGCAAAATTAGTTATAGTTTCTGATTTTAAATTTCCTTATAGGAATGGTAAATCTGACTTTGCATCAAGTGGTGCTAAGGATTAGTATAAAGGTATGAAAAGTGTAATCACAACACTTATCCTTTTTCCTCGCGGTACACGGGCCTCTCACTGCCGTGGCCTCTCCCGTTGCGGAGCACAGGCTCCGGACGCGCAGGCTCAGTGACCATGGCTCACGGGCCCAGCCTCTCCACAGCATGTGGGATCCTCCCAGACTGGGGAACGAACCCGTGTCCCCTGCATTGGCAGGCAGACTCTCAACCACTGTGCCACCAGGGAAGCCCGAGCCACATCTTCTTTATCCATTCATCTGTTGATGGACATTTAGGTTGGTTCCATGTCCTGGCTATTGTAAAGAGTGCTGCAATGAACATTGTGGTTACATGTATCTTTTTGAATTATGGTTTTCTCAGGGTATATTCCCAATATTGGATTGCTGGGTCATATGGTAGTTCTATTTTTAGTTTTTAGAGGAACCTCCATACTGTTCTCCATAGTGGTTATATCAATTTACATTTGCACCAACAGTGCAAGGGTGTACCCTTTTCACCACATACTTTCCAGCATTTATTGTTTCTAGATTTTTTTGATAATGGCCATTCTGACCTGTGTGAGGTGATACCTCATTGTAGTTTGGATTTGCATTTCTCTAATGATTAGTGACATTGAGCATCTTTTCATGTGCCTCATGGTCATCTGTATGTCTTTTTTGTTGAAATGTCTGTTTAGGTCTTCTGCCCCGTTTTTTTAATTTTAATATATGAAGACAAATTTCTTGTTTTTTCTTTTTTTTTTTTTTTTGCTGTACGCGGGCCTCTCACTGTTGTGGCCTCTCCCATTGCAGAGCACAGGCTCCGGACGCGCAGGCTCAGCGGCCATGGATCACGGGCCCAGCCGCTCTGCGGCATGTGGGATCTTCCCGGACCGGGGCACGAACCCATGTGCCCTGCATCGGCAGGCAGGCTCTCAACCACTGAGCCACCAGGGAAGACCTCTTTTTTTTTTTTAATTTAGTTTTGAATTTTTGTCTGCCTTGAATCTTCATTGCTGCACGCGGGCTTTCTCTAGTTGTGGCGGGTGTTGCTGTGCGCAGGTGTCTCACCACGGTGGCCTCTGCCGCTGCAGAGCACAGGCTCCAGGAGCATGGACTTCAGTAGTTGCAGCCCATGGGCTCAGCAGTTGTGGTTTGTGGGTTCCAGAGTGCAGGCTCAGCCGTTGTGGCGCACGGGCTTAGCTGCTCCAAGGCATGCGGGATCTTCCCAGACTAGGGCCCAAACCCGTGTCCCCTGTATTGGCAGGCGGATTCTCAACCACTGCACCACCAGGGAAGTCCTTCTGCCCATTTTTTAATTGAATTGTTTGTTTTTTGATATTGTGCTCCATGAGCTGTTTGTATATTTTGGAGATTAATCCTTTGTCTGTTTTTTCATTTGCAAATATTTTCTCCCATTCTGAGTGTTGTCTTTTCATCTTGTTCATGGTTTCCTTTGCTGTGCAAAAGCTTTTAAGTTTCATTAGGTCCCATTTGTTTATTTTTATTTTCATTACTCTAGGAGGTGGGTCAAAAAAAATCTTGCTGTGGTTTGTGTCAAAGTGTGTTTTTCCTGTTTTCCTCTAGGAGTTTTATAGTGTCTGGCCTTGCATTTATGTCTTTAATCCATTTTGAGTTTATTTTTGTGTATGGTGTTAGATAGTGTTCTAATTTCATTCTTTTACATGTAGCTCTCCAGTTTTCCCAGCTCCACTGATTGAAGAGGCTATCTTTTCTCCATTTTATGTTCTTGCCTCCTTTTTACATCTATGTAAGTTAGGTGACTGTATGTGTGTGGGTTTATCTCTGGGCTTTCTATCCTGTTCCATTGATCTGTATTTCTGTTTTTGTGCCAGTTCCATACTGTCTTGATTACTGTAGCTTTGTAGTATAGTATGAAGTCAGGAAGCCTGATTCCTCCAGCTCTGTTTTTCTTTCTCAAGATTGCTTTTACTATTCGGGGTATTTTGTGTTTCCATACAAATTGCAAAACTTTTTGTTTTAATTCTGTGAAGAATGCCATTGGTAGTTTGATAGGGATTGCATTGAACCTGTAGATTGCTTTGGGTAGTATAGTCATTTTCACAGTATTCATTCTTCCAATCCAAGAACATGGTATATTTCTCCATCTGTTTATGTCATCTTTGATTTCTTTCATCAGCGTTTTATAGTTTTCTGAGTACAAGTCTTTTGCCTCCTTAGGTAGCTTTATTCCTAGGTATTTTTTTCTTTTTGTTGCGATGGTAAATGGGATTGTTTCCTTAATTTCTTTTTCTGGTTTTTCATTGTTGGTGTATAGGAATATCAGAGATTTCTGTGCATTAATTTTGTATACTGCAACCTTACCAAATTCATTGATTAGTTCTAGTAGTTTTCTGTGGCATCTTTAGGATTTTCTATGTATATTATCATGTCATCTGCAAACAGTGACAGTTTTACTTCTTCTTTTCCAACTTGGATTCCTTTTATTTTTCATCTCTGACTGCTGTGGCAAGGACTTCTAAGACTATGTTGAATATGAGTGCTGAGAGTGGACATCCTTGTCTTGTTCCTAATCTTAGTGGAAATGTTTCATTTATTCACCACTGAGTATGATGTTTGCTGTGGTTTTGTCATATATGGCCTTTATTATGCTGAGATAGGTCCCCTCTATGCCCACTTTCTGGAGACTTTTTCTCATAAATTGGTGTTGAATTTTGTCAAAAGCTTTTTCTGCATCTATTGAGATAATCATACGTTTTTTAAAAAATTTGTTAACATGGTGTATCACATTGATTGTTCAGTGTATATTGAAGAATCCTTGAATCCCTGGGATAAATCCCACTTGACCATGGTGTATGTTCCTTTTAATATGTTGTTGGTTTCTTTTAGCTAGTATTTTGTTCAGGATTTTTACATCTATTTTCATCAGTGATATTGGTCTATAATTTTCTTTTTTTGTGGTATCTTTTTCTAGTTTTCCTATCAGGGTGATGGTGGCTTTGTAGAATGAATTTGGGAGTGTTCCTCCCTCTGCAATTTTTTGGAAGAGTGTGAGAAGGGTGAGTGTTAGCTCTTCTCTAAATGTTTGATAGAATTCACCTGTGAAGCCCTCTGGTCCTGGACTTTTGTTTGTTGGACAATTTTTAGTTACAGTTTCAATTTCATTACTTGTGATAGGTCTGTTTATATTTTCAATTTCTTCCTGCTTCAGTTTTGGAAAAGTGTATCTTTCCAAAAATTTGTTCATTTCTTCACGGTTGTCCATTTTTTTGGCATATAGTTATTTGTAGTAGTCTCTTATAATCCTGTGTATTTCTGCAGTGTCAGTTGTGTTTTCTCCCTTTTCATTTCTCATTTTATTGATGTATGTCCTCTCCCTTTTTTCTTGATAAGTCTGGCTATGGGTTTATCAATTTTGTTTATCTTCTCAAAGAACCAGCTTTTAGTTTTATTGATCTTTGCTATTGTTTTCTTCATTTCTATACATTTATTTGTGCTCTGATATTTATGATTTCTTTCTTGCTACTGACTTTGGGTTTTCTTTGTTCTTTCTCTGATTGCTTTAGGTGTAGTGTTAGATTGTTTATTAGAGATTTTTTTGTTTCTTGAGGTGAGATTGAATTGCTATAAATTCCCCTCTTAGAACTGCTTTTGCTGCATCCCATAGGTTTTGGGTTGTCATGTTTTCATTGTCTTTTGTTTCTATGTATTTTTAAATTTCTTCTTTGATCTCTTTAGTGATCTCTTGGTTATTTAGTAGCACACTGTTTAACCTCCATGCAGTTGTGTTTTTTACAGTTTTTGTCCTGTAATTAATTTCCAGTCTCATAGCATTGTGGTCAGAAAAGATGATTGATTTGATTTCAATTTTCTTAAATTGTCTGACACTTGTTTTGTGATCCAAGATGTGATCTATCCTGGAGAATGTCCCATTTGCACTTGAGAAGTAAGTGTATTCTACCACTTTCAGGTGGAATGTTCTGTAAGTATCAATTAAATCTCTCCGGTGTATTATGTCATTTCAAGCTTGTGTTTCCTTATTTATTTTCTGTTTGGATGATCTGTTTATTGGTGTAAGTGGGGTGTTAAAGTCCCCTACTATTATTGTGTTACTGTCTATTTCCCCTCTCATGGTTGTTAGCATTTGCCTTATGTATTGAGTTGCTCCTATGCTGGGTGAATAATCATTTATAACTGTTATATTTTCTTCTTATATTGATCCCTTGATCATTATGTAGTATCCTTCATTATATCTTGTAACAGTCTTCATTTTAAAGTCCATTTTATCTGCTATGAGTATTGCTACTCTAGCTTTCTTCTGATCTCCATTTGCATAGAGTATGTTTTTCTATCCCTTCACTTTCAGTCTGTATGTGTCCCTAGGTCTGAAGTGGGTCTCTTGTAGACAGCATGTATACAGGTCTTGTTTTGTATCCATTCAGCCAGTCTGTGTCTTTTGGTTGGGGCATTTAATCCATTTACATTGAAGGTTATTATCGATATATATGTTCTTTTTACCATTTTCTTAATTGTTTTGAGTTTGTTTTTGTGGGTCTTTTTGTTCCCTTGTGTTTCCTGCCCAGGGAATTTCCTTTAGCATTTGTTGTAAAGCTAGTTTGGTAGTGCTGAATTCTGTTAGCTTTTGCTTGTCTGAAAAGGTTTTGATTTCTCCACTGAATCTGAATGAGATCCTTGCTGGGTAGAGTAATCTTGGTGGTAGGTTTTTCTCTTTCATCACTTTAAGTATATCCTGCTCCTCTCTTCTGGCCTGCAGATTTTCTGCTGAATAATCAGCTGATAATCTTATGGGGATTCCTTTGTATGTTATTTTTTGTTTTTCCCTTGTTGCTTTTTTTTTTAAAGAATTTATTTATTTATTTATTTATTGGCTGTGTTCGGTCTTCATTGCTGCCTGCGGGCTTTCTCTAGTTGTGGCAAGCAGGGGCAGCTCTTCATTGCAGTGCATGGGCTTCTCATTGTGGTGGCTTCTCTTGTTGGAGAGCGTGGGCTCTAGGCGTGTGGGCTTCAGTAGTTGTGGCTCGCGGGCCCTAGAGCGCAGGCTTAGTAGTTGTGGTGCATGGGCTAGTTGCTCCGCAGCATGTGGGATTTTCCCAGACCAGGGCTCGAACCCATGTCCCTTGCATTGGCAGGCAGATTCTTAAGCACTGTGCCGCCAGGAAAGCCCCCCTTTTTGCTTTTAATACTTTTTCTTTGAATTTAATTTTTGTTAGTTTGTTAATATGTGTCTTTGTATGTTTCTCCTAGGGTTTATCCTGTATGGGACTCTCTGTACTTCCTGGACATGGGTGAGTATTTTCTTCCCTGTGTTAGGGAAGTTTTCCACTATAATCTCTTCAAATATTTTCTCAGACCCATTCTTTTTCTCTTCTTCTTCTGGGATCTCTATAATTCGAATGTTGGTGAGTGTGGCATTGTCCCAGAGGTCTCCAAGATTGTCATCAATTCTTTTCATTCTTTTTTCTTTATTCTGCTCCTCAGCAGTTATTTCCACCATTTTGTCTTCCAGCTCACTTACTCATTCTTCTACCTCAGTTATTCTGTTATTGATTCCTTCTACTGTATTTTTCATTTCTGTTATTGTGTTTTCGTCTCTGTTTTTTCTTTAGTTCTTCTAGCTCTTTGTTAAATATTTCTTGTATTTTGTTAGTCTGTGCCTCCATTCTATTTCCAAGATTCTGGATCATCTTTACTATTGTTACTCTGAATTCTTTTTCTGGTAGATTACCTGTTTCCTCTTCATTTATTTGGTCTTCTAGGTTTTTACCTTGCTCCTTCATCTGTGACATATTTTTGCCATCTCTCTTTTTTTTTTTTTTTTTTTGATGGGTGGGATTGTGTTCCTGTCTTACTGGTTGTTTGTCCTGAGGCTTCAAACACTGGAGTTTGTAGGCTGTTGGGTAGAGCTGAGTCTTGGTGCCAAGATGAGGACCTCCGGGAGACCTCACTCTGATGAATATTCCCGGTTTGCTTGGGGGCTCCTGCCATCTCCTTGGGCATTGAGGTCCCCCACCAGCATCCGGAAGGCCCCCTACTTGTGGGCAGATGTGAGCTCCACATCCAATTTCTTTATACATTTTGATTTTTCACAAAAGATCATTCATCATACAAAAGCATTAAAAATACACTAGGCATTTTTGTCAGCATCCGCCCCCAAACCTGGGTAATATTTAATTTTCAAATTAAATATTTTACTTATCAATTAAACTGAAGAATATTTTTTACCTTATTATCACCATATTTACCAGCTACCCACTAGTTCTTCCAAGTTAAATTTTAATCAACCAAGAAATTTTAGTGAGCTACAGATTTCACCTAATTATTATTCTTTATTCCTTATTATTTTTCAGAAATATGGTCATACTATTATCATATCATCAAGTAGAACAATATGGTTATCTCATCTTAAATATATATTTAAATATATATATGTATTTAATTTTTAATGTCTTTTTTATTCCTAAGTATAAGGAGACCACCTATTTAACCAATATTTAAATTGCTTCTATAAATAGAAAGCTACATATTATGCTATCATTTTATTCTTACTTATACTGTAGGATCCACAGCTGTGTTTTATTTAAATGTGGTAGAAGTATTCTTTTTTAGTGGAATTCGGTTTAAAAAATCAAGATGATTGTAATGCATATTTCTGCCTTTTAAACTTTAAGCACCCATATTTTGAACACCATTTATTTAAGACTAGCTTGTTCAAACACAAGACAAACCCAGTTCATATGGGCCATTTTCTAGGATCTGTGAACATGCCATGGCCTGCTTCCATATTTTTCTTATAAGAAAAAAACAATAACTTTAAGTCAAATTTTTGCTTAGGACACTTTTATTTCAGAGAAACTCATTTTTAAAAAGTCTTTCCCCATTTTCTCTTTCAAAAAATCCCTTCATTTTCAGTTATGTGGAAGGTGAAATGTTTGTGGTTTAAATGCAAATATTGTAGCTCAAATTCAAGCACTGTGACTGCTTTTGCAGTGGATGGCAAAACAAAAACAAAACAAAACAAAACACACATACACGTTATTTAACGCTTATAAATGAGTTCCATTCTAAGGCACTTCTGGGTTCAAGTTCTTTGAGGTGTCCATTTACACAAGTAGACCTCATATTTTAATATTCTCTAAATTGAACATGACCATAAAATACTAATCTTTCTAAATGTCCCTTTGCTTTGTGTGCAACCACCATTTTCTTTTTAGTTTCTTTTATTTAAAAATTAGACAAAAACAAAAAGAAACTAAAACTTACAATTTTTGAATCTTCTCTTTCCTTCATCTCCCTCCTGATGATTGTTTAATTAAATTTTTTATTGTTAAGCTTAGCATAAAGAGAAGTGTAAAAAGCATAAATAAGTAACCACAATGGTAAGTTTGTGATAACTAAGAGATCAGGGAAGGGACTTTCCCGCTGAAGGGACCTCAGAAGTCTTCTTAGGCCACTTCCCTCCTCCACTAAGGGAACCACAGTACCAATCTGTAAAGAAGAGTTTTGTTGGTCTTTGAATTTTTATGTGTCATTATTCATTCACTTCTTTCTCTTAATATTTGTGACCATAATCCATATTGTATAAGCATGATATAATTTGTTTTATTCTATATAGTATTTGATTATGCAAATATTTCACAATTTCCTTGTCTTTCTACTGATGATGGACATTATTACTTTAGAGTTTTGCTGTATTACGAACAGCACTCTTTATATAAGATTAGCTAGTTCAGACAAAAGATAAACCTAATTCTAGCACAATGTAATTTGGAGAATAGATACTTATATCTCTATTGAATAAATGCCCAAGCATGGAATTGCAGGGTCATAGGGTATGTGCCCTTTATAGCCTTAGGAGATAGGATAGTATAAAAGAGTTCCAGAGCAGACATAGGTATTCTCACCCAACAGCAGTGTATGCTATTTACTCTCCATTTTGGTCACTTCTTCTTTTCTTTCTTTCTTTCTCTCTTTCTCCTTTTCTTCCTTCTTCTTTTTTTTTTTTTAACAGATGTATTCAGGTACAACTGATGACAATAAACTTGTGTGCGGGAGGGGGCGGATGTACAATTTGATGAGTTTTGGCACACACATGTGCTCGCAAAACCATTTCAAAATCAAAAATAGCAAACATTTTCATTAACCTCAAATGCTTCATTTTGTCCCTTTTAAATTTTTCCCTCCTTCCACCCCCATCCTTGGATAACTTCTGATCTGCTTTTTGTCACTACAGATTGTATTTTTGTATTTTGTATATTTGGTTATTTCTTCTATGAGCTATCATTTGCTCATTTTTCTATCATTATCTGTCTTTTCTCTCATTGCTTTGTAAAGATTCTGTATGTTTTTAATATTTGCCTTTTGTCAAATGCGTGTGTTACAATAGTTCCCGACCAAGGTAATATCTGCTTTTATATTTGTTATGGGTATTCTCTTTCTTCCAGGGTATATATTGATATGACATTGGGTTGATTATTAGCTACAACATTATATTCCAGGTATTAAGGCTGAAACATTTTAATTTTTGGTAAACATTCTGTAAGCTAACTTGATAATACAAAATCAAAGGATACACCACTTTTTTTTTTTTTTAATTTATTTTTGGCTGCGTTGGATCTTTGTTGCTGCCCGCGGGTTTTCTCTAGTTGTGGAGAGTGGGGGCTACTCTTCGTTGCAGTGCGTGGGCTTCTCATTGCAGTGGCTTCTCTTGTTGTGGAGCATGGGCTCTAGGTGTGTGGGCTCAGTAGCTGTGGCTTGTGGGCTCTAGAGCGCAGGCTCAGTAGTTGTGGTACACGGGCTTAGTTGCTCCACGGCATGCGGGATCTTCCTGGACCAGGGCTCGAACCCGTGTCTCCTGCATTAGGCAGGTGGATTCTTAACCACTGCGCCACCAGGGAAGCCTGATACACCACTTTTGAGCCACAAGCTTTACTAAGATCTAATAAAAAAAAAAAAGAAGGCATTAGTTCATCTACTTTTTCTAGTATGCCACATTATAAAGCCTTTTCCTTCAGTGGAATTGAATTCACCCTTTATTTTTTTATTTTATTATTTTTTTTAAGAAGATGTTGGGGGTAGGAGTTTATTAATTACTTTGTTTGTTTTTGCTGTGTTGCGTCTTCGTTTCTTTGCGTGGGCCTTCTCTAGTTGTGGCGAGCGGGGGCCACTCTTCATCGCGGTGCATGGGCCTCTCGCTATCGCGGCCTCTTTTGTGGCGGAGCACAGGCTCCAGACGCGCAGGCTTAATAGTTGTGGTGCACGGGCTTAGTTGCTCCGCGGCATGTGGGATCCTCCCAGACCAGGGCTCGAACCTGTGTCCCCTGCATTAGCAGGCAGATTCTCAACCACTGTGCCACCAGGGAAGCCCGAATTCACCCTTTAAATATCATACTGACAATTATTTTTTTTAGAGACAGATTTATCATGATGCATACATTTTAGGACCTCACACTTATATGTGCCCTTTCCAAGGTCCAAATATTTATTTATATCTTTATAAATACATTTTAAATTTTATTTCTCTTAAAAAGTGCCTCCAGGTGTGAGAAAACCTGGGTGTGATGCATATCATCTTACGACATCTCTAGTTGCTTTTCCCCCACAAATAGTAGTAAAAACCAAAACTATCTACATGCTTAAACCCTTCACTACTCATGAAGTTACTATAACACAGCAGGTAAGGTAGTGAGAGCCGAGTCATTAATTGACTGATGGCATACACTAGAGCTTTCTAATGAGGGAAATAGTAAGTAGAAATGGCCATAATTAGTTCTAGTAATGAAAATTAATAAATTTCAAGTCAGCTAAATCACAAGCACTATTACATTTCACCAAATGTATGAACTTCCAGAATATGGAGAGTTTTAATATTTTTCCCCACTGAGCAGTTTTGATAAATCATGTGTCTTGAATGGGAAAGTGTATCTTTCTGACTTCTGCAACATTTCAGACTATAGGTATTTAGAGAAATTTAATGAATTAAGCTATTCATAATTAAGTATTCAACCTACAGGGATTTTCTAATTGGTTCCATATATCTTAAGAACAGATCGCCCATTGGAAATAATTGTAACCTGAATTAATAGCCAATATTACATAAACCCTTATACATGAAAGTAAAATCCTTGAGAAGCAATATTATAACTAAATTTGCACTGTTCAAGAGCAGCAAAAAAATCCATTCACCTTTCTGAGTGGAACACAAGAATTCTTTCCAAGAACTGCTTAATGTGACACATTCATATAATTAATGTTTTATAAAGGAAATTTCACAGCAGACACTTGAGGCTATGCAGTTTCATTATCTCTGGATACAATATACCACATTCTCTGCTTATTACTTTAAATTTTAGGTCTTGTTGTAGTGCAGAATATTACCTTGAAGCAATAAACAGTTGTATACCAA
Source organism: Monodon monoceros (assembly GCF_005190385.1). Lineage (NCBI taxonomy): Eukaryota > Metazoa > Chordata > Mammalia > Artiodactyla > Monodontidae > Monodon > Monodon monoceros. The sequence continues at coordinate 11,980,737 of NW_021703774.1, read as the reverse complement.
TTACATAAATCTTAAATCCCCATGATCAACCACTTTCTGGTTTTGGTTTTGTTTTCTTATCTTATTTTCTAAAGCTTTGGTCACACTTGGCATTTGTCTCTCCCTTCTGAAGGTCTGTTTGTCTCACTGTCATGACTTTTCTCACTTCTGGCTCCTTTCTTTCCATTCCCCTTGTTTATCTCTTTATCAACTAACACCCCTAACTTGTGGCTCTGTCCACGTCTCTTTTATTTGTTTTTCACAATATTCACTGATATTTCCCTGGTGTATCAACTTCCTCTATCCTTGAGAACAAAGCAACAGCAGTGGCATCATGTGTTGTATTCTTACATTTTTCAAACCTAAACCATCCACAATCTGAATTCAGCTTGCCTTTCAAAAATTATCTTCCATTGCTGCTACCCGTAATCCTGTAGTCACTAAGTATCTCTGGCATGTTTGATGAATTCTAAGATTTTCACTTATACAAATGTTAATTAATTCACTCTTAGGATTCTGTTCTTTTACTGGAATCCTTAAGGTCTGGCTTATCCCCCACCTCCTTCTTGATCTCTACCCCAGTTACCCTAGCTCTGAGAGAGGGCTTCCTTTAACTATATAGCACTTATAACTACTATAGCACTTTTAAAGATAAAAATAATAGTCCAGTTTGTGTCTTAAAGTCTGTGTCTAATTCTAGCATTTAAAAATAATCCACTCAAACAATAAAATAGATATTGTTTAAAAAATTGTTCTGTGTATAACAATCGACAATGTATGGAAAGTGGTACTTGGCTCAGGGTGTTGGTAAAGGGATGAGTTTAATTTTTTAACTTCTTCTCATTGTAGGTTACGAGATGCTGGGGTTAATATCAAACCTCACAAATAGATAACAGTGAGAAAAGCCAAAAAGATAAATCTCGGTTACATACTAAATAAGTTCCACGGGCAAAGCAGAAAAACCTAGATCAGTGCACAAATCTAAAAAGCAGAGTAAAACTGCAGGCAATACTCGAGATCAGGAAAAGATAGGATTGGTTAAGCTTGATGAAGTGTAGGGATGAACCTAGGAGGAGACTGGCACTCTTGTGATACAGAAGGGTTTATCGCATTTGCTACATAGTTCTTTGAGATATTAGAAGTACCTAACATTAGAAGTACTAGTTGGATGCATTTCTCCAGACATAAAGAACAGATGCTAGCAGAACATACATATGCGAACATTAGCATAAAATAATTATTGATATAAAAACATATGCAACTAAACATAGTTCACACCTTTGCGAATTAAATGTGAGACATTATAATTTCCAGAAAATCTCCCTAGCAACTTCTGTTTGCTTTTGACAAGACAGAAAACTTAAGAAGCCCTCTCAAGTCTCTGTTGAAGGCAAGATGAATTCCAGGCCAGCTATAATCATAAAATGTCCCCCCAACATATTCAGAAAGAAGAGTAACTTATCAAGAATCACATGCCAACTCCTATGCTAAATAACTTCACATTTATTTCATTATTTAATACACAGAAAACATCATGATATATTGTAGAGAACAGTCACTCATTCCACAAAATGTTTTTCATATATAATTATTCAAATACAATAATGATAATTATATTCCTTGTGGTAATATATTTTTTTTGTGGGGGGGGAAACTGCCTTTAATGACATCTGGAATGGCAGAGGACCCTTTCCCAAGAGAAACAACCATAATCAGTGGAAATTATTTTTAAAAAACAAAACACTTAAAGCCTCTGAATATTGCCCTAAAGACATACAAGTGAAGAAGAATGTTTTAAAGAAAAAAATAAATTCGCTAAATACTGGTAAGAATATCCAGAGACTGTGGCACTTGAGCCGCGAGCCGCTCAATATGACAGCATCACTACAGGTGGGTGTGGCCAAGATCGCAGGGCTCTCCCTCCCTCCAGTTCCCAGCCTCGGGCTATAGTATCTCTCCAGGAGATGGAGGACATCAGCGTTGTCTGTCCTCCTCAGCTCTGCGCTGCAGGAGCTCTCTTACAGGCAGTAGACAGGGAGAGATCTGGGGCTCCCTTTCCCCATCTATCCCCAATTCCTATGGTGGAGTTTCTATTCCAGGGACTGCAGCCTCAGAATAGAGTCCTGACATCCCTGCTTAACATCATTCACAGGGTAAAGGTTTTATGCCCTCAAGGCAAGCTCAGAGGATCATGAGCTACTGCCCTTGCCCAGAGCCCTGCTTGTACAGGAGGGGTTTCCTTCTGAGGTCAGGCCACTGTCTCTGCCCTTATCCCAACTGCACAGCAGTGATGAAGGAGATTGACCTAAGGGGAGAGGAAGGCAGTAAGAAGTAAGAGCTGTGAGACTCTCCCCAAGGGGACAGGCTGAATTTGGAACAGAGGGTGGGGAAGTTTAAGCATCAGGGCACTTGAAAACAGTGGAAATTTGGGTAGGAAACATTAAGAAGAGTCTGGTAACAACAGACTAGAGCAACAATCTTAACTTCGACCAACTCATATTTTAACAGAGAGAATCAGGCAGAAAGACAGCTGAGGGGAGCCTCCTTGGGGCCAGATTAAACCTCAGAAAAAATGACCTTAAAGATGATTCCATTTTTTAAAAATAAACATTTTGCCCCTCCCTCTCTTCCTTCCTGTCTAGCTTTTTTTCTACTTTAAATGTAAAAACCACCTTGGTACAGCAGAGATACACACGCAGGGCAGGTGGAAGGGCTGCATGTAAGGACTTGCCTTGGCTGCTGCCACTCTGTAACTTAATAGTTATAAACCTCAACTGAAGAGGTTTGACTGAGGCAGTAAATCAGGCCTTCCAGAGTCACTGGCTGGGAAGGTTCCAGAACCTCCGGCTGGTTCAGATCTCGTAATGCCCCGGGGGCTGAGCTCACAGCAGTGGTGCAGTAGGGGCCCCTGAGCAGTGATAGTGAACACTGAGCCACGTGCTGAGTGGTGCCAACCTGGGCACTGATTGGCTCACCCTGCCCATCAGTGTACTGGGTGGGGCGGATGCAACTGATGTAAGCTGTGTTCACAACAAAATACTAGAATAGTCAACTCATCAGCATATAGAAAGTATTATACACCATAACAAAATCGGGTTATCCCAGGAATGCAATGAAATAACTGTGATACGTCATATTAATTGAATAAAAACAACTACATGATAATCTCAATAGATGCAGAAAAAAATTTTGACAAATTTAAACACCCTTTCATGACAAAAATACTCAGTAAGTTAGGAGTAAATGGAAACTTTCTCAACATGATAAAAAGATATCTGTGAAAATACCACAGCTAACATTATAGTTAAAGGTGAGAGAAGAAGACTAAACACTTTGAAAGCAAGAAACAGACAGATAAAGGCAAGACATCTGACCCTTACAAGGTGCTCTTACATTGAAATTAAAGCACTAAGAGTAGCTGATACAAAAAATGCATAATTGGCATCTACATGCTTACATAGTTCTTTTATCAGCTGTACAAACTGTTTGTGAAATGCCTTGGCCAAATAAATTATGCATATTAATCCACATTAAATAAAATGTGTATGTGTAAGTTTTCTGAGAAAAGTAAAATTGTGTAAAATATAAATATCATTTTAATATTCATATAGGCTGTATGCATATACATTTATGGTTATTTTTAATTTCAGAGTACAGTGTTTTCCATACCTAACCAGTTCTTGCTATAAGAACTAGTTACTTGACATATTATAGGCAGTAATGACTAGTAGTAACGGTATAGCATTGAAGATGATATAAGATTCTCTTAAGAAAATTTACAAACATCAAAGTGTGATAGAAATATTACTATGTATTTTTAAAATAAAAAAACTTACACATAGATCATGTGAGTATAAATATCCATGTTGATTCCATGTTGATTCTGTTGTTGGAGAAATTATCACTGTTCTACTTAAGAAATATAAGTATATTGCTAGAACCATGTTCTTCTCTAGGAAGAAAAGGAGAATGATTTGTTAATAGGTGGGGGGTAGTTTTCCCTGATATTTATTAATAAAGCTTTTCTCTAAAGTAATGAATTAAGAATCTGAGACTATTTCATAGTAAACGTCTCTGTTATCAGCTTCAAAGCAAACTGTATATGGTAGCCCAGTTGAAAGATTTCTCTAATTCTATATATGTGGCTTTTACACCCTTAATTTTCCCCTGAATTTGTTTTTCCTTGAGTATCAAGCTTCTTGAATCTTGTACTATTGAGAGTATTTCTTACTAAAGTAATTATAATAATTACTAATTTAATAAAAACTATACATGTTTTAGGATGCTAAGTTAAGAATTATTGTATATCATTAGTTTATTCAATATAATTAATTGTATTTGCATAAATACAAAAAAGTTAAAATGAGAAAAACATAATTGGAAAGCATTAAGTGCAGCTGTGTATTTAATGCAAGGGTTTTTTTATGGCTATTTCTAGTCTAAGTGGGAAATAGTATATAAAAAATACCACCTGTGCATACAAAAGAATTTTAATAATTAAATGACATTTTCCATATATTTGCAAGTGATTTTTTCTGGTTTTCTAAAATATATTAAGATAACCCAAAATTATGAAATTATAATCCAAGCTCCATAGCCCAAGATATGAGCATGTTATGTTTTTAAGTGGAACAAGAATACCTATTTGTTTTAGTTTATGCTCAAAGTATTATATTTTGCTCTGGTTTATGCTCTAATTCTAACACTTGAGTCATTTAATTATAGGTTTGCTAGATCTAATTTTACAAGAAAAAGTATAATTAAAATCAGTATTTTCCTCCAATTTTCTTGTTTTTTTCTTTTTTACACATATATGAAGTTATTAGACAGTTACAATCTGAGTGTGGGCTGGGTATCAGTAATATCATTGCATCAATGCTGAACTTCCAGTGGAATTCTCTGGTGGTCCACTGGTTAGGAGTCTGTGCTTTCATTGCCATGGGCCTGGGTTCAGTCGTGGTGGGGAACTAAGATCCTGTGACGGTGGGGGCAGGGTCTGGTCCTCAGCTGGTCCCAGCAGCATTTGGTTATATGGGCTCCAGCAGAACTTTAAGGGCCATCAAGGACCCTCCCAAGACAACACTCAGGGACCCTTCCCAGCCAGTAGGAAGGTCACACCTAGCCCTGGAGCAAGCAGGTTGTTGAGTCAGTGTGTGGGAGGGTCCCAGATCTTATCAGCAGCCCAGGAGGGTACCAGCTTAGCCAGTGGAGAGAGGTGCAGCTGTGAGGACCTCTTAGAATCATCCTTCCCTGGTTTCAGGACTTAAGGAAGCTCAGGTTCTTCATGTCTCATCACAGAAAGAATTCAGTGTGAGACAAAGTAATGGATAAGAAGTGGATTTATTTAGAGAGAAACACACTCCACAGAGTGTGGGCCATCTCAGAAGGTGAGAAAGGCCTCTTATGTTGTTTTCAATGTATAGAATATGGATTGTTATAGACTGAATGTGTATGTTCCCCTGAAAATTCATACGTTGAAACTCTAGCCCCCATGTAATGGAATGAGGAGGTGGGACTTGTGGGAGGTAACTAGGATTAGATGAGGTAGTGAGGGTGGAACCCTTGTGAATGTGATTAGTGCCCTTATAAGAGTCAGGAGAGAGCCTGATTCTTCTCTCTTCTCTCTACCATGTGAGGGTACAAGAAGTCATCAATTTGCATTCTGGAAGAGGGTCCTCACCAGAATCTGACCATGCTGGCAGCTCAGTATCCAACTTCCAGCCCCCAAAAATGTGAGATATAAATTCCGTTGTTTATAAACCACTCAGTCTACATATATTTTATAGTAGTGTGAACTGACTGAAATAGTGCCTTTCAAAAATAATACTCTTGTAAAGTCCTCAAGTAGAGGGTTAACAATTCAGTTCTAAGTATTTAAATTTCTCTTTAAATTGTATTTTTTCTGGCTCCACCACTTAGTTATCGTGTGACCTTGGTCAAATTATGTTTCCCATTCCTCAGTCACCTCATTTAGACACTATTTTAGACCAACGACAGTTTCAGAGATTGGATTATGGAGCCTGACTGCTGCACAAGTACCTAAGAACTCACAGTTAACTTGACTAATTTGAGTGTGTGCATGTGTGTGTGAGTGTGTGGGTTACTCATCAGCTTGGGCAGTTTTGGGGTATTTGTGAGACACACACTTAGAAAAGTTTGTCTTCTATACAAAAGATTACACTAATAACCATGTTTTTGGTATGTTTGTTTTAAGTTCCTTGAAATGCTCTTGTGATCCCAGCTGACATTTTTGCTAGAGTTAAATTGTAGAACAATTATGTGACAGAATAAACTCATGCTTCAATAACTAAAACTTACAGGTTTGCTTAAATGGAACTTTAAAAATCTATAGGAATTTAAATACTAATTTTGTGAAAAGACAGCTTTTATTGGAGCACATTCATCTACTTGCATTTTTTTTTTTAGCAGACTTTTCAGTTCTGGAGGACTTTTATTTATCTATGTGCATTCAATACAAATGTGCAAACACACAATTCAATTGTGTGTTTAGTATCAGTAAAGTTTTCTCCAAACCGACTGTCAGGTGATATGAATTTCAAAGAACTCAGCTTTCAATATGTCAATCACAGTAATAAAGAAAAGCAAAATTCTTCAAAACTGGGAAGCATCACAGTGGTATGTTCAAGGTATTAACACTGAGACTAGGTTTATTTGTTAATTTTATTCTGTCTATTACCTTTGTCATTGCTTACCTAACCATTGGGACCCAATATAAAATACATTTTTCAAATATATGGTTGATGGGTAGTTAGATCATTTACAACAGTAGCTGATAGGCCAAGAAGTAACGTGGTAAAAGAACACTCATTTTCAGAAATTGCTGTAGCATAATGATGTTGCTGTAGTATCCCAAAGTGTAAGAAAACTATTGCTATGATTAGCATTCCATATCATTTTAAATGCATGATGACACAAGTTTTTCGGAATATGCTTGGTAAGGAGAATTTCAGATTTTTAACTCAACTTTTAAGTTTTTACAAGTTGAATAAACATTTAAAAAATGATCCTAAATAATTTTGTCTGATAATAGAGTATTGTCTGATGTCTTCAGGCAAATTTGATTAGCAGTTGCTTCATGCTGATCTTGATAAATCATCACATTCAAAGCAGATGTGCCTTTCAATAATCCTAAATTTAAATTCTTTCAGTTCTTTTTTTCCTCCTAAAGTGTGTATGCTCTTCAAAAGCATTCAATTTCATATCAACAAAAATATTTAAATGCATAAGTTAAAGAGTGTTCCTTTTAAATAAGCATTCTCAACTACTATGAGGCTAATTTTGAATGAGAAATGCTGCACTTTTGAAGAATAGCTATATCATTAATCTGTAATCAGCCATTGACATATTCATTTGTTCAAGAGACCAGCTGTTGGTAGGACAATTTTCATAAAATTAAGAAATCAATGTTATAACCATATGCAGTGTTTGATTTGATGAAGAGTAGAATTAGTAATAAAACTAGAGTGTAGTACTTCATAAAGAGATGACATTCATATAACCTTAACCCTTTACACAAATAAATCTGAAATTAAAAATGTTTTATACTTAGAAATAATTTTTTTCATCTTCCAACGTATGTTCTGAAAGTTATTTATTTATGTTTTGTAGAGAAGTGATATCAGAAAAATGTAACTCCAAAGACAAAAAAGTGAGCTAATAAATATGTCCTTAGTATGAATATCTGTGACTAGGTTAAAATAAATCCAGCAATAATTTATACATAAAATTCCATATATAGGTCATTTTGAGATAAGACAATTACCATGATAAAAAATGTTTTGATACAAAACAATCTAATGATTTGAGTATGTATTCTGAATTCTATTCATACAATTTAATTCATGCAAACTAAAGGTAAATTGTTTAAATCAAAAGAAAAATAATTTAGAAATAGAGATTATTTTGAAAATCAAATGAGTCAACACAGGGTGATAAATTATGTGTGATCTATAGTTATAGAAAGTAAACACAAATAATATACAAAATGACCTTTATTGTCTAGTTTTAATAACTTCTTTGAAGAAATCATAATCAGAGGACTTCTGAAAGTATCAATCAATTGTATACATATAATTTAATAAGAAATATGAATACATGTGCACTCTTATATATCAAAAGGTTTGAAATTCGGTTCTTTAATTCAAGCAAGTAGGAAAAATGTGACCACAGAATTATGATATAATTAGAATAATTGAATTACTTTGCTAGCTTAAAAAAAAAGAGCTCTACAAATGTTGAGTATTTGATTTAAAGTCAGTCCTTTATGGAAAGAAAACCCTGTTCTAACAGCTTATATGTTGAATAACAAAGGAAACATCTTCAATTTAGGTTTCTAAATTGGTTTTTACAGTTCTTCACTAAAATATTTAATTGAAGCACTTTAACACTTTGCATGTATAAAGATGCACAAAACGTCAAATAAAATGACTGTAAGCCTGCCTTGTTGTGCCTGTCCACAGCCTCTATCTCCACCAAATACAGCTTTATTAATGAGACCACTAGCTGAGGCAGGAAAATATCAAGGCTCACATACTGTATCTTCCTGTTCACAGGTTTTTTTTTAGTTTCTTCAGCAGTGAGAAATTAAGGAAAACAATCACAGAGGAAACAAACCTCATCTCAAATATACTTTTCTAAATGCCCTAAAACCTTAGCTTCAACCCTATAATTTTGCAACTTCAATTTCCTTAATAATATAAGGGTAAAGTAAAACAAGCAAGCAAGCAAAAACATAGCAGCAAACTATTTTACATTCTTTTAATGGAGATAAGGGGTCTCTTTCCTGCTCTTGAATCTGAGCAGGATTGCTACTGCTTTGATAAAAAAAAGATGGTGTTTTAAGTTCCAACTGTTCTCAACACTCCACTTATTCTTCTGATTAAGTGGAGCGGGTCCCTCGGGGGTCAGAAGCCACCATGCTGAGGGTGGCGTGGAGGGCGCTGAGTTCAATTCGGACCCAGGCAGTGACTCAGGCCCCAGTCCTCGGGCTGCCGGGTGGAGGGTGCGCCAAGCTTCTCGCCATCCAGCGGGACCTTCCCTCAAGTCCTGGAGGTCTCATCCTCCGGGCTGCCCGCAGATATGTCACCCAGACACCAGTCCAGCCCAGCCATGAAGATGACCTGTCCCCTTCTATGCTGCTCAAGGACTACCAGGACATCCCTGGAATTGAGAAGGTTGATGATGTTGTGAAAAAACTCTTATCTTTGGAAATGGCCAACCAGAAAGAGAAGCTAAAACTCAAGAAAGAGCAGTTGATGAACAAGGTCGTGGAAAAGCCTAAGGACACCAGCTCCCTGGAGGCTCGAATTGTTGCGTTGACTGTCAAGATCCGCAGTTGTGAAGAACACAAGAAGAAAGGACAAAGCCCACGAGCGCTATCTGATGATGAGCATTGACCAGAGGAAAAAGATGCTCAAAAACCTCCGCAAGACCAACTATACTGTCTTTGAGAAGACATGCAGGGAGCTGGGGATTGAGTACACCTTTCCCCCTCTGTACTACCGAAAAACCCACCTCCGCTGGGGGACCAAAAAGGCTCTGTGCATTCGGGTTTTCCAAGAGGCTCAAAAGCTGGAGAAGCAAAACAGGGCCTTAAAAGCTGCAGCTGCAGCAGTCCGGAAACAAGTCCAGAAGAACCCAGAGAGCCCTTCCAAAACTGGACCAGAGGCAATCAAAGAAAACCAATAAATGTTAAAATTAAAAAAAAAGAAAAAGGGATATCTTCTGCTTTGCCTCATAGCCATGTATTTGGTAATAAGAATAGCAACTAAATTTTTTATACTGAATATCAATTTCTCAAATAGATAAATAGGCAAATGTATGAGGATTATAGATGGGGCCCCTTATAAGAAAGCTTTTGCCTTCCTAAAAATTGGAAGACGTATATTTGCAATATATATGACTCTTACAAAAAATTCAAATGACTATATTAACTTTCAGTCAGAAGGAATGCTTGTTATAATACTACATTCTTTTAATGTTATTAAAAGACATATAAAAGATATAAAATGTTATTAAAATGAATTTAAAAATCTATAATATTTAAAATGATGCTCTTTACAAAAATATTCATGAATTAAGTAAGATGCATTGTTCTATATTTTGTTCAAAGTAATTTTATTTAAATATAGGAATTAAAAAGTATATACCTCTGGCTTTGATTTTATTTCACTAGGTGTCAGGAGCTCAGCTGAGCTGGGTGAGAGGGGAGCTGCCAGGTATCAGGGTAGCCAGTTAAGGCAACAAGGCAGAAATGAAAGAGTTAAGACTTTAATCACTTACTACAATGAAATAAGAGAAAGGCTCACGACTCCATTGCATTTTACCCCATGAAATGGACTATGGAGCCAGGTAGGTCAATGCTTTTCACCCCACTTTGGAGGGGGCCCCAAACAAAAGGCTCCAGCAGTTTTATGAACCCTGAGTTGGGGGTAGGGGTGAGGATGGGGGTGTGGCACAACCTAGGGAGGTCCAGGCATGGGAAAGTAGTGAGTATTGAATCAGAGTTGGGGAAAAGTTATCTTCAAGGTTTCCCCTTCCCTCCCCATATGGAGGCCTGTCTCTGCCCAAGGCCTTAGCTAGAGACCCGGGAATGAATGAGAGGAGGCTAGGAATTTAAATACACAAAGAGCAGATCCACCAGAATGCCTGAAGGGACTTCCCTGGTAGGTGTGCAGCCAGATGGAAATATACAGTTGTATCATTCTTTTGTTTTTAATTAAGTTTTATTGGAGTATAGTTGATTTACAATGTGTTAGTTTCTGCTGTACAGTGAATCAGTTATATATATATATATATATATATATATATATATATATCTCCAACATATATATATATATCTCCAACATATATATATGTTTTATATATATATATATATATCTCCACTCTTTTTTAGATTCTTTTCCCATATAGGCCATTACAGAGTATTGAGTAGAGTTCCCTGTGCTATACAGTAGATTCTTATTAGTTATCTATTTTATGTATAGTAGTGTGTATATTGTCAATCCCAGTCTCCCAATTTATCCCTCCTCCACTTTCCTCCTTGGCAACCATAAGTTTGTGACTCTATTTCTACAATCGTATCATTCCTAATATTGACAATCAACTAACAGTTATTGAGCAAATGCTATTACTGTTTCACAAATATTATTTCCTGTTGTTACTTGAGTCCTCATGAAACCATGCAAGTTTGGTCATATATCAGCCCAAATCTTGAGACTATTAAAGGGCAGCTCAGAACTGTCAAGACACTCGCCCTAGGTTACACACTACTCAAGGGCTGAAACCACTTTTATCTCATTTCTGTTCTATTCAGTAATGTTTTATCACTGCATATCTGCTTAGGGCACAAAACACTCCAAATGATAGATAATCCATGACAATGTAAATAGCTACTGTGTACATATTTCTCTCACTTTTTTGCAGTTTTTTTTTTTCTAGTGTCCAGAGACCTCTTTTGAACTGATAGGAAAAAACAGGCATACAATTCAGAGGGATAAACTTTGTCATGATAAGAAAATGATGTATCTGAGATTTTATTGTTGATACTGGTTCAGCATTTTCTTCAAATTTTTTTAAAAATATTTATTTATTTATTTATTTTTGTCTGTGTTGGGTCTTCGTTTCTGTGCGAGGACTTTCTCCAGTTGCGGCAATCAGGGCCCACTCTTCATCGCGGTGTGCGGGCCTCTCAATATCGCGGCCTCTCTTGTTGCGGAGCACAGGCTCCAGACACGCAGGCTCAGTAGTTGTGGCTCACGAGCCTAGTTGCTCCGTGGCATGTGGGACCTTCCCAGACCAGGGCTCGAACCCTTGTCCCCTGCATTGGCAGGCAGATTCTCAACCACTGCGCCAACAGGGAAGCCCTTCTTCAATTTTAATATAGGTTTTTGGTTGAGCTTAGAACATTTATTTCCATTACATGAAAATAACTCTCTCCTGTAGTTAAATACATTTTGGAATTGCATTTATTATTAGGGGATAGGATTCTAAAAAAGACAAGGGTGGCCCTTTAGGTGTTTAGATACCTGGTGACATTATCGTGTATGTTTTCTTTCTTATATCTTTGTGTTGATGAAAGTAGGAGCTGGGTGTATAAAAAATGAGCAATATGCTGCTTGTGTTCTGAAGCTGCTTAACATGTAGAGGCATAAATAAACAAGTATTTAAGCAATTATACAAAGAAGTAAATAATAAAACAATGGTGGGATGCTATTGAAATGCATAGGCTGGAAACAACCCCTATATAGAAAACATGGAATTGTTGACCAAATTATTAGCATGAGGCAGATATAAAAGTAGTTATTTGGAATAAAGGTATTCTAAGAAAATGGAATACCATGTGTCCAATACTGGAAAAAAATATCAAAAATAGCTGAATAGAGAAAATACAAATTATAGTTTTAATTTTCAATTTTGATTCTTTTAGATCTTAATAAATAAGCATTTGTTTTGTTCGTTTTTAGATCACTGAGTTTATCATTTTTATTTCATTTTGAAAAGCTTGGCTATTATTTTCTCAATTATTTTTAGTATCTTTATTCTCGTTCTGGAATGCCAATTACATATATATTAGATCATTTACTCTTGTTCCAAGTTCCACCTAGGATTTGTCCCTGTTTATTTATTTATTTTAGCTTCTTTCTGTGGTTTTATTTCATAGATTCTATTGTTAGATCTCCAATTGAATTATTAATTCTTCAGTGAAATATCAATTTCACAAGTTATATTTTTTATCTTTAGAAAACTTTTGCCTATTTTTCTTTTAACTTTTGCCTATTTTTAAACTCTTTATTATATACATGCTTTCATGTAAATCTCGAAGCATATTAATGATAACTTTTTATTTCTTTTCTGCTAATCCCATCGTTTCAGTTTCTGTTTTCCGATTTGTCTCCTTGCTATGGGTCATATTTGTTTGCTTCCTCACCTGTCTAATACATTTATTTGATGTCAAAAATGATAAATTTTATGTTGCCAAATACCTGATGCTGTTGTATTCTTTTAAGGAAAGTTGCAATTTTTTTTTTTTTTTTTTTTGGCTGTACACGGGCCTCTCACTGTTGTGGCCGCTCCCGTTGCGGAGCACAGGCTCCGGATGCGCAGGCTCAGCAGCCATGGCTCATGGGCCCAGCCGCTCCGCAGCATGTGGGATCTTCCCGGACCGGGGCACGAACCCATGTACCCTGCATCGGCAGGCGGACTCTCAACCACTGCGCCACCAGGGAAGCCCAGAAAGTTGCAATTTTTATTGATAGACGTCTAAGTTATTTAAACATGAATTTTAACAGCCTGAGGCTCATTTTTTATTATTTTGGACAAATCAGAGTAGTCTTTACTTTGTGGCTCATTCAGCCCCGTTACTCTGATGAGACTGTTCTGGGCCTTCTGTTGAATGTCTCCTATGCTTAACAAGGTCTCTAAACTTAGGCAGTTGGCATGTCCAACAATTTCTGGCCCCTTCTGAGTTATGGTAATTCTTTCAACTTACAGCTCCTAGGTAGTCGTTTTTTTACCTGGAAGTTAATTTTTGTCTGGCATTTTGGAAATTTCATCTGACAAACTCATAGATTAGTATCTAGGCAAAGACTCAAGTGGATCCCTATGTAGAGTTTTTTTTTTTAAAGTTCTTCTGCTAAACTGCTCCCTTTTCTGTGGTCCTCTCTTTCACACATTCCAGCCTTCTTAGGTTCCCTGAACCTCTTATCTTTCTCTTCAGTTCAACAAAACTGTCTCGGTCTGTGTTCTCTCACTCAATGGAAGTCCATAGCAATGATTTCCTTCTCTCAACAATCATAAATTTATGCTGGCTCTTTTGCAATGGCTGAAAACTGTTGCTTCCTATATTTTTGCCCATCTTTCTAGTTATTTACAGTGGGAGTGTCAGTAGAGATTCTGATACTACCTCATGACTACAAGTGAAATTTTCAATATCTTTTTATAGGGAAAGTAAGTAGTTAGAAAATGAATTTATTTGTGAAGACATCACATTTTTTACTCAGGAGAGAGAGAAAGAGAGGGAGAGAGAGAGGAAGAAAGCTGGAGGACATAATTACTTTAATTATTTCTGTCTTACCCATAAGTGGTAAAGTAAGTCTAGTAGACATATAAGTGGACAGTATGAGTAATTATTTCTGAATTTCAAATCACTAAGACCTGCAATGCCTAGATTTTTGCATGATTCCCAAGAGGATTTCCCTTAGTTTATTGGTGTCCAATGATGATAAAAAGATGCCTCTGCTATCATTTCACCTGCTTGGACACTAACATGTGTGGGCATGTAGTCTTCCTTTCTCTGTCAGTATCCTTCACACATCTTTTTTCAATTCTGTCTTCCTCTTTCCTCAGTATAAGAACCATACCTAGAATTATTTTAGTATGATCAGTGAGAAAAAATGAGTGGGCTCTGCCTCTGGTCAGTGCAGGAATTCATTGTTCCCTCAGTTATTCCACATGTTTTATCTGGCATTTAATGAAAAAAATGTTAATCTTAGAAGACAATGACAAATACATAAAATATGTTTTATAATATTTGACTATACAGTTGATCCAAAATCCTTTTAAATAACCTGAAATCTGTTTCAGCATATTAATTGTATGCTATTATTTAATACCATTAGTAAGCAGAATATAAGAAAACACTGTCTGGGTTTTCAATAATACGATGCTATTATTCATTTATAAAGAAATGCATGCACCTTTTAAAGGAAGATTGTTACGATGTTCCAGTTACATAGGCAGGAGAGAGGTGGTTATATAACTAATTCAATATTAGAAAAGATTAAACTTTTAATCACTTAGTGTGTATCCTAAATCACATAAATTATACTTTTCAGAGTTCAAATTAGAAACCAAGCTAAATAATATTTTAAATGATTGAAAATATTTTTAACAAAAGTGTACTTCTATATCTGTTTTCTTTTCTCTTTTTTTTTTAGAATAGTGAAACTATAGAATAGAAAACACTTGATATTTTTCACAACATTTATGGTAATCATAGCTGTGTCTAACTGCATGTAGGCCTCCTGATAGCTGCAGTTTAATATTCATTAGGCATGTTAAGTACATATTGTATTACTTTAAATATTAATTTCTTTAGATTTTTGTCCTCAACAATTAAATATTTAAAATCAGATACACTGCAACAAATTTAATGTGTTTCTATCATTGATAATATATCATATTTTTATTTGTCACTTTATTTTTTTCCTTTCAATCGATCTTCACTTACTACTGTTAACCAGTATTTATGTTATTTACTAAGTTGACAGAAGTTATTAGAAGATTTTTAAGATCTCATTAATACATTGTCAGAAACAACAGATGCAGGAAAGAATCAAATTATGGTGGTTATTACCCTGAAGTAAGATTCTGTGTCAAAAGTTAATTTTCTTTATTGTTTCTTTAAGGTTTTGTAATGTAAAATATAATAATACATGAATACCAATTTGGAAGTATTAGTGGCTCCTGGCAACCTTGAAAATGAATTATGATTCATTTTTCTCCTCCATAATCTGAATAAAACTGAACACTGCAGTAAAAGAATGGAACCTGATGCCTTTCAAATAGTATACAGACTTGGCCCATTTTTCCTCTTCTCTGTAACAATAAATTATCATTAAAAGATGAAGTGAATCAGCTATATGTATACATATATCCCCTCCTTCTTGGACCTCCCTCCCTCACCCCCATCCAACCCATCTAGAGCACCGAAGCTGACCTCCCTGCACCATACAGAAGGTTCCTACTAGCTATCTGTTTTACACATGGTAGTGTATATATGTCAGTCCCAATCTCCCAATTCATCCCACCCCCCTCTTCGCCCCCTCTCCCCCAACCCCCCGGTGTTCACCGGTCCTTTATCTACGTCTGCGTCTGTATTCCTGCCCTACAAATAAGGGACCATTTTGTTGAGATGAGATGCTGTTTACATGCTCTGTAATTTCTAAATATCTGATTCTCGTCTTTACCTATAGTAGGAAACCTCAAGTAATAAGATCATCCTTTAACATCAGAAATAATCTCTTGATCAGAACCTTGTTACAAAAAATAAAGTATTATATAATAATGAAACTTTTACACTCTAACCTGAATATATAAAAATTATCATATAGGTAAATTAAATGTAATTTTTATATATGCAAACTCATGGAACTATGAACATACAGTATTAATTAGCAGTCCTTTCTTAGGAACTGAAATAAAAGACAATTCAAATGATTGCAATAAAAGTTGTTTTTGCCATTATTATTATTATTATATCCTGCTTCTATGAAGTCAGCTCATGTGCTTGCATGTATCTCACACTGCTCCCACAAGAATGGCTGCAACATTTTTTCATATAAATGTTTGAAGTTTGTATTTTAAATCCAGAGTTCATACTTTTTCTTAAAAAGTTTTAGTAACTTTAATAACTTCTGTTAAAAGACATCCAGCTGTTTATCCTAGGAAGGGAAGAAAGTGCTTGTTTATTTGTGCAGTGCTTCATATCTAAGCCATGTTTCCTCATTGGGAGTCTCTATGGTCTGAGGCATGGTGCAGTATTTTGTGTGAGATAGACTTAACTGGAAATTCAGTCATGTGTATTAACCACCAGAGCTTTTAGTATTTAAAAGAAAAAAATCTCCCATTGCTACCCGAGTTTTATTAACCATTATATATCCGTTTCATGACATCACTGTACAGACATTTTAGCACATGAAAAACTTGAAAATTCTTTTAAAATTTGAAATCCAAATTATTTTTCTAACTGCACAATGTGGTTATATATGGCTATTAGATTATAAAAATTTATTTTCTTCGACTATTTCATCTGCATGTTCTTTAAGCTAGTCAAAGAAATTATTTTTTTCTGCATTTCTAAGAGATTATAACTCAGAAAACTTCTTAAAACTTCAGAGAATACATTAGTCAACAATTCCTTAAGGCATAAAATAAATTTAATGTATTCACTCAAATAACTCTTCTTGTAATATCTGATATATTATTAAGTGTTTAGATGTATATCAGTCATCATCTCTCAGACATTCCCACCTATTTCTTGCCCTTCTCTTGAAAACTGTTTTCCCAACATCTGCTTAAGTCTTCCATGAAATATGGCCAACAGGAATTCCTGCTGATAGCCTGAGGGACAAAAGAAGGGGAGAGCCAGGTATTTTTGTCTTTTATATGTGTATATCTCTGGCCTATTCCAATAGTGGCTGCTTTTCCTCCATGCTGTCTGTTCTTTATAAGACAATTCCTCCTTCCATAACCCCAGATCCCAATTGCCTTTGAAAGAATGTTACATTCTATAATATGGCCTCACTTTGTAGGCCATATTTGTATTAATATTCTATTAATATTACCTCCTCCAATTCCAAAAAGTGGTATGTTACTCTAGATAATGTTTGAGGTGCTTCAGCACTCTGTTTGACTCTTCATCTCTTTTATAACATGTATGATAAGTTCTTTACATTATATTACTTGTCATTAAAATACCCAGAACTTTTCCAGAAAATGTTTCAGAAAACAGACCCTCGTAATGTCTTGTTGGGATTTTGTGGTTAACCAGCTTGAGGGATTTCTTTATTAGAATTACTTGCATTGAAAAAAAAACCAAAACAGAATCAGTTTAATGTAGTAACAGTGTAATTACATAATTTATAACTTACTGTGATTGTTTAGTGTGTGCCATTTTGCTGATCCGAAACCCCATTTTTCAGTCTGCTTTTCCCAGCATGGATCTGGGAGGAGTTAGGTAAAAGAGAAACATGGTATTTGGAAGATGAAAGTAAAGCAGTCACCATGGATAGACATGGTGAGATAAAACCCAGAGGAGCTGGATGGTTCCATATGTGTCTTTCATAACTTGCCAGCTTCATATCTATGTCCGCTTCTGAATTCTAGACCTGCTGACTGATAGTAACCTAGGCACACCACCAAAAGAGGAGGCGAAAAGGCTCACAGATTAACTCAGCCACTTCCATTTGCAGTCCTACTGTGGTAGCTGAGCAAGCCTTGCTACAGATTTGCCTCCAGGCTCCAGCTTGTTCATCTATACTATTGCTTTAGAAAGCCTGGATAGTAATTTTTTCTAAACCTCCCTACCACCAACTTCTCTTTCCAGATTTTATTTTTATAGTTCTTTCCATAATTATATAAAATCTAATTGTATAAGCTCTAATTCCTCTAATGCATACCCTTGTAAAATAATGATCATAGTCTATTTCTGGGATTGAGCCCTGATAGAATTAGTTGTGGTTAGTCGTATGAGTTGGTTGAAGGAAAGATTAGGAACATCAAGCAAACACTGAACTTAATTTGAAGAGTAATAACAGATTTCCAGGGCTATGACGAGTGATGTGATACCTGCTTTTGATGTTTCCAGAGAACTTGAAGAAAAAAATGATAATGGAGAAATAATCATTCAAAAAAACAAACAAACCCCCCAGATTTGTATACAAATGCAAATCTCAAGGCAGACTTAAAAATTAGAGTTACATTAAGTAATTAATTGGGAATTAGTAGGCACCTCAAATTTGAGTTGCAAGTATTGTACCCCTAATCCTTTGAAACTCCATTTGTCAGAGGAAATATTCCTCTTCACTTATGTCAAAAAACTACCCTCAGCTTGCTCATACATATTGTAGTGGTCACACCTGAGACTTGTCTTGCAAGAGATGCCTATTTTCCTCAAGTCCTGTTTCATCTTCTCTTTGCCCTTATACCCATGACTAGAAAAGTATCCTTGTGAAGAATATCGAGGTCTATTTTAAGATGAGAAAGCTTATACATCAAATAATTGCATTATCAAGCTACCTTTCAATATGAGAAACCTGTATAATATATATGGGAATGGAATCTAAGTTTGTTAGCCCA
Source organism: Monodon monoceros (assembly GCF_005190385.1). Taxonomy (NCBI): domain Eukaryota; kingdom Metazoa; phylum Chordata; class Mammalia; order Artiodactyla; family Monodontidae; genus Monodon; species Monodon monoceros. The sequence goes on along the minus strand of NW_021703774.1, from coordinate 11,961,879 downwards.
AGGATGAAATAAAACACCAGAACATATAGAATTTATAATACTGTATTTTTTTTTTACTTTATTTATTTTTTTTTGGCTGCATTGGGTCTTTGTTGCCGCCCGCAAGATTTCTCTAGTTGCAGCAAGTGGAGGCTACTCTTCATTGCGCGGGCTTCTCATTGTGGTGGCTTTTCTTTTGGAGCATGGGCTCTAGGCGCGCGAGCTTCAGTAGTTGTGGCACAGGGGTTCAGTAGTTGTGGCTCACGGGCTCAGTAGTTGTGGCTGGCGGGCTCTAGAGCACAGGCTCAGTAGTTGTGGCACACAGGCTTAGTTGCTCCACGGCATGCGGGATCTTCCCGGACCAGGGCTTGAACCCGTGTGCCCTGCATTGGCTTTAACCAATTCTTAACCACTGTGTGACCAGGGAAGCCCTATAATATTGTATTTTCCCAAGATCCTAGATTGAATATGCTTCATTTACGTATTTAATTGACTGTAAATTAGTAAGATTGGTCTCTGGTAAATATCATGGGAAGTCAATATGACAGAATTGCCATAATGTAAAGGAGAGTGTAGAAAAAAATGTGATGTGAAGAGTGGAGACCAGGGATGGTGGTCAGAGATGCCACCATTAAAATGGGCCCCTGATATCACTGGGAGAGATGAGATTTCAGATTGACATACCCAAGAAGGTAAAGGTTGGATGGGTAATTACTGCCCATTACTGTAATGGGCAGGAGAGGCAGAAGGACTCTCAGTGTACTCTGACCCATAGGAACTGTGGTGGTTGGAAACTGAATATAAAATCCTTAATAGCAAAATTCTATTTAATCTAATTTAACTAGAGTTTCCTAACCAAAATTTTTTATAGTAACATTAAAATGCTTGTGTTATTCCATATGCAGTGACTTTGCTGAAACAAATTAATATGCATCATGGGATGCAATATGAAGACGATAAATGTGCTGCTTCCTCTTCAAGGAAGATCAGAAGGACTTTGCTTTTATTTGACAGGGACAGCAATACCTTCATTGTCTTCCCAAAGACGATGTTGACTATCCTATTTAATATAACATAATCCACTGGAAGGGTGATTGCCTAAATGTCACTAAAAATAGCAAATTGATGATTGTATGGTGATATAGGAAGCAGAACTAGTAAATTATATTTCTCTCAAAGTAGCTGGACCTGTTCTTGTTTTTGAAACTAAGAATACTTATTGTAACAATGATCCTGTTATTAGTTTCACAGGAAGGCTACTTCCAAAGCACATAATTAAACAGGCAGAAATGATATCATAGCAATCACATTTTTTTTCAATTTTCTCCTATAGCAAGTGCAGATATACACACACATCTCCCAAACACTTTCTATTTAAACTGCCTTTGGTCCCTGAGATTTCTTTTAACATTGCAGATATGAATGACTCCCAAAACATTTTTTTAGGATACATGATAATAGCATTTCATTAAACACATTAAAGGGCATGAACTGGGGGTTAAAGTAAAATAAATGGTGCTGATATCTGATCAGGTGAAATACTCTCATAAGATAAGTTTAGGAAAAGATATCTCTTATATAGTTCATTACTATCCACCTCCTACCAGGCAGATAGAGCAAAGTGACAGGAGCTTAGAAGAGGGGTTTCCTGGGATCATTTAGAGAAGCCAGAGTAGAATATCTTTGGAGAGCTTTATTGGAAGTACATATACTAGAACTAGTCAAAGGATTATCAAGCAACGACCAAGAGGTTGTAATATTAGAAATATGTAATAGTTCTACTATTATTTTGCTCTGAAATTAACGGAGACAGAGGAAATATCACAATATAAAATAAAGTTATTAAAAGCACAGATATATACTAAGGATAAACTTTTTACTTATTCTAGCATTATGTCATATGGACTTTTAGCTACTGTAGTGGGAGGAATGGTAGAGTCTCAAAAGATATGCATACCTGGAACATGTAAATGTGATCTTACATGGAAACTTTACAGGTGTAATTCAAGACCTTGAGATGAAATCGTCCTGGATTGGGGCTGACCCATGGTTTTCTTTCAAGGATTAATTTTGACAGCATTCATAAATGTTTGACTTCTGTTCTACTTCATACTAGTTGCTCTGTAAATGTGTGTTCGTTTCTCCTCTATAGAGACTACCTCCTTTTTAGTAATTTAATAATGTTACAGATACTTTAACCAAGCTATACAGCCATGTAGGGATACAAGTGTAACTAAATCTGGAATAAACTCTGTTCAAAACTTCCTCAGTCAGTAAGACTTTCAGGGTCAGTACATGTAACACAGAACCTCATGAACAGCAGACCTCTTTGAACAGTTAATTAATGACCATGCCTGCTTCTCTACTTATCTCTTGTACAAGCCTTCCAAGTGATAGGCAACAAGATTGTGGAACTAAAGTGTCTGTGAGCTGTGGATTTAAATGATGTGAAATAAAGTATAGCTAAAAACAGAGAGGCTGAAATATATTGATAGCTTGGATAGTATGTAATAATGATATAAGTAGAAAGATAGTACTATATCAATTAGTTAAGTGAATTTAATTGTTTTAGACCTATTCCTAGGAGTGGAGATAGATGGGAAACCAGAATGTTTAACATCTTTATTTTAGCCAATCGAACTTTGTAATTGAAAAAGATGAAACTCCTGCCTCAGTACCATTCTAGTATCAGTGTCATCCTTCTTGCTCCTTTTTATACTGCTTATGTATTTGTCTTAGAGATCTTATAGTAACCTTTTATGAGAATGTGAAGCATATTATGAGATGCTTGAGAGTATGAGTAATTTCTTACTCAGCTTGGTGTCTGTAGCAGGCCATACAGATCTGATACGTATAGCAGGATGCAATCAACTTGTGCTCTATGACTGGATGCAGGTGGAAAGAATAGAAAAATACATGAAAATGATGACCAGGGAATATATCTCTCTCTGAAGCAAAGAAGACAGCTACTTTTTATATCATAATGTTAAATGTTTGTTGCAGATATGATGTTTATATAAGTTGTTAGGAAAGGAGATAATTACTTGATTGAGGAATGCACATAAGAGCATGCATATTCTCATCACTTAGACTTTATGGTTTTACATGCACATATAGATATGATTTAACCATGTTCTATTGTTTAATCAAATACTTTATGTCATTGCTCATTTTTTTGTTAGCTAGGACTGTAAGTTTTTATGTCAGATATGTTAAAAGCTAAATTATGTTCATACATAAGCCATCATAATTTATTTTACCTACTTCACACACATATACACATACACACACACAAATTTGAAGCTGTATATTAGATACATGAAGTTCAGAATTTTATATCTTCTCTTTTATAATTATATGCTACTTTTACTCTTCCTATTTATATGTTTTGCCTGAGATTCAATTTTCTTTTACATTAAATATTGCTTAACCATGTTTAATTGATGAATATTTTGTTTATTTTATATTTTACATGTTTTTCATAGTATTATTAAATTTTTTGATGCATAATTGCTCTAGGTGCTATAGATGTAGCATGTAGATACATTTTTATTTCCTCATTTTGTTCTTTTTACCATGCTTTTACAGTTTTTCTTTTAAAAATTAAGCACAAGGCAGATTGTGCTTTTTAAGCAGTCTTTTGTTGGTTTTTAAAATTGTTATATAGTAAATTACATTATACACTGTGATAAAGACAAAATATGGAAATTTCAAAGGATTAGACCAAACCCTCTGTATCCAGGAAATAAGATGGACCAGTTCCTTAGAAACCCACACAGTGTGCCTTTCATATACACATCACACTTCCATTCTCCAAAAGCTAACCACTAATATAGATTTTTATTTAAAAAATTTGTTTTATTTAATGTGTTACCACATATATATCTCTATATTAATTTTTTTAGTTTTATCTGTGTTTGAACATTATACAATGGCCAAATATTCTATGATTTTTCCTGTAGTTTGCTCTTGTTAAGTTTTCTTGTAGTTAAAAGATATTTTCACATGTAAGATTTTGTATGATTCTCTTCATGATGTCTTTCCCCCTCCCCCCCAGATTTATTAAGGTATAATTGACAGATAAATATTATATATACTTAAGATATAACACTTGATGTGTATTACATATGTCTTATTACCTATGTGCTTAAAGGAGCTTCTGACTAGAAGTGACATTTCATTGGCAAAAAAAACCATATAAATTTAAAGGAATGGGGACAAACATTCTTAACATGTGACTAGGAAAATCTTATTATAGATGAAATATAACTTATGAAATTATTCCATTGGGCTTGACTTTTTCATACCATGTGTTGTTGTTAAGCTCAAATTTAGATGAAAGTGCTTAACAGATACTAAAAATAAAATATTTATAACCTTCCCTGCTTATATCAAAGGCTTGTATACTAAGAAAAGTTTCTGGACCAAGGAAGTCTAAATCTATAAATAATTAAAAAGACATAAAATTTTTATATTAAAATGTTTGCATAGTATGAAATGTAAAGTGTGAAGTAATTGATGAAAAATAAGACACAATGAATATTTTAAGTTATATCCAAACAAAATTTTACTGCTTCTTCAGATGACAAGAAAATAATAAAATAGTTCAGCACTGGAAATGAATAATTTGAAACATATCACAAAACTTTGAGAAGCATTTAGCTTTTTTTTTTTTGCTTCCAACTGCCTCTTGACCTTTTTTTAAAATTTTGTTTTATTTATTTATTTTATACAGCAGGTTCTTATTAGTTACCTATCTTATACATATTAGTGTATATATGTCAACCCCAATCTCCCAGTTCATCCCACACACACCCCAGCATTTAGCTTTAATGATTAAAAAACTCAATATCCTTTTTTTTTTTTTTAGGTTTTATGTGTGGAAGGAAAAATATGATTTAGAATAAACACTTGGATTCTAAACCCTACATTAACCCACTCTCTAAAAGAAATGAATAGTTTGTCCTTGTTATTAATAATTTAGAGTGTGACCTTTTACTACTCATTAGAAAGGCATTTGATTTTAAATGACTGTTCTCATATTTTTAATCAGGCAAATTCAAGTCAAAGGATTATTGGGTAAGAATAATGTTTGACATGGAAACTTTCCTGAATTCAAAAAAATATTTGACTTAAAAATCTCTTAATGGATAGACAAGGATAAATGAATCAGAAGTGTCCTTGAGGTGTATCAGTTTTTCTCCCTCCTTGGCTATTAATTGCCAGCCCCAAATTAGTATGTGGAGATGGCTATGCAGACAGCTGGCCAGTAAAAGAGATGATGGGCTCCAGCTGTGCTGAGAAGAAAGGGAATTAAAGGATAGTAGATGGAAATTCACTCATTCCTGTGTCAAAGTATTTTAAAACCAGTGGTATTAAGATCTATTCTCATATGCATCAGTGACAAGGGTGAACCTACGTATTGGGCATCAGTCAAGAGAATTCAGAGATACTCGAGGTACCGCATGTGCACACACGAAAAGCAGAAATTCATAAAACTTAACAAAACATAAATCTAATCAGTGTAATCATATTTGGAACCTACGAATTACTGTCTTAACCTACTGTCTTAATCTACTCTTAACAAGATGCCATAAACTGGGTGGCTTATAAACAACAGAACTGTATTTCTTATAATTCTGGGGGCTAACAAGTCTAAGATCAATATGCTGGGAGATTCTGATGAGGGCTCCCTTCCTCATTCACAGACTACTGTCTTCACTGTGTCCTCAGATGGTAGAAGGAGCAACAGATCTATCTAGGTTCTCTTCTTACTAGGGTGTCAATCCCATCCATGAGGGCTCAACCCTCATGACCTAATCCACTCTCAAAAGCCCTACCTTCAAACACCATCTCACTGGGGATTAGTTTTCAACATAGGAACCTTGGGGAGACACAAGCATTCAGTCTATAGCAATTCTCATACATAAAATGGACAGAAAAAAAAAATTTGAAATATGTTTGATGTGAGAGACCATCAAGAACAAAACTGTCTTGTTCTATTGAACAAAGAAACTAATATAATTATTACTCTCAAAAATATAGAGGACTTATTCATATCTTCTATAAAGAGTCATCTGGGAGAATATTTTGGGGCCTTTCTATTGTATAAAAGATGTAATATTATTATTAGAGACATTTCAATGACTTTCAGATCTTTGAAGTATGAAATCTAATCCCCCTATGATAACACACAAGGCCCTCATACCTTAGTTCTTACATAGTGACTACTTGGGCCCCATCTCTTGTCAAGGCACATGTGGTAGATTGTTCCTAACAATAATTGCCTCTAATGATTCATGCCTCCATCTTCTTTTCTGTACAGATTCTGGCTTTACAACATTAGCAACATGACACCAGCAAAGGTAGTAAAGTTCTTGTGTATCAGGACTTGTTCTTATTCCTGGGGATTCTTTTGTTTCCATGTGCCAAATCCCAGGCTAGCCTCCTAGAGAATAATGGAGAATGAATAGAGAGGTCTCATTGTAACCAGCCAACCCAGACCATAGGCAAACACCTAAGGGAGCCTAGCTGTTATCATCTGGAGCAGAGGTAAATGAATCCAGTTGAAGACATTACAATTTGAACCACAGTATTGTGAACAAAAAAAAAAAAAAGATTTTTTTTTTAAAGTAACAAATCTGGGGTGATTTGTTACATAACTAGGTTATCAAACATTATAAACATAGTGAAGCTCATTTCATAAGCTATTTTATTCCCTCAGATAGATTTTGTTTTTTCTTATTATCTCTTAGTCATCTTTCAAAACCCAACCTTAGCATTATAGCTTCAAAAAGATTTTCTAATTGGGTCTAATTTCAGTCTTCCATCCTCCCACAGAATACTCAATACATAGTTATCTAATAGCTTCTTATATTATTTATATACATTAATATGTGGTAAGGATGGTGAAAATAATTGCTATAAACTATAATGTTAAACTTATGAAGATCTCATGTCTTAGGAACATTGGAATGAAAAGAGCCAAAAAATTGGAATTCTAACACTTATTGTATCCAAATCAATGGTATGATCTGAATGAACAACCAGATATTTGCATAATTTTTTATGTGTGCTTTTTGTTATTGAGACCCCTGTAATCTAACACTTACTTTACCCCACAGAGTGCTGTTTGGTGATCCAATATGAAACCAATTTTCCTGGCATCTTGTTAATATGAAATCATCAATATATAAGGCCAAATCTAATTATGGTAGATCCTAGGATGTTTTTGAGAGTTGGAAAATTCCACAATTCACAGAATTTAATTGATTATGCTGTAAGCAGTTTAGGTTTATTAGGCAAATTAGGTTTATTTAAAACAAAACTCTGAAAAGATAAATGAAGGAGAAAATAATGAGAAAGTAAGAGAAGAAAACCTGCTAGGTCTGCTGTGGTCTTAGAGAAATGATTTTTTATGGCTCACATAAGGTTTTCTATTGTGAAGGATTTTGAGACCAGCATGCTTTACTCCATGTGGCCTGCTGATGTCATTAAAATAACCTAGTCTTCCAAGTTTCTACATGAGAATTGTTTTATTGTTTCACCATTTGTTGTGTCTCTCCTTGTAAGTTCTCTGTTTACATTTTTCTTTTTTTCATTAGAGCATATAATGCTAAGAGAACAGAGGTTATCATTCTTGTAAACTTTGCACCTCACCATGTGATGCTGACCACTGAATCTAAGTGAAGTGGGTGAGGAACACGTTTGGTTCTTTCTATTATTTCTGGCAGAGGCTTCTAAAACAGCTTCCCTGTAGAATGCCAGTTCTTTTTTTTTTCCTTTTCTACATTTACTTTAGCAAAGAAGAAGATGATTATGTATATACACATCTATTGCTGCCTATTAGAAGAACCAGATTCCTCTGCCAAAGGAAACATTTCATAGATTCTTAAAACTGGTGAGGCAGACACAGATCTGCTCTCTCTTATCAACCTCCTAAACTCTAGTTCACTTCCACCTCGGTAAGAAGTGCTTTACCGTAAGATGGTATTCTTCTAAATGTCTCTAGTTAATCTGTGCTTAAAATAGAAGGACGTTAAATAAAATAACATATTATTTATCGTCAAGCACCTGTAGGAGTTTGACAGAAAATAATAATGCCACCCTGTAGCCTTGCACAGCCCATTGTTGACTTAGAGTGCCTGGAGTTAACTCACCCACAGTAAGTGATAATTTGCACGCGTTTGCTCTGAAAACAAACTGCCTACTTTAGAAGAGTTTTATAAAAATAAATGCATGCATATTTATGTGTGTGTATATGTGTGTCTATGATGTTTCATCATGATGATTATTATATAACAAAATCATCATGCCAGTTTCAAATTCAACTTTCATTATTAATTCTATATACAAGAAGCAATAGTAAAATTCGAAGTCTATTTTTCTAAGGTGATTTAACAATTTTTATTGGTGATTACTGTAATACTGCAGCCTTGAGTTTTGTTTTCTGTTTTTTGGAGGTTTGGTCTTGGAGAAACCCCATCAATAGATTAGTGGGTTAATTTACCCACTAAAGGAAGCAGTAAGTAAGGCTATTATGGGGAATAAGTACTCCTCTTAATGTAGGAATTAAGTCATTCAAAAAGATAAAGCAAAGCAACACCCTTCTTCCAAAGTGTTTGAGAGATCTTAGGGGAATTAGTAGGAAATTTGCATTGATATACTGAGAGAAATAAAAAGTGCAATATTAAGAACACCTACTCTGCCCCTTAGAATTTGTATGGAGATAGTGGGAGGGAGAGAGAGAGAGGTGGAGCCATGCCAGATTGTATGAAATAGCAGTGAAGAGCACAGTGCTTCATGATGTCTGCACCGCCGTGCTAAGCCCAACAGGTGAGGAATTAGAAATTTAGGGTGAAAGATTTGAGCACTTTGCTCTATCGTGAGATGGTTTTAAACAGTGAGCATGGAGGGGTAACCCAGAATGTCCACTCTCCAGAGTGATATTCCCTTCTAGCTCCCTTCATATAACATGCTCCTGAGTGGCGCTAGGTGTAAACATTAGTATTTAGCAGTGGGGTTTGATGAGTCCTATCTGTCCCTCATATCAGAGTGGTTCATCTTCTCATCTTGAGGATGATTTTTGCCACTTGCTGCTATATTTTTTATTTTTATTTATTTATTTTTTAGGCCACAGCAATTGGCATGCAGGATCTTAGTTCTGCAACCAGTGATTGAACCTGGGCCCCCTGCATTGGGAGCGCTGAGTCTTAACCAACTGGAATGTCAGGGAAGCCACTTACTGCTATAGAGAAAATCACATGAAGAAGACTTAGAAGAGTTCCTTAGCATCACCAGGCTTTCAGCGTTATTGGACTCTCATACACACATACAGAGAGAGTGGGTGTATGTACACTTGATATGGAAATAAATTCTAGTCCCTGTCTTAGATTGGGCTGCTATAACAAAATACCATAAACAGGGTGACTTAAACATCACACGTTTATTTCTCACAGTTCTAGAGCCTAAGGGGTTTCTATTGACACTTTATAATGGACTGGGCCATGGTTTCCTGCTTTCTCACACATCTAGGATTTTTATTGTGTAGAGGAAATTAGGGATGATACATTGTTAGGAGTCTCAATTTTCTTGCTTTGTTGGATGTGTCTATAGGAAGCCTTCTATTACAGCAGTGTTTCTCAGCCTCGAGAAAGAATCTTCCAGACCAATGACATTTTGGTCTGGAAGATTCTTCATTTTAGGGGCTGTCCTATTCATTGCAGAATGTTTAACAGCATCTCAGGCCTCTACACACTACATGCCAATAGCATCCTCCAAGTTGTGACAACCGCAAAATGTGTCCAGACTTTTCCAAATGTCTCCTGGGGGACATAATTTCCCTCCAGGGGCTAGCTTAGCCTTCCTCCTAAAGTATGGTATTTCTTGGGTCTCAGTTGAATGCCTGGTATGTTCTGTGAGGTCATTCCACTCTTGCTGGTCAGAATTCTAATTTCTCCCAGCTGTATTCATGCTCCTGAATCTCCGTTCATTCACAGGCCACTGGTAACAGTTTTCAGGCAGGACTCATAGGACTGTGCATATTCAGCAAAAGACAGGAGGAGATCCCGGTGCAGATTTCCTGAGCTCTTTCTTTGTGAAGTTTCCTTTCCACAGGACCCTGTTCTGAAAATTCCAGCTGCTTCATTAGCTCTGAACTCCTAACTCTGTTTTTTGACTAAGCTATACTACAGCTCTCTAATCCTCTAATTAGGCTGTATTTATTTGCTCTCTGTTTGGAAATTGACCCAGGCAGAAATCTGGAACTTCCCTCACACATTTTCCTTTTCTCAAGAATCATATTCCTGTGCTGTAAGTCGTGCAGTGTTTGAACCTGGCCACTGTGTTCTCAGGTTTTATAGTTGTTCGTAGCCGAAGGGTAAGGCTGAGACACACTACTTCATCATGGTGGGAAACAGAACTATATGTAAATTTTAAATAATGCATGCATTTTTAATAGAAACCAGGAAAATATTGCATAACTGCATTTTCACTCTTATCTATTCTGCCATCCACTTTCTCCAGCCAAATTCCATACCCTTACAATCCAAATAGTGTCAATGAAAACCAAAACCTTATTTAAAATATTTTTCCAGATTAGTTTTTATTCAACTAACTAAACATTTCTTAAAAATAGCAAACCAGTATTTATAAGCAGCACATGAATTACTCTATAGTTAACAGCGTTCTTATGCATGTATTACTCTAGTGGATTTTTATAGTCATGTCAGCTATGACTCACATCACGAGTTAAATATAAGTATGTGATCATTGTTACAGTCACCTCATTCACCATAATTCATACTGTAAAGGAGGAAATCAAGACTTAAAATGGTAAGTTATTGGTTAAGTAGGAGCCTGTTCTTCTCATTGAATATGTATGCAGCTCGTTATAGTAATCGTACATTGTAATCATCGTCTTTCTACAATCTAAGGTGCCATAATAGTATATCCCTCTTAATCTACATCAGAGCAGAAGAGCTTAATAAATATTTTGATTAATTGAAGACATGCGAAAGAAATTGAACAGCACTGTGGATTATTCCCACATCTCATTCCTACCTAGCCATCTTCCCCTTACTCTACGGCATCGTCTTCAATCCTAGAGTGGTATAAATATTATCAGCTGAAACAAGCTCAGAAAGATAGAGAAATATTAGAGGGATTTCTAGAGGTTATCTTTTTGCTTTTTTTTTTACACAAGAGTTAAATGAAAGGAGACCTCTTTAGAATACAATAGAATGGAGTTTCACTTCATTTTTAACAAGCCACGGTGACTATCTACAGTGGATAAAAGACGGGGGGATCACAATTTATGACTGCTTGCTCTTTGCAGACGGGGTACTAAATGTCTTCTATACGTTAATTCGCTTCACGCTAGGTCACAGAAGGCACTTTTACAAGAGACAAACAAGTTTCGGCTGCTCTGTTTAATACATCTTTTCATTTATTTAATCGAAATTATATTGTGTAAATAAATGAGGGTTATGAAAATTAAATGTTATGTTGTAACTAATTCGTTTTTAAATAATTTAACAGTCATTGGATTTTACACTAATTGCTTTATGAGATTAATGAATTTATATAGTTATTTGAGTCTCATTACTTGGTAGAGTATAGAAAAAAAAAAAGAAGCTAATAAACTGGTCCAAGAACTTCATTTGGCATGAAACAAATGGACAATAAACCTCTGGTTTAAAGCAGCAGCAACTTGGTATAGAAGAAGAACTGATCATAAAATCCATTTCTCCTGTTTCAGCACCTTGAGGAAGATCCAGACTGGAATGAAATAAAGTCATGTATAGAAAGTACTTACCTATGTAAATGTAAATCATCAATATTAACTGCAGTAGAATGTTCTGTATCTAGGGCATAAGATCCAGGCAGAGAAAACAAGTACATAGAACTTTAGGCAAGTTACTCCAAGTTACAAATGCTGAAGGCCAGTGATGGTAGCAGGAGGACAGTAGTTGAATTTAGGATACAATTTGAAGGTGCTACCATTTTACAGGTGTACAGACCACTCTGTCCAACCCAAGCACGTTTTACAAGGATTCAAGCACAGTGTAGTGAAACCACCTAAAGAATAATGTAGGACGTGGTCCAGTCACATCGGGGAGGTGACCCCTAGACATGAAGAGGAAAGGAGAGGGGAGAGATGGTAAGCAAAACACTAAGAGCTCTGACAAGCGGGCCACTTAAGCTAAGCCTTGGCGTTCAATGGAAGAATATAGCCCATATGTGGTGAACTGACAAGGGGGAGCTGACAGAATAACCACTTCAAATTCACTCTCCAGTTCCTGCTCAGAAGCTCCTGTTGGTGCTCTCCAATGTGCTGATCCAAATAGAAGCTAAAGAACAAGTGAGATGATTATTGGGCAGAGCTTTGGAAGGCAAAGGGGATGTTGGTGCTGAGAGAAGAGCACATGGAAAATGTATATGGTTGATATTCAGCCACCTATGTATTAGCTTTCTGTTGCTTCTGGAACAAATTACCACAAACACAGGAGCTTAAAGCAATACATATTTATCCTAAAGTCCTGGAGGTCAGAAGTCTAAACGGTGTTCACTGGGCTAACATCAAGATGTCAGTATGGTTGCCTTCCTTCTGGAGGCTCTAAAGAAGAATCTGTTTCCTTGCCTTTTTCAGCTTCTGGAGGACACCACTATTTGTTGGCTTATGGCTCCATCCTCCATGTTCAAGGCCAACATCATAGCATCTTCAAATCTCTCCCTCTGAATATGACCTCTGCTTCCACCATCACAGCACCTTCCCTGACACTAATTCTCCTATGTCCCTCTTTCCCTTGTAAGAACTCTTGTGGTTTCATTCGACCCACCTGGATAATCCAAGGTGAACTTGCCATCTCAAAATCCTTACATTAATCACATCTGCAAAGTACTCTTGGCATTTAAGGCAGCATATTGACAGGTTCTAGGAGTTAGGCTTTAGGGGGAAATTTTTCTGCTTATCAAAGAAGTAGACACATTCTTCTATAATAGGCAACAAAGGAATAGTGTACTCTGGAGTAAAAGAAATCTGTAACCTAATTCTTATCCTAAGATATATTTGCTTTACAATTTGGTAACACATTATTTTACTTTATAAATCTCTCTCATTATCATTGTTATTGTTATTATCCTTGCTTATGACTAAATATATAACAGCAGTAATAATATTAATATATATTTAGTCATAAGCAAGGATCATAATAGTAACAATAATGATAGTTATAATGATGATCAGAAAATAATAATTTGTGTCAGGTTACATAAAATCTTCAAATATATTCTTGTGTAGGTAAAGTACATACATACCTGAATTGTGTATGCAATACACATATAACCTTCGATAATGCATGCATTCTTTACCCACGTATGTGCTTTTTTTGTATAAATCTAACATAAATTGTGCACTGAGTATTAATATAATCATGAACACCACTCTTGTTATTTCTTCTGCTTATACATAGTACTTTACTAATATATGCACACATTAGACTTCTGTAATTTTACTTAGAATGCTTTAGACTCATATTATTACTGTGCTCTTAGTACACATGCAGTGTGTACAAGACTAGTGATATTAAGAGGAAATAAGTTTCTTACTGAGAAGTCATGTACATTGAAACTTCATTTTCAAAACCATTAGTAGTTCTTGCCTCCTAGACATACATACATACATACACAACTTCCATTCTGTTGGGGAAAAATGAAAAATAAAAATTTCTTCCAAACCAGAAAAAACTCTCAACAAATGTAGAAAAGAAAGAAACCATTTTTTATTCTTGAATAAGCCTTAAGCCAGACTATTACGTGCATCACAGGCAATCTGTTAATGAAATTGCAAAGATAGAATGAAATCTCACCCGTGAATACAGCCAGGCAGATACAATCCATTACATGCACGTCCTCGAGATAAGTGATAACTTGTCCTCATATGAGATGACTTGACAACACCATTTGCTTTATATAGTCCATCTGAAATTCACCTGATAATGGGGTGGCCATCTGTGTTAGTTAATTGCTTTTATCTACAAAAACAAAAAAAAACTTCACCCGTCTTTATGACAAGCAGATAGTTCCAATGTGGGGATGCTCTCTATCTTCTTTAATGTTTACATTTCAAAGAGATGGCTCTGGAGTTGTAAAACTAATAAGAGGTTTGTTTAGCTTTTACAAAGTATTAAAGTATTGCTTACATATCAAAGAAACAGAAAAAAGGTTTACAAGTAGAAGTTTTCTCAAGGAAGTGCTCCAAGAAAAGGAAGAGAGGAAAAAGGTCTCTTTTTTTAGTGCCAGGGAATATTCAATCTTTGTTTTTGAAAATTTATGTTTATAATGTTAATATAAAGCAATGAATTAACTTTTCTTAAAATACTTTGCTAGTCTAGTAGAGTTAGAAGTTAGATTCCACAATATGCAGATCCTATAGTAGACATTACCCTGTCCTCACCAATATTTCCCACTACTTTTATTCCAGATGCCTAGGAGGACTGCATCTCTCCTCCATATTTAAGTGAGGCACAGTCATGACACCTGCTTTAGCCAATAAACTATAAGCAGAAGCCAATATGGGCCAGTTAGTGATTTAAAGAGTTTCCTTCCCCTGCTTCAGCAACAGCTGAGGTCCAGATGGTGGAGGTTTCTCTGTTTCCATCCCCAGTTGAACACTGCAAGGATTTCAGCCTCCAGCTGACATGGGATGGACATGGAATATGAGTCAAAAATGAACTTTGTTGTTTTAAGCCATTTAAATGTTGAGATACTTTATTAGAGTAAAATCTGCCTCATTCGCGGATACAGGATCATTTATGTTAATCTGTGTAGGAAATCACATATCAGAACACCACGGAGTCTTTTGCTAGTTCCTTTGACCACATATTCATTTCCATCGTTCTAATCAACAGCAGTGCCATCCATCACAAGGCAAAGATGAGGCAGAATCGATCTTTATTTTGCACAGGTTACAACTGTGTATGTGTGTGTGTATGCATGTGTGGCTTTCACCAACATTCTTTCTTAAACCACTATGATTCAGGATTTAACATCCTTGCAAGTGGCCATGTAGCCAAACCTAACTGTTGGAATTGGAATGGCCTCCATTAAGATTTGAAACAGCCAAAGCCCTCATGCAAATATGTTTATATGTGTGTGTCTATTTGTGTATGAATGTACAGTATGTAGGATATAAGAGAGAGAAAGGAGACGTCATAACTGTGCCAGAGTTTTGAGAAAGAAACAATAAACTGCTGAGCCTATTAGAATGGATTTGTGCTTTAAGAACAGGAAATCAACCAGTTGACTCAGATCTTCAGGACACCAGTCACTTCACTAATGCTATAAAAATGTGATGAATAGAGTGTCCCAGCATCATAGAGAAGCTAAGTGTGAGGTGTAATTCGTTGGTCATCTGTCGACAATAAAGATTCTGCTGTAAGACGGAGCTTGGTGACAGTAGGATTCTGAAATGAAAGGAAAAGTGGTTGCATTTACCACAGTGGTCCACAAGGCCAGAGTCAGCAATGAGGTGTTGCTATTAGCTGTATAACTTAAGTATTTTCTTATATAACCAAAACAATCAAGAATGGGTGAGCAGAAAGTCAACAGTGGCTTAGAAAAATCACATCCTTTGCCTAGCTTTCAGAAACTGACCCTGTTCTCCAACCTAGATCTCATCAAAGGAGAAATCTCAAGAAAAATTTTAAAATATTTTGAATTAAATGAAAATGAAAACACAACTTATTATGATGTGTGGAATGCAGCAAAACAGTGCTTAGAAGGAAATTTATAGCATTGAATGCATATATTAGAAAAGAAGGAAGATCTAAAATCAATAATCTAAGTTTCCAGCTTAGGAACTAAAAAAGAAGGGCAAATTAATTTTAAAATAAGCGGAAGAAAATAAGAATTTGAGCAGACATAAATGAAATTTAAAACAAGAAATCAACAGAGAAAATTAATGAAATCAAAAGCTGGTTCTTTGAGAAGAGTCATGGATGTAGAAAACAAATTTATGGTTACTGGGGGGGGTGAGTGGAGGGAGGGATAAATGGGGAGATTGGGATTGACATATATATACTACTATATGTAAAATAGATAACTAATAAGGACCTACTATATTAACACAGGGAACTCTACTCAGTACTCTGTAATGGTCTGTATGGGAAAAGAATCTAAAAAAGAGTAGATATACGTGTATTTATATGTGTTTCACTGTGCTGTACACCTGAAAATAACACAATATTGTAAATCAACTATACCCCAATAAATATTTTAAAAAAGAAAAGAAATTCAGACACATGCTACAACATGGATGATCCTTGAGGACATGAAACCAGTGAAATAAGCCAGACACTAATTGGAAAATATCGTATGATTCCACTTACATGAAGTTCCTAGAATAATTAAATACATAGAGGCAGAAAGCAGAACTGAGGTTACTAAGGCCTGGGGGTAGGCAATACTTATTGTTTAATGTGTACAGAGTTTCAGTTTGGGATGATGAAGAGAATTCTGGAGATGGAGAGGAGTAATGATTATACAACAATGTGAATATACTTAATTCCACTTACCTGTGCACTTAAAATGGTAAATCTTATGTATATTTTACCACAATTTTTTAAATGAGCAATTTAAGCGTATAACTTAGAGACATAGAGGCAAATACTAAAAGAAATAGCATTAAGAGTTGGAAGTGTTTTCCTCTGAGGATGGGAAATAGTGGGGGAAGGGATGCTGTTTTTCAAACAAGCTTTGTAAAACTAACTTTATGTGCATGTAAAATTTTGATAATACTGTAATCAAAAATCATAAATTTGAAATAATTTTTAAAAAGCTAGCTCTTTGAAAAGATCAATCAAATCTAAGTATCTGTAGCCAGGCTAAGAAAAAAGAGAAGACACAAATTACTAATATAAAAAAAAAATGAAAAAAGGCACAGCACAACAAATTTTATGGACATTAAAAGGATAATGAAAGAATACAATGAACAGCTCTATGCCCACTGATGTGATAACCTAGATGAAATGCACCAATTCCTAGACAGAGACGATTTGAAAAAATTAACACAGGAAGATATATACAGTCTAAATAGGCCAATACCTATTAAAGAAATTAATCAAAACAGAAAGAACTAGGCACAGTTGAATTTATTGGTGAATTCTCCAAAAATATTTTTTCATTTTAGTCTCATTTTTATTTTTTAACATCTTTATTGGAGTATGATTGCTTTACAATGGTTTGTCAGTTTCTGCTGTATAGCAAAGTGAATCAGCTATACATATACATATATCCCCATTCCTCCTCCGTCTTGCGTCTCCCTCCTACCATCCCTATCCCACCCTTCTAAGTGAACACAAAGCACCGAGCTGATCTCCCTGTGCTATGCGGCTGCTTCCCCTCTAGCTATCTCTTTTACATTTGGTAGTGTATATTATGTCCATGCCACTCTCTCACTTCGTCCCAGCTTATCCTCCCCCTCCCCGTGTCCTAAAGTCCATTGTATATGTCTGCATCTTTATTCCTGCCCTGCCCCTAGGTTCTTCAGAACCATTTTTTTTTTTTTTTAGATTTCATATATATATGTGTTAGAATATGGTATTTGTTCTTCTTTTTCTAACTTCACTCTGTATGACAATCTCTAGGTCCATCCACCTCACCATAAATAACTCAATTTCATTTCTTTATATGGCTGAGTAATATTCCATTGTATATATGTGCCACATCTTCTTTATCCATTCATCTGTCGATGGACACTTAGGTTGCTTCCATGTCCTGGCTATTGTAAATAGAGCTGCAATGAACATTGTGATACTTGACTCTTTTTGAATTTTGGTTTTCTCTGGGTATATGCCCAGTAGTGGGATTGTTGGGTCATATGGTAGTTCTATTTTTAGTTTTTTAAGGAACCTCCATATTGTTCTCTGTAGCGACTGTATCAATTTACACTCTGACCAACAGTACAAGAGGGTTCCCTTTTCTCCACACCCTCTCCAACATTTATTGTTTATAGATTTTTTGATGATGGACATTCTGACAGGTGTGAGGTAATACCTAATTGTAGTTTTGATTTGCATTTCTCTAATGATTAGTGATGTTGAGAATCCTTTCTTGTGTTTGTTGGCAATCTGTATATCTTTGGAGAAATGTCAGTTTAGGTCTTCTGCCTATATTTGGATTGGGTTGTTTGTTTTATTGATATTGAACTACATGAGCTGTTTGTATATTTTGGAGATTAATCCTTTGTCAGTTGCTTCATTTGCAAATATTTTCTCCCACTCTGAGGGTTGTCTTTTCGTTTTGTTTATGGTTTCCTTTGCTGTGCAAAAGCTTTTAAGTTTCATTAGGTCCCATTTGTTTATTTTTGTTTTTATTTCCATTTCCCTAGGAGGTGGGTGAAAAAGGCTCTTGCTGTGATTTACGTCATAGAGTGTTCTGCCTATGTTTCCTCTAAGAGTTTTATAGTGTCTGGCTTTACATTTATGCCTTTAATCCATTGTGAGTTTATTTTTGTGTATGGTGTCAGGGCGTGTTCTAATTTCATTCTTTTACATGTAGCTGTCCAGTTTTCCAGCACCACTTATTGAAGAGGCTGTCTTTTCTCCATTGTATATTCTTGCCTCCTTTATTAAAAATAAGGTGACCATATGTGCGTGGGTTTATCTCTGGGCTTTCTATCCTGTTCCATTGATCTCTATATCTGTTTTTGTGCCAGTACCATACTGTCCTGATGATGGTAGCTTTGAAGTATAGTCTGAATTCAGGGAGCCTGATTCCTCCAGCTCCGTTTTTCTTTCTCAAGATTGCTTTGGCTTTTCGGGGTCTTTTATGTTTCCATACAAATTTGTGAAATTTTGTGTTTTAGTTCTCTGAAAAATGCCTTTGGTAGTTTGATAGGGATTGCACCAATTCTGTAGATTACTTTGGGTAGCATAGTCATTTTCACAATTTTATTCTTCCAATCCAAGAACATGGTATATCTCTCCATCTGTTTTTATCATCTTTAATTTCTTTCATCAGTAGCTTTCTGCATACAGGTCTTCTGTGTCCTTAGGTAGGTTTATTCCTAGGTATTTTATTCTCTTTGTTGTAATGGTAAGTGGGACTGTTTCTTTAATTTCTCTTTCAGATTTCTCATCATTAGTGTATAGGAATGCACGAGATTTCTGTGTATTAATTTTGTACCCTGCTACTTTATACCAAATTCAATGATTAGCTCTAGTAGTTTTCTGGTAGCATCTTTACAATTCTCTATGTATAGTATCATGACATCTGCAAAAAGTGACAATTTACTTCTTCTTTCCCAATTTGGATTTCTTTTATTTCTTTTTCTTCTCTGATTGCTGTGGCTAAAACTTACAAAACTATGTCGAATAATAGTGGTGAGAGTTGTCAAACTTGTCTTGTTCCTGATCTTAGTGGAAATGGTTTCAGTTTTTCACCATTGAGAATAACGTTCACTGTGGGTTTGTCATATATGGTCTTTATTATGTTGAGGTAAGTTCCCTCGATGCCTACTTATTGGAGGGTTTTTTTTATCATAAATGCGTGTTGAATTTTGTCGAAAGTTTTTTCTGCATCTGTTGAGATGATCATATGATTTTTCTCCTTCAATTTATTAATACAGGTTATCACATTGATTGATTTGTGTATATTGAAGAATCCTTGCATTAGTGGGATAAACCACACTTGATCATGGTGTATGATCCTTTTAACGTGCTGTTGGATTCTGTTTGCTAGTATTTTGTTGAGGATTTTTGCCTCTATGTTCATCAGTGATATGGGCCTGTAGTTTTCTTTTTTCGTGACATTTTTGTCTGGTTTTGGCATCAGGGTGATGTCTGCCTCTTAGAATGAGTTTGAGAGTGTTCCTCCCTCTGCTACATTTTGGAAGAGTTTGAGAAGGATAGGTGTTAGCTCTTCTCTAAATGTTTGATAGAATTCCCCTGTGAAACCATCTGGTCCCGTGCTTTGTTTATTGGAAGATTTTTAATCACAGTTTCAATTTCAGTGTTTGTGATCTGTCTGTTTATATTTTCTATTTCTTCCTGGTTCAGTCTCAGAAGGTTGTGCATTTCTAAGAATTTGTCCATTTCTTCCAGGTTGTCCATTTTATTGGCATATAGTTGTTTATAGTAATCTCTCATGATCCTTTGTATTTCTGCAGTGTCAGTTGTTACTTCTTTTTCATTTCTAATTCTATTGAGTTGAGCCTTTTCCCTCTTTTCCTTGATGAGTCTGGATAATGGTTTATCAATTTTGTTTACCTTCTCAACGAACCAGCTTTTAGTTTTATTGATCTTTGCTATTGTTTCCTTCATTTCTTTTTCATTTATTTCTGATCTGATCTTTGTGATTATTTTCCTTCTGCTAACTTTGGGGGTTTTTTGTTCTTCTTCCTCTAATTGCTTTAGGTGTAAGATTAGGTTGTTTATTTGAGATGATTCTTGTTTCTTGAGGTAGGATTTTATTGCTATAAACTTCCCTCTTAGAAGTGCTTTTGCTGCATCCCATAGGTTTTGGGTCATGGTGTTTTCATTGTCATTTGCTTTTGTGAGCAACTGTAGACTTGGGGTTTGCTTTCTCCATCTAATTTGTTTCTGGTTTTATGTTTATGTTAGTTTAAATAATAAGCTCTAAATACTAAACTAAGATAAACATAAAACCAGAAACAAATTAGATGAAGAAAGCAAACCCCAAGTCTCCAGTTGCTCCCAAAGTCCACCGCCTCAATTTTGGGATGATTCATTGTCTTCTCAGGTATTCCACAGAGACAGGATACATCAGGTTGATTGTGGAGATATAATCCACTGCTCCTGAGGATGCTGGGAGAAATTTCCCTTTTTCTTTTTTGTTCGCACAGGTCCTGGGGTTCCACTTTGGATTTGGCCCCCGCCTCTGCATGTAGGTTGCCTGAGGGCATCTGTTCACCGCCCAGACAGGAGGGGGTTAAAAGAGCAGCTGGTTTATGGGCTCTGGCTCACTCAGGTTGAGGGGAGGGAGGGGTACGGAATGTGGGGCGAGCCTGCGGCAGCAGAGACCGTCATGACATTGCAACAGCCTGTGGTGCCATGTGTTCTCCTGGGAAAGTTGTCCCTCGATCATAGCACCCTGGCAGTAGCGGGCTGCACAGTCTCTCGGGAGGGGAGGTGTGGATAGTGACCTGTGCTTGCACACAGGCTTCTTGGCGGCTGCAGCAGCAGCCTTAGAGTCTCATGCCCGTCTCTGGTGTCCACACTGATAGCCATGGCTGGCGCCCATCTCTGGAGCTTGTTTAGGTGGTGCTCTGAATCCCCTCTCCTCGCGTACTCCAAAACAATGGTCTCTTGCCTCTTAGGCAGATCCAGACTTTTCCCCAGACCCCTTCCTGGCTAGCTGTGGTGCGCTAGTCCCCTTCAGGCTGTGTTCACACAGCCAACTCCAGTCCTCTCCCTGGGATCTGACCTCCGAAGCCTGAGCCTCAGTTCCCAGCCCCCACCCGCCCCGGCGGGTGAGCAGAAAAGCCTCTCAGGCTGGTGAGTGCTGGTCGGCACCGATCCTCTGTGTGGGAATCTCTCCACTTTGCCCTCCGCACCCCTGTTGCTGCGCTCTCCTCCGTGGCCCCGAAGCTTCCCCCCCCTCCACCCCCCATCTCTGCCAGTGAAGGGGCTTCCTAGTGTGTGGAAACCTTTCCTCCTTCACAGCTCCCTCCCAGAGGTGCAGGTCCCGTCCCTATTCTTTTGTCTGTGTTTTTTCTTTTTTCTTTTCCCTACCCAGGTACGTGGGGAGTTTCTTGCCTTTTGGGAAGTCTGAGGTCTTCTGCCAGCGTTCAGTAGGTGTTCTGTAGGAGTTGTTCCACATGTAGATGTATTTTTGATGTATTTGTGGGGAGGAAGGTGATCTCCACGTCTTACTCCTCCACCATCTTGAAGGTCCCCCCTCCAAAACTTTTAAGGAAGAAATTATAGCAATTCCGTACTATCTCTTTCATAGGATAGCAACAGAGGGAATACTTCTTAACTCATTCTATGAGGCCAGCATTACCCTAATACCAAAATGAGACAGAGATAGTCCAAGAAAAGAAAACTACAGACCAATATTTCTTATGAACTAGATGTAAAAATCATCAACAAAATATTAGGAAATTGAATTCAATAAAATATAAAAAGAATTATACTCCATGACCAAGTGAGATTTATCCCAAAATTGCAAGGCTGATTCAGTATTCAAAAATCAACTAACTGTAATCCATCACATCAGCAGACTAAAAAAGAAAAATCACTTGATTTATCAATAGAGGCAGAAAAATTATTTTAAAAAATCAATACCCATTCCTAATAAAAACTCTCAGTAAACTAGCACTGAGGGGACCTTCCTCATTTTGATAAAGAATATCTAGAAAGAACCTACTGCTAATATCATACTTAATTATGAGTAACTTGAAGGGTTTTTTTCCCTAAGATCAAGTATAAAACAAGGATGTTTCCTAATTTCGTTTCAATATTGTATTTAAGTTCATCTAATGCAACATGAAAAGAAAGGGAAAGGAAAGGTGTGTCAATTGGGAAAGAAGAAGGAATACTCTCTTTGTCCACAGGTGACATGATTGTCCATGTAGAAAATTTGAAAAGATCAACAAAAAAACCCCTCCTGGAACAAATCCTGTTTTCCACAGCAGCAGCACCATTTGACATCCCCATGTACCATGCACAAGTGTTCAGATTTTTCCAACTCCTTGCCAACACGTGTTATTTTCTGGTTTCTTAGGAGTAGATGTCTTACTTACAGATAGAATTACTGTATGCTTCAGCAATTCCACCTCTAGGTATATAACCATAAAAATTGAAATCAGAGTCAGATTGGACACCCATGTTCATAGAAACAGTAGCCACAATAGCCAAAATGCAGAAACAATTCAAGTGTCCATCTGATGAATGGCTGAACAAAATGTGGTGGATATATAATGAAAAATTTTTTTTTTGCCTTAAAAAGGAAGAAAATTCTGACACATGCTACAACATGGATGAACCTTGAGGACATTATGCTAAGTGAAAGAAATCAATCATAAAAAGACAAGAATAGTATGATTCCACTTATCTGAGGAACATGAGTAGTTAAATTCATAGGAACAGAAAATAGAAGGATGGTTGCTAGAGACTATGGGCAGGGGAGAATAGGGAGTTGTTTAATGGGCATAGAGTTTCAGTTTTGGAAACTGAAAAACGTTCTGGAGATTGGATGTACAAGAATCAATGAGTATGAATGTACTTATGAACTGAACACTTAAAAATGGTTAAGATTGTAAATTTTATAAGTGCACTTTACCACAATTAAAAATGATTTAAAAAGTTAAATAGAAAAAAATCTTCCCAATGATTCTTATGAAAATTCCTCTACAAAACCCATAGGAGCTGGATAAAGTTTTTCCTCTCAGTTTGATTTTTGTGACAAAATTGTTTGAAATTATCATTATAGAAAGTATTTCTACTAGTAAAAAATGCCTTGGAAAATACATTTAATATTACTTTATATTTGTTGGTCTACTCTATAAATCTTCCCTCGTAATTATTTTTTATTTTGTCCTATAAGCAGAAAAAATTCTAATTCACTATTTATTGCTTAGATGAAGCATTAAAAACTTGTTGGACACTTGGAAAATTTGTTTTTAATTAAAAATATCATTTTCATCAAAAACACATTTCCCATATAGATGTATTGAGTTATTTTCCTACTCATGTAACTACACGATCTGGCCCTTTCACCCAGGCAGGAAGCTTTGGCTTTGTGCAGTCACAGGCTCTAAATTATCAGTTCATCTCCTAAGAGTTTATATAAGAGGATAATGGCAATGCATGCTAGAAAATGCATCCAGACTTAGACTGAAGTGATAAGTAATACACTGCAAGAATGAATCTTTGATACTGGCAGTACAGAAGACTGTGCAAAGCTTTGCTAGATTCAACAGTCTTGAAATATGTTTAGCTATGATGTGTATAGTGTAGCTGACAGTAGCTTTATTAAATTGTGTCTACAGCCAAAAAGAAAAAAAAGTAATGGCATTTATGTTATGTTATGGTTTCAATATTTGAGACATAGTGCCTCATCTGTGTCAGTATGTGGGTGAACGGTTTGTAAGATCATTAATGAAACTATACCTACCAGTACTATAAAATTCGACCTTTTCCTTTTCACTGTGAAAGTAAAATATTGTCAAAAAATAGCCCAGTAATGTTGATGTTTTCTCTTTTCTGCATTTGTAGAATTATATTTGGTATAGGGAAAATAAAAGGCATTAAAACTTTTTCTACTCCTCTAATTTCTTAGGATTTCGATATTTAAATACCAATTTTAAACTGGATAATCCATTAAAATAATTACCTTAAGTAAAAAGATATGAAACCAGTTAGCAGTTAGCCCTTCATTCTCTGATTTTTTTTCCTCTGTGGAGAATTCCTTATTTTCCTTTTTTGAATAGTTTTGGTTATGGTTATTGTACATCCAAAGATGTATTTATATATTCTTTTATTTTTAGGGTGTAAGTAGACACTGGAATTCTTATTTTTCTTTTTGAAATGTTGAGCATGCTACACTTAAATATTGCCTTTTTATTATCATGCCTGGCAGTAGGGAAACACAAATGCTATCTAAGCTGTATCCTATGGCATCATGATTTTGGAGTACACATCCATCAGGGCATTATCCAATGCCAATGGCTGGAGCTATGCCCTATGACTCTAAGAGTCTACATGAAGATGAAATAGTATAAATGCTTGTTAACAGTTAGCAAAAATCCCCTTCTAGGCTCCCCAATCATCATTTCCTAGAAAACCCCATCACTGGTTATTAAGAAATATGGGCTTATGATGTTATGGAAGAGGCAAAAGCTATAAGGACTCAACAAAACAAATTTAATATAAAAAAGAGGCAGAAAAGATACAAATTTAAATTTTGTCAAACTTTAAGCATGCCTTGAAATTTCACATGATGCCAGCAATTGTGGGGCTATGGGACGTTGCTTTGTTTTGCTTGTTTGTTTGTTTTTAGTTCTTACAGTGTAGACTGCCATCTGTTCTTAATTCATTAACCTTAGAATCCGTGGAAGTTACAGCTAAATGGGAGTCATGGGGTAGGGAATGAGGAAGGGAAGATGTCCTAGAAACAGTAACTACTTAGCTCTTAGTTTAGCTTGGTTGTGCTCTTAACCCCAGACCTGACTGTGTCCCTACAAAGAAAATTCTTGTAAGCTGATTTTCCAAGCAGAGAAGAAACAAAGGCATGTATCCAAGCGATATTATATAATTTCTACAGTAGCACAACTATCAGTTCCTTTCTTTATCATTTTGTTTTCTCCATTGGTATAACAATTTCATCTGTATCAAACTCTTTTTTGCGGTACGTGGGCCTCTCACTCTTGTGGCCTGTTCCGTTGCGGAGCACAGGCTCCGGATGCGCAGGCTCAGCGGCCATGCCTCACGGGCCCAGCCGCTCCGCGGCAAGTGGGATCTTCCTGGACCGGGACACGAACCCGGGTCCCCTGCATCCGCAGGCAGACTCTCAACCACTGCGCCACCAGGGAAGTCCCTTTCATTAACTTTTAATTGCTGCCTTTTTGACCTTTGGGTGAAAATTCGCCTCAAGTTAACAGTGTTTGGAGTCACTTCAAATTACTCAAAAATCTTTCTGAACAAGTACTGATGTTGCCAAACTGCCTACTTTCAAGGTCAGTGGATTTCCATTTGAAAGGCTCTAGTGGTCACTAAAAATTGCCTTGTGACAGGAGCCATATGTGTTGGCTGTCTAGAAGCAAAGATGGAGAATGCTTGGCTATTTCTGTAATCCTTTGGCTCCTAATGGTACTCAAAACCTCACATCCTCATAACCTTGGACTCCAGGCTCCTGAGGGACTGAGCTCCTGGCTTTTGACATGATGAATTACATGTTTCAAGGTCGCAAATTGCTCAATGAGTTACTTCAAGGAGATACATTTTTTAGAAAGTTTGTATTCACAGGGTAGGTTAATGTGTCTACCTTGAAATGTTTATAAAAATAAATATTTTTAATGGTGTATATTGTTGAAATGTATATGTCAAGAAAACAAAAAAAATTAAATAATTAAACAAAAGCAATATAAAAAAATCCAAAATATTTAACGTTTATAAAGTGGAATTGATTTAAGGTCACAGTATTCATGAGATTCATAAAGGATTTGGTTTACCTTCCAGAAGAAAAATGATCTTCTTTTCCATTATTTATTAAAATTTACTCCATGTTCCTAGTTTGTATATACATATGTGTGTATCTGTTTATGTAAAATTTGTAATATAAAATGTACAGTTTTATGTTGTTTTGTTTTGGGTTCCTTTCTTTGAATCATGAGCATATAGTTTAATCCTTATAGAAAAGGATGGGTTAAACTTAACTTTGTAACACCTTTTGTTTACTATCAAGAACTATATTAAAATATTAATCTTATAAAAGTATTCCTGCACTCAAACATTTAATTTTCCTCCTCTGAATAGTACTTTTGTTAGTTGTGTTCACATATATATTGTCTTTATACTCTTAGCAACCCTTGAATTTTGAATTATTAATCGTCATAGCAGATATATGAAAACTGAGGTTTAGGAAGCTGAAGTAATTTGCCCAAGGGCATACAAGTAGTAAGTGGCAGTGTTTTCTAATTCCAAGCTTCATGACTATTCTCATTCTCATCATTCCGTGAATTAGATTGGCATATGTTTTTTAATCTATGGATATAATTAAAGGCTAAAAATCTCTTGACTACTAAGTCAAGGACAAGAAAATGTTTATATAAAAATCAATGGATAGGTCTGAATGGTAGCATTAACTCCATATTTCTTTTTGTTAATTAAAGAAAAATATAGGACAATGAATTTGACCACTCAATGGTGCTAATTCCAACTTAGCTTTAATATTTGGAAGCTGATGGGACACTTGTGACTTTTTGGCTGATGTAATTATAACTGATGGTACATTTGTTCTCACTGATTGACATGTTTTATCCTTGACAGTTGAACAATTTAAGGACAAAGTCAATCATTGATTAGCTGTCATCTCATCTCCTTGTCCCATGAAAGACTGAATTATGTTTGCATTTCAAATGAGTTAATGTTGGCCAAAGGTATCACATAATAAAAGGGCTTTTAACTAACATACTGAATGAAAAAGCATTAATAATTAATTATTTTGATCCATTAATAATGAGAGGAAAAATTTTAATGGAATCATTACAAGTGAACAAGCAAATTCAAGAAGACAAATAGTTAATATATTTGGGTACACAGAAATTCAATGATATCCTGGTAAATTACATTATGAGTTTTGTCAAATTCCAGCACAGATGACTGACAAAGAGAAATAAAGAATTTCCCATAGATTTCATTCTCAATTAAGAGATAAATTCTATATTTGCAAATGAAAAATACATTTTGCATCTTATAAGAATAAGATTAGAAAATAAATGTAGGCTGTAATATATAATACATAAATTGGCATGAATTTGCATATGGTATTCATGAAATTGCTTTTTGATCCAAAGGCATAAATTGTCATTGTCAATATTTTAAATAGTGACTTGGTTTCATTAACTAATGTATTATGATGAAACTATTTTTTTTAAATGTCATTGACTTTTCAAAATGATTTTTTCTGGGTTATGTTTCATTTAGTTTTTCAAGTAGACACTCAAATTATTTTCTAAAAATAAACAAATACCTATGTGTTGCATACCAGAATTCTCGTTAAGTTAAACTGAGAAAATCCCATTAAACATGATTTAGGTCACTTTTGTTACAATGGCCTGTTTTTATGCGTTCTTCTTTAAGAATGAACACCCAATCTTTATTTGTATGTTCCATGATATCTTAAGCTGGGTTCACCAAAATCTGACCCAGGAATGTGAATTCAAGTACAAGTCAATAATGAGAGTAAGATGTGTGAGAGCAGGATGGGGCAGAATCCAAACAAGGATGCAAATTCAGGCAAAGTCCCATCTACAACCTGATGTCATGAGAAGCTCTGGGGCACACATTCTATCTCAAAATTTGGCCTATCTGGAGAGAAGACAGCTGGGTTTTAGAGCTCACCAGTGTTGGGTTTGAGTAAATACAGTGAAGTATAAACATCCAGTCTAGTTCATCTCTCTGTTCATGTAAGCAACACAATTGCAATAGCCAAGAGGCAGTCTTCAGAAAGATGCTGTGGATACTAGATGAAAAACAGAGCAAAGATGGGGGATTATTGCACAGAAGCTGTAGGAGGGATCTGAGGGCACTGGGTGGAGCACCAATAGGGTGCCCCACACATGATATTGCCCAAATTTACGACTGATGCATATTCTTTGCCATATATCCTAATACCAAAATGCAGTTCTGTCAGTAATTATGAAAATGTAATTAGCTTTCTGCAACTCAGTCACTGGTGTTATCTATTAGAAGGCACATGGACAAACTTTAGAACTTTCATTTTGTTATTATGAGATGACTGTATCAGTTCACTTTCCATCAGAGATGTTAAATAAAACAACTGGTCAATAATACCTGATAGATACATAGATAGACACATACATACATACATACATTACATTCATATTTGTATATCTATATTAATCTAGAGGTATACAGATTTATTATAAGGATTGGATTTTATGCAATTGTGGGAAATAATTGATCAGTTTATAAAAAACTATTACTTTGCATTTGATGTTGGCCCTGAATCAGCAGGGTAGATGGTGAGATAGTGGGGGAAGAAAAGATTGGTGAGGGCTAAAAAATAGAAACCCATGGGAATGATCTGGACTAATTTTGGTCACTCACTGCCTCTAAGTCTTCAACTTTAAAGATGTGTGGCCAACAGGAGGACAATTTGTCAAGAAACTAAGCATGCATTGGTCACTGGAGTGGAAGAAGATAGTGGAAAACTTGCAGTAGGAGCTGGAGGTGCAGTAGATATGGCTGTTGCCCATGCCAGCAAGAAAAGCCAGAAGATTAAGGGAAAACAACCTTGAGCTGCTATAGCACATGATCTGGCACTGAACTTCCTGGTGTACAAAGAATATTTCTGATGCTTCAGTGCCACAGTTTACATATGGCATAAGTCATCTCTGTGACCACAGCTAACACAAGGATAGAATTTTAAGGAATTTAAATCTATCCATCATAGCTAAATTATCACAGTGCAAATCCATGACTATTCTAAGATATGCCAGTCTGAGCTTTAGAAAAATAATAATTTGCCATATAATCTCATATATTTTGAATACACTTTCTCACATTCTGATTAAAGAGAAATATCTTATGCAATTTAATATTGAGATTAGTTATTTATTCAAAACATGGATACATATTAACTAGCACAGTAAAACAAAAGTAGGGATGGCTGAAGGTCAAGGACAGGTGTGCCCCAGAGATATGACAATGCAATATTGGAAGTCACGTTTGCAAAGACATTGTCTCCCTTTATATTTGAGCAATTAATTCACATGTTATTCCTCTGTTCTTACTTATAAATATTTTCTATGGCTTTGTTGTTTGTGATGTAGGTATGCATGTGCTTTTATGACCTTTTCTCATGGAACTCACACCTATAAGCTCAAGGCCTGTGAGAACACTGCGGGGAGGCACCCTTGAGAATGGAGAGTTTGAGGATTAATGAGGAAAAGTTAAGTTTACAAAGCAGAAATACTGGTGCTTTTGACATCAGAAATATGTTAACTAATATTCCCAATAATCAATGAACAAAGTCTCCTTCAGTGATGTGAAGTGCTCACATGTGGCCATTTTATCATAAATCATAAATATTTCCAGTCCTTTGTAGAGATAGAAAAAACTCCTTGGAAATGTAAAGCCTCTGATAATTTGCTTTATTTTATTATAGTTAATTTAGCAATATTTCCACAGTAGGTGAACATTTGTGTGTGTGTGTGTGTTTTTGTGTGTGTGTGTGTGCTTAAACATTTGTGCTTCAATAATGTGCTTATTAGTTGCCATGATGCTTTCAGATGAAAAATGAGAGTGGAAATTAGTTATATGATTTATTTTAGCAAATGAAAATTAAAATAATAAACTAAGGAAAATACATGTAAGTTTAGATTGTTTTATATGTGACATTATGATACCACAGATATTATTGCCAAACTTTCAAAAAGTGCATTTAAGACTTTAAAAATTAGAAATAAAACAAAACTGGACTTGATTTTCTACTGCATTTATGCATACAAAGAACATTATGATAAAACAAAAATTTTGCTAAATGCCACGTTTTCAAGGAAAGCAAGAAAACTTTTTTTAATCTTAGTTACCTAGCATCACATAGATATTCAAAACTGCTTTTTGAAACTTCTGAAACAGGAAATCTCTAAGGCCTCAGGATTTGTTTTTAACTAGTACGTTGATTCCATTAGAAGGGTTTCATATTTCTGCCAGTATTCAAGCAGGCATGAATTTCAAGATACACTGAAACGAGCTCTTAGCAGATAATTAAAATATTCATTTAAAAAAATTGTAAACATACAAAACTTAAGTTATGTATGTATTTTACATAATTAAAACATGAGTATTTTTTCAAAAATCTGATGCAATGTGTAAAATGCTATCTGAATTGTCTGTCAGACCTTGTGATTTTTTTGATGTAGCTTATTTAACAGGAAACAATATGTCACTCAGATGCATTGTGTAGCTAAATCGTACCTGGAAGATCTGAGTCAATTATAAATATTGAATAGAGATAATGTGCTTTTATAAATACTTACATATATAATTACAAAAAATATACAATATTCTTAAGGGTTTAAAAGAGTTCTTAGTTTAGAGGAACTTGGTTTAGAGATGCTTGATATAATATATAACATGATATAAACATTTTCAAAGTCTTTATCCTGTAAATTTAAATAAACAGAGCGGTGGTGGCTCTTCAATGTGGGTTAATGGGATACAGAAGGAAATATATATGTATACATTTTCAAATGGGTAAATGTGAGATGGAGCATTTCCCATAAATTAAAACAAAATTAATCACATCTCTCAATATTTTAAAACCTAATGTATTTTGCTACAATACTATGTACTTAGTATCCTTTTTATATTTGCAATATCAATACATCTCAAAATACAACACTAAGTTATCACCATTATTTGTGACCTGGTCAAAGCCTAATAGCCTATGTATGAACTAATCCATTAAGTCACTGTGACTCAGATTTTTCTGCTGTGAAATAAGCAGATTGGTCCCGACGATGCCTACTGTCCATAATCTATGCCACATTTTACACAGCAGTTTCTAGAATGAGAAACAGGTTCTTGGTGATTCTGAAATATGTTGAATTTGGCAAGTAATTCAAACTCTATGAGACTTGATTCATGATCCCTGAAATGGGAATAATAAAGAAGGTAATGAAATAGCAAAGACACATTGAATTTATCTTAATGAATTATCATTTAGTCCTCACAGAAACCTTAAAATGGAAATATGGTTAGCATAATTTTGACACTGAGATGTGAAAAGAGTATCTAATTTCCAAATTATTAAAAGCCTTAGTAATACACTAAACTTTTCCCTGGCTCAAAGAAATTCTTTCACTAAAACACAAGATCCCTTACTTACATAACAGGGTAAAATCAAGTGAAAGCATTTTAAAACTGTAATTCACTATTCAAATATTAAAAAGATGATTTATTAGTAGAAGAGTTGAATCCACAATACTAGATCTGTATCTAATGATGCAATATTTTCAGCTTACAGTTTTCTGAAAATAGCATCAGGATTCAT
Organism: Monodon monoceros; assembly: GCF_005190385.1. Classification (NCBI taxonomy): domain Eukaryota; kingdom Metazoa; phylum Chordata; class Mammalia; order Artiodactyla; family Monodontidae; genus Monodon; species Monodon monoceros. The sequence continues at coordinate 11,930,136 of NW_021703774.1, read as the reverse complement.
AAATAATTAAAAGATATTTATCAAGGTATGCTGGGTCAACAACATATTCTGTATATTAAAGTAATACACTATGACCCAGCAACGCTACTACTGGGCATATACCCTGAGAAAGCCATAATTCAAAAAGAGTCATGTACCACAATGTTCATTGAAGCTCTATTTACAATAGCCAGGACATGGAAGCAACCTAAGTGTCCATCGACAGATGAATAGATAAAGAAGATGTGGCACATATATACAATGGAATATTACCCAGCCATAAAAGGAAATAAAATTGAGTTATTTATAGTGAGGTGGATGGACCTAGAATCTGTCATACAGAGTGAAGTTAAGTCAGAAAGAGAAAAATAAATGCCATATGCTAACATATATATGGAATCTAAAAAAAAAAAAAAAAAAAGGTTCTGAAGAACCTAGGGGCAGGACAGGAATAAGGACGCAGACATAGAGAATGGACTTGAGGACACGGGGAGGGGGAAGGGTAAGCTGGGATGAAGTGAGAGAGTGGCATGGACATATATACACTATCAAATGTAAAATCGATAGCTAGTGGGAAGCAGCCACGTAGAACAGGGAGATCAGCTCGGTGCTTTGTGACCACCTAGAGGGGTGGGATAGGGAGGGTGGGAGGGAGACGCAAGAGGGAGGAGATATGGGGATATATGTATATGTATGGCTGATTCACTTTGCTATAAAGCAGAAACTAACACACCATTGTAGAGCAATTATACTCCAATAAAGTTGTTAAAATAATTAATTTAAAAAAGAACAACAAAAAATAATATACCACATGCTAGTTTTGAAACATCTATTTATAAAGTTCCTTTAAGATTATACTTCACAAGTAAATTATAAGTCAAAAATAAGATCATATAAGCGCTTCTGTAAGAGTTCCAAGTGCTTCAAAAAGGAATTATACTTTGGGAATTTTAAACTGTCTTCACATGATATGCTTTGTACATGTCACATGCTGTTAGAGATGTGCCAGTGAATAAAATGATCAAGTAATATAAATGAAAAATATCAGCCTCAAATCAGCAAGTAGTAAGTAACCAATCTGGAATACCAGATGGAGAATTAACTACAATTCAATTATCTATATTAAAATGACTCCTAGGTGCAATCGAAAAAGATACAACATAAAAAAAGAGAAATTGACCATATGTAGCTGGTAAAAAAATGATTTATCAATGCAAAATGAATGATTGTTGTACATAAGGCATTTGTTTTGTCATGGGAGATATTTATGAGTGTGATTCTAATTGCATTGTATTGCTGTTGTGAAAAAGACCTTTATTGTCCTGGTATATTTGTGATTTGTTCTTTCCTAATTTGAACAGTTAGACAGAAGACATTTTTATATAAAACAAATTTTGTTTCCTTCCCTATTCTGTTTGAATTTTGCAGCAATTTAATGAGGTTGGAAGTTGAATTCACAGAAAAAAGTAAATGTAAACTATATAAATATGACAGGGAATATTTGTAATCACAGTAATCAGAAAATTCAGGTTGAAGAAGCAATGAACTACTTTCATTTCCTATCAGATACATAAGGATTAATTGAATTGATAGAGTCCAATCTTGGTGTGGGTATAGGCAAACAGGGACTGGTACTATTATATAAAATTAATGGAAGTATGAATTTAACAGCATATCTAAGGACAATTTGGATGTAATGATTGTATTTTAACATGTTCATTTATTTTGGATCAGCATTTCCAGTTCTGGGAAGCTATCTTTCAGAAGTATGCTTAATTACCCATGGTGATACAGTACAGAGGTATTCATTGTAACATTATTTATAGTGGGTAAAGTTTAGAAAACTCTGGGCTCTTTCTTAGTAGTGGTGAAGATTTAAAAATAAAAACTAACAGAAAATAACACTTGAAAAGGGAAAAGAAATATATGTATATAATAAAGACATTAATAAAGCCACTGTGGCCTAAAATTTGTAATAATTCTCACCTCCAAAATGTGTTGAGGATACTTAATAGTTTCATTGTGAATTCATTAAGTAACCTGTATAATTATGAATGTATCACACACTCATATAGCAATGAAAGGACAGGGACTATATAAACAAAATATAACTGGTTCAGTGTTCTGATTTTCAATGTACATTTTTATGTAGGTAATTGAGTTGAAGATTATGTGCATGCATTTTTTAGTGTATTTTTAAAAATAATTTTTAGATAAATTTATTTATTTTATTAATTTTTATTTTTGACTGTGTTGGGTCTTTGTTGCTGCACGCGGGCTTTCTCTAGTTGTGGTGAACGGGGTCTACTCTTCGTTGTGGTGTGTGGGCTTTTCAATGAGGTGGCCTCGCTTGCTGTGGAGCCCAGGCTCTAGCTGCAGGGGTTCAGTTTTTGTGACACACGTGTAGTTGTAGCTCACAGGCTCAGTAGTTGTGGCACACGGGCTTAGTTGCTCCGTGGCATGTGGGATCTTCCCAGACCACTGCTCGAACCCATGTCCCCAGGATTGGCAGGCAGATTCTTAACCATGGCACCACCAGGGAAGCACTAGTGCATTTTTAATTTTTAAAATTTTTTTCATTTTTTAAAAATAGATCTTTATTGGAGTATAATTGTTACCCAATACTGTGTTACTTTCTGTTGTACACCAAAGTGAATCAGCCATATGCATACATACATCCCCATATCCCTTCCTTCTTGAGCCTCCCTCCCATCCTCCCTATCCCACCCCTCTAGGTCATTGCAAAGCACCGAGCTGATCTCCCTGTGCTAAGCTGTTGCTTCCCACTAGCTAACTGTTTTACATTCAGTAGTACATATATGTCGATGCTACTCTTACTTCGCCACAGCTTCCCCCTCCCACACCATGTCCTCAAATCCATTCCCTATGTCTACATCTTTATTCTTGCCCTGCACCTAGGTTCATCAGTGCCATTTTTTTTTAGATTCAATATATATGTGTTAGCACATGGTATTTCTTTTTCTCTTTCTGACTTACTTCACTCTTCATGACAGACTCTAAGTCCATCCACCTCACTACAAATAACTCAATTTCGTTTCTTTTTTATGGCTGAGTAATATTCCATTGTGTATATGTGCCACATCTTCTTTATCCATTCATCTGTTGATGGACACTTAGGTTGCTTCCATGTCCTGCTTTTTGTAAATAGAGCTTCAATGAACATTGTGGTACATGACTCTTTTTGAATAATGGTTTTCTCAGGTTACATGCCCAGTGGTGGGATTTCTGGGTCATATGGTAGTTCTATGTTTTGTTTTTTAAGGAACCTCCATACTGTTCTCCATAGTAGTTGTATCAATTTACATTCCCACCAACAGTGCAGGAGGGTTCCCTTTCACCACACCTTTTTCCAGCATTTATTGTTTCTAGATTTTTTGATAATGGCCATTCTGACCAGTGTGAGGTGACACCTCAGTGTAGTTTTGATTTGTATTGCTCTAATACTTAGTGATATTGACATCTTTTCATGTGCCTCTTAGCCATCTGTATGTCTTCCTTGGTGAAATGTCTATTTAGGTCTTCTGCCCATTTTTGGATTGGATTGTTTGTTTTTTTGATATTGAGCTACATGAGCTGCTAGTATATTTTGGAGATTAATCCTTTGTCTGTTGTATCACTTGCAAATATTTTCTCCCATTCTGAGGGTTTTCTTTTTGTCTTCTTTATGGTTTCATTTGCTGTGAAAAAGGTTTTAAGTCCCATTTGTTTATTTTTGTTTTTATTTTCATTACTCTAGCAGTTAGGCCAAAAGAGGTCTTGCTGTGGTTTATGTCAAAAAGTGTGTTTCCTATGTTTTCCTCTAAAAGTTTTACAGTGTCTGGCCTTACATTTAAGTCTTTAATCCATTGGGAGTTTATTTTTGTGTATGGTGTTAGGTAGTGTTCTAATTTCATTCCTTTACATGTGCTGTCCAGTTTTCCCAGCACCATTTATTGAAGAGCCTGTCTTTTCTCCATTGTATGTTCTTGCCTACTTTGTTGTAAATTAGGTGACTATATGTGTGTGGGTTTATCTCTGGGCATTCTATCCTGTACCATTGATTTATATTTCTTTTTTTGTGCCAGTACCATGCTGTCTTGATTACTGTAGCTTTGTGGTATAGTTTGATGTCAGGGAGCCTGATTCCTCCAACTCTGTTTTTCTTTTTAATATTGCTTTGGCTATTCAGGGGTTTTGTGTTTCCATATGAATTGAAATTTTTTTGGTTTTAATTCTGTGAAGAATGTCATTGGTAGTTTGATAGGGATTCTATTGAACCTGTAGATTGCTTTGGGTAGTATAGTCATTTTCACAATATTCATTCTTCCAGTCCAAGAACATGGTATATTTCTCTATCTGTTTATGTCGTCTTTGATTTCTTTCACTAGTGTTTTACAATTTTCTGACTACAAGTCTTTTGCCTCCTTAGGCAGGTTTATTCCTAGGTATTTTATTCTTTTTGTTGTGATGGTAAATGGGATTGCTTCCTTAATTTCCCTTTCTGATTTTTCATTGTTGGTGTATAGGAATGCCAGAGATTGTTGTGCATTTATTTTGTATCCTGCAACCTTACCAAATTCATTGATTAGTTCTAGTAGTTTTCTGGTGGTACCTTTAGGATTTTCTATGTGTAGTATCATGTCACCGGCCAACAGTGACAGTTTTACTTCTTCTTTTCCAATTTGTATTCCTTTTATTGCTTTTTCTTCTCTGATTGCTGTGGCTAGGACTTCCAAAATTATGTTGAATAATACTTACGAAAGTGGACATCCTTGTTTTGTTCCTGATCTTAGTGGAAATGCTTTCAGTTTTTCACCATTGAGTATGATGTTTGCTGTGGGTTTGTCATATATGGCCTTTTATATGTTGAGGTAGCTTCCCTCTATACCCATTTTCTGAGGGTTTTTCTCATAAATGGTTGTTGAATTTTGTCAAAAGCTTTTTCTGCATCTATTGAGATGATCATATGGTTTTTATTGTTTACTTTGTTAATATGTTGTATCACATTGATTGATTTGCATATATTGAAGAATCCTTGCAGCCCTGGGGCAAATCCCACTTGATCACGGTGTATGATCCTTTTAATGTGCTGTTGGATCCTGTTTGCTAGTATTTTGTTCAGGATTTCTGTGTCTATGTTCATCAGTCATATTGGTCTATAATTTTCTTTTTTTGTGGTTCCTTTTTCTGCTTTTCTTATCAGGGTGATGGTGGCTTCGTAGAATGAATTTGGGAGTGTTCCTCCCTCTGCACTTTTTTGGAAGAGTTTGAGAAGGATTGGTGTTAGCTCTTCTCTAAATGTTTGAAAGAATTCAACTCTGAAGCTCTTTGGTCCTGGACTTTTGTTTGTTGGAAGATTTTTAATTGTGGTTTCAATTACATTACTTGTGATAGGTCAGTTTATATTTTCTAATTCTTCCTGGTTCAGGCTTGGAAAAGTGTACCTTTCCAAGAATTTGTCCATTTCTTCATGGTTGTCCATTTTATTGGCATATAGCTGTTTGTAATAGTCTCTTATAATCTATTGTATTTCTGCAGTGTCAGTTGTGATTTCTCCTTTTTCATTTCTAATTTTATTGATTTGCATTCTCTCCCTTTTTTTATTGATGAGTCTGGCTGAGGGTTTATCAATTTTGTATATGTTCTCAAAGACCAGCTTTTAGTTTTATTGATCTTTGCTATTGTTTTCTTCATTTCTGTTTCATTTATTTCTGCTCTGATCTTTATGATTTCTTTCCTTCTACTGACTTCAGGTTTTCTTTGTTCTTTCTCTAGTTGCTTTAAGTGTAGTGTTAGATTGTTTATTTGAGACTTTTCTTGTTTCTTGAGGTGAGATTGAATTGCTATAAACTTCCCTCTTAGAACTGCTTTTGCTACATCCTATAGGTTTTGGGTCACTGTCATTTGTTTCTATGTATTGTTTTATTTCTTCTTTGATTTCTTCAGTGATCTCTTGGTTATTTAGTAGTGCACTGTTTAGCCTCCATATATTTGTATTTTTTACCATTTTTTTTCATGTAATTGATTTGCAGTCTCACAGTTTTGTGGTCAGAAAAGATGTTTGATATGATTTCAATTTTCTTAAATTTTCCATGGCTTGATTTGTGACCCAAGATGGGATCTATCCTGGAGAATGTTCCATGTGCACTTAAGAAGAAAGTGTATTCTGCCACTTTCAAGTGGAATGTTCTATAAATATCAATTAAATCTATCTCGTCTATTGTGTCATTTAAAGCTTGTGTTTCCTTATTTATTTTCATTTTGGATGATCTGTCCATTGGTGTAAGTGGGGTGTTAAAGTCCCCTACTATTATTGTGTTATTGTCAGTTTCCCCTTTCATGGTTGTTAGCATTTGCCTTATGTATTAAGGAGGTGCTCCTATGTTGGGTTAATAAACATTTATAATTGTTATATCTTCTTCTTGGATCGATCCTTTGATCATTATGTAGTGTCCCTCCTTATTGCTTGTAACAGTCTTTATTTTAAAGTCTATTTTATCTGATACGTGTCTTGCTACTCCAGCTTTCTTTTGATTTCCATTTGCATGGAATATCTTTTTCCATCCCTTCACTTTCAGTCTGTATGAGTCCCTAGGCCTGAAGTGGGTCTCTTGTAGTCAGCATATATATGGGTCTTGTTGTTCTATCTATTCAGCCAGTCTGTGTCTTTTGGTTGGGGCATTTAATCCATTTACATTTAAGATTGTTATCAATATGTATGTTCCTATTACCATTTTCTTAATTGTTTTGAGTTTGGTTTTGTGGGTCTTTTTGTTCTCTTGTGTTTACTTCCTAGAGAAGTTTCTTCAGCATTTGTTGTTAAGCTGGTTTGGTGGTGAATTCTCTTAGCTTTTGCTTGTCTGAAAAACTTTCGATATCTCCATTGAATATGAATGAGATCCTTGCTGCATAGAGTAATGTTGGTTGTAGGTTTTTCTCTTTCATCACTTTAAGGGTATCCTGACACTCCCTTCTGGCCTGCAGAGTTTCTGCTGAAATATTAGCTGGTAACCATATGGGGATTCCTTTGTATGTTATTTTTTGTTTTTCCCTTGCTGCTTTTCGTATATTTTCTTTGTATTTAATTTGTGTTAGTTTGATTAATATGTGTCTTGGTGTGTTTTTCCTAGGGTTTATCCTGTATGGGTCTCTCTGTGCTTCCTGGACTTGGGTGACTATTTCCTTTCCTATGTTTTGGAAGTTTTCCACTATAATCTCTTCAAATATTTTCTCAGACCATTTCTTTTTCTATTCTTCTTCTGTGATCCCTATAATTTGTATGTTGGTGCATTTAGTGTTGTCCCAGAGGTCTCTGAGATTGTCTTCAATTCTTTTCATTCTTTTTTCTTTATTCTGATCCTTGGCAGTTATTTCCAACATTTTGTCTTCCAGCTCACATATTCATTCTTCTGCCTCAGTTATTCTGTTATTGATTCCTTCTAGTGTATTTTTCTTTTTTTTTTTTTTTGTTTTTTTTTTTTTTTATGCGGGCCTCTCACTGTTGTGGCCTCTCCCGTTGCGGAGCACAGGCTCCAGACACACAGGCTCAGCAGCCATGGCTCACAGGCCCAGCCGCTCTGCGGCATGTGGGATCTTCCCGGACCGGGGCGCGAACCTGTGTCCCCTGCCTCGGCAGGTGGACTCTCAACCACTGCGCCACCAGGGAAGCCCCAAGAAGAAAAATTATTAATCAAAAAGCCAAAATCTGCATATTAATATATAAATCATAATTTACAAGTAACCATAAATGTCAAAAAGTGGGATATTCTTAGACAGTAAAAGGTTGAATTTATTATCAATAAATACGTATTATTAATCACTTCATTATACAATCATCAGAATTCTCAAATATGTCATTACAAGTAAAAAATAATGCTTAAAAACAGACTGTTTTACAGTATGATATTTATATCATAAACATTAAATAGCACTGAGATTTAAAGACTCCAAATTCTGCAGTGTACTTGATACCCTGACCTCTATGATATTACATTTACAAAATTTTACTGTACATTAATTGCAAATGTTCAGGTAACTTAAGAAGACCAATCATTTATGCTTCCTTTTTAAAGAAATAAAATTTCTGTTAATATTGAAGAATTATCCCCCAGTTTTACTTTTGATATTATCATGAGTATTCAAGAAAAATATTAAAAATTATTTGGTATAAAAAAAAATTATTTGGTATAGTGAGTAACAGTGAGCTAGTGCCTAAATTCTTGAAGAGAAGCCTGTAGGCGATTGCTACAAGTGCATTATGTAATTGTATGGTATGAATTCCAAAAGACTGTGTGTGTGTGTGTGTTTCATATACTTTAAGGTATAAATTTAACTAATGTTTGGCCCTACATGAGTTTATTTCTTATAAATAGAGAAAGGAGAAGCAATTCCTGTTCTCATACACAAATAGGCATACATATTACTGGCATTTGGAAATTAGGCTTGTGTGCAAGTCATAATGAGAAACTTATGTGTTCCCTTAAGTATGTCAGTTCTCCCACCTGTCTCATTCTCACTGTAACCAAGCATCCATTAATTGCCAGATTTCAGAGGTATCCTCTAAGCGCTTTCATACAAAGCCTTATTGCTAAGTAAGTAAAGCCAGTATTAATCATTATCCTCATCATGCAGGGGAAATATATTATTGATAATTTACTAGCCTCCCAACTATGAGTCAAGCCAGGAGGCTATTTTTTAGTAACAATAAAATTAACAGGAAATGTAATTTGGACAATACATCTGTGCCTCTTGTATCACTTTGTGATCATCTAATCAGTCTCAAAGACTAGCTTTCTTTCTCAGAACCCTTTTTTAAAGTCCTTTAACCTCACAGTTCAATATACCCTGCCTCACAAAACTCCAGGTGTCTATGTGCTTTATCCGTACACCTTTCAAACATTTCTTCAATAATATATAGTTATAGGACAATAACATCATGGTAACCATGTCCAGTTAGAAAAGTGGTAATAAACAATGTAATTTAGGGCAAACTTTGTTGTCCAGATTAGCCTTCTTATTTCAGACAACACATTTCAATGCATGGAGCATGTGAGCTCAAGGCAACTACTTGAAATCTGCTCTCTGAATACATAGTTACAAACTTACCACTTCTTTAAGCACCTACTGCAAAATATCATTCTGCTGTATAGATTCATTATGAATTGAATTCATCTCAATTAAAATAACTCTTGGACTAACTTCTATCACTTTTATGCCAGCTCCTAAAGTTGGCATTTACAACTGTGGTATTAGAGCAACACCAACCAAATAAATGTTGTACAGCTTTGAAAAGTCACCTAATAAAACTGACACAGTCAAGCTTCAGTTTAAACCATTGGGAATTAGAGATGAGGTGATATTAGTTGACATTTGGCCAGAAATTTATTTCAGTTTCTACTCTACCTTTGCACCTGCCCTGGGTGAGTTTACAAAGACAGCAATACCTATATGAAACAATGGAATCTGAGGATCAATGTTGTACTCAATTAATAATTTAATAATTAATAATTTAATAACAATATTATTATATGTTTATTTTTTAGCTAAAACATAATGTAAAAGCACAAAACTCTGAAAAAGTTGGGGAAGATAATTTGTACATAATTAATAGAGCTAAAGGAGCGTTGGTATTTTCCATTAACCCTGGATCTAAACTTTTGGATTTTATTCCTTTACTGCTGTTGTGTAGTATATAAACGAAGCAGTGCGTACAATTTCTGGGTGCCTATGGTTGGACAAGCAGTGAGTTCAAGTTAGGAGGGATAGAAGAAATGAAGAAAAGTGAAAGGAAATGAAAAGATGAGAGAAAGAGAAAGAGAGAGAAAGAGAAAGAGATTCAGCTTATAGATTCAGTAACATGAAGACAAATAAAAGTAAATGATTTTACCCTAGGTAATTTTCTGGACTCCAAACAGTTCTATCAGCAAATTTTCCCTCTAAGGATTAAGCTAGAAGTAAAAGGGCAGAAAGGTGTAGAGGCAAATTGATATTTTATCTACACTTTTCTGCGAGTTTCTTGAGAGTTTTGCAATGTAGTTAGTATACTGCCTATTAGCTGAGAATCAATACATACTTTTAAAATGAATGAATGTATTTGCTGAACTGTGTTTCTACTTTATACAGTATATTATATAATTTAATGTTTCAATAACAAAGTGGTAGACATTATTATCTCTTTTTTACAGGGGAATAATCTGCAACGCATATACAAAATATCATAAAGAGCTGTTAAACAGTAGATGTAGATTTCAGACTCAGGTCTAATAGATTCCAAATCTGATGGCTTTCTCATTTCCTATCATTATTTACTCTGCCACTACTATGCACACTTGTTAATAATCTTTATGATTTTCACCTGCATTGTTTTACAACTATTTTTAATTTTCTTACACACATAATCCATTGAATAATAGATATTATAAAATACAGATAATTAAAAAGGAAAAAACAATTAAAATACCTGGCTTTTCCCCAACTCAGAGCCAGCCAGGTAATACTTGAGTAGGCACTAGAATATATGAAATAGAAGTGGCATGTGACCACAAAGAAATATTACTATCAATAGTCAATGAAGAGACAGAGAATATTTCTCTGAGGAAATAATGAAATTAAGCATGAAAAGATATTTTCTATGCATGTAGTTGAGGCAGCTGGGGGTGTTGGGAAGTGACTATATCTAGAGGAAGGCCCAATGGTCCCTCATTCTAAGAAAAGCAAGGTAAATGCAAAAACTGATACATTCTCAGTGTGGAAAAAATAATAAGCCCAGATACATAGTTATAGGCCTTTTTAACTATGTTCAGAAATGTGGACAATATCCTGTGAAAAAAGGAAATTTTAGAAAGTTTTACAGAAAGGAATGATATGATCAGTTATGAATTTGCAAAATTACCCATATTCTAATGTGGAAACTGTATTGGGGAAGAGTGAGTCAATTCAAAGATACCAATGAGAGACAGTGATAATCTATCCAAGAGATGACACCATCTTGAATCAAAGGGATTGAGAAATTGAGATATACTGAATGGAGAGACTAGAAACATGTTGAGATTGACGATGAAGGTGAAAGATGGAGAACAGTAGAAGTTTCTGACACTAAATAATCTTAAAAACTTCTTACTGTATGATTGTATAATATAAAATTTTATGAATTAACCATCATTTGAATAAACTTTGTGATTTTTTGTATTTTTTATTTTTCCCTACTATAATGATCACTAACATCTGCTAATATTTGTATGATAACTTTATTTTTTACATAATTTATTGTATGCTCTTGGTTTATAGAGTACTTGAGATGTAAAAGTAAAATGAAACACTTTAACAATTTTTCAACTTTTAAAATTAAGTGTATTACTCTTCTCTGTACAATTCCTCATTTATATTATGACTCCGTCTCCACCATTGTGATAAAGTTATTTTGACCATACAATTATCAGATTACTTAAAACAATTCTGCTTAAATAATAACTACATTGAAATAAAGTTATGGTAGATTTTGAATAAGGAAAAAAGTGCAGAGTCTTCTGTAGTCATTGTAACCAGATATTTCACAGTTGGCATCATGAAATAATCGTGTACAGAAATGCTTCAAACTTAAAATATACTAATTATTCACAAATTGCCATAAGACATCAGGATGTGAGTTAGTTAAAAGTAAAAATATTTATATGCGCTTCCCTGGTGGCGCAGTGGTTGAGAGTCCACCTGCCGATGCAGGGGACACGGGTTCGTGCCCCGGTCCGGGAAGATCCCACATGCCGCGGAGCGGCTGGGCCCGTGAGCCATGGCTGCTGAGCCTGCGCGTCCGGAGCCTGTGCTCCGCAACGGGAGAGACCGCAACAGAGAGAGGCCCGCGACGCAAAAAAAAAAAAAAAAAGTAAAAATATTTATAGAGACAAGGAAACACTCCCTATTCAAATATAAATGTTCACTGGGAAAACAAACAAGTTAATGTTAAAAGTAAAGAAAAATTATGCAAACTTTCATGAATATCAATATTTAAAATCAATTTAATAGAGAATACAATTCTTGTGTTTTTACATTTTTTATCTAGATTACATATTATCACACACAATAGGTATAACAGGTATTGGTGATTGCCGTATAAGCCATTTCACTAATGATTATATATGGAAGACAAAGTATTGTCTGTCTCAAATGCTTTTGAAAGAAATATTTTGTCATGAAAATAGATGGCAGAGGAATTATGCATATTATCAATTTTCTATCCTTCATTAAATGTTAGTTGTAGCTTGTAGTAAAGAAGTCAAATTGGAAATAAGACTGTTATTTCCTTAGCACACTTTAACGGGCAATATAATAAATAATTAGACAATTTAAATAAACATGAAGTATTTTTTCTTATGAATTTTATAGTTTATTATGTTAATGGGAAACACAAATTAGTATAATCATTGATTCAAAACAAACTAATAGACATTTTTAGAGCACCAACTCATTTTATTTTGTGTTAAGGCACTGTAAAGGTTTTAAAAGAATGATTCTGGATTCCAAGTGCTCCAAATTAAATGTGGTCATTTTAGGGAAGATTGTAAACAAGAATTTACAATGGTGGTCTCAACAGAGATGATGGTTATTCATTCATTGTTCTGGCAACTTTATCTCTTAATTTATAATCTAAAGGCAACCAAATAGAAATATTATTCTCTTCTCCAAATATCTTATTCAAATCTGATCCATCACAATGAATAGGGATACAATTTACGTGGTAGCTTAACTCCAAAATTCTTGAGTAATTCTTCATTACTGTCTGTAAAATAGTTCCCATATAGGCTAAATCGGTAATTCCTATTGACTTTTCCTCTGCCATATATACCAAATTTAACGATTTCTAATCATATCTGGCCTCGAATACTGCAATAGTCTTTTTTGTTTGTTTTTGTTTTTTTATGGTACGCGGGCCTCTCACTGTTGTGGCCTCTCCCGTTGCGGAGCACAGGCTCCGGACGCGCAGGCTCAGTGGCCATGGCTCACGGGCCCAGCCGCTCTGCGGCATGTGGGATCTTCCCAGACCCGGGCACGAACCTGTGTCCCCTGCATCAGCAGGCGGACTCTCAACCACTGCGCCACCAGGGAAGCCCTGCAATAGTTTTTTAACTGATCTCCCTGCTACACATTTGAGTTCCTCAAAGCCAATTCTACCCTAATCTTGAATCTTTCTTTTTAAAATGTAAATCATATTATATTCAACATGGTTTAAAACCCTGCATTGGTTTTCCATACGCTTCAAATAAAATCCAGCTCCCTTAATGCAGCATGAAAGACCTCTTTGGTTCTCTGCCCCTACATTTGATCTTATTTCTCATCCCTCTCTCCCTTCCTTACTCTGTCTCCAGAAATGCAGTATTCCTTTCAGCTCCTTGCATAGGCTAAACTCAGTTTTAACCCAAAGTCTTAGCACTTGCTGTTTCTTCTTACTGAAGTGTTCTCTCAGGCACACTTCTCACTTTATTTAGGATTCTGCTTAACTATCACTCTTTCAGAGAAGGCTATTCTGCCCACCCTATCAAGATTAGTGTCCCTACTTTTAATCTCTAATCTTCTACCATGCAGTATTTCTCTCTAGAGCAATTATCACTATCTGAGTTTATATTATAGAATGCTTCCACCTCTGGTTAGTTTACCCACTAAAAAATAGGCTCCATGAAGCCGAAAGCTATTTATTATAAATGAAGAAGTGTTCAGAAAAGTGTTTATTAAATGCTTGCTAAATACAAAATGGATGGCTAGTGGGAAGCTGCTACATAGCACAGAGAGATTAGCTCAATGCTTTGTGACAACCTAGAGGGGTGGGGAGGGTGGAAGGGAGACGCAAGAGGGAGGACATATGGGGATATATGTATACATATAGCTGATTCACTTTGTTGTACAGCAGAAACTTACACACCATTATAAAGCAATTATACTCCAATAAAGATATAAAAGAATAAATAAATGCTTAGACAAATAATTAGTAGAATACAACCTGCTGACAAATTACTTTTTTTCAGATGAATTAGATAAAATTTTTATTGAACAAATAATTATCCTTGTGTTTGCATAAATTCAGACCAACTAGTCCATTGCAAGAAAATGAAGGTAATCATATTGAATTTGCTTAAAAGCTAATGGAAGCAAAGAAATACTTTTACATTATTTGAAAATTTTACTCTAATTGTGTTTCAAAATATATATTTAAAAACAGCACTTTCTGACTTTTTGTTGCTTAAGTAAAATCCAGGTTTTGGGGATTTTGTGAAATGTTCAATAGTGATGATCTGTTTGTTTGGAATTCTTTTGCCCAATGTAATTTTATTTAAGTGAAATAGAAAATTGATGTTAAGTTAAATTTTCTGAAAATTCATCTATCTTTAGCAGAAAATTGCTACTATAGTAGGAAAAGTTTAAAACATCATCTGTCTGAAAAACAATATATAGTAATTTCCATTTATGAAGAATTTGAAACTGTCAAAAGTTTTTTTTTTTCTTTTAATTCTACTCACTTTCAGATAATCGAATACCCATACATTGACTTGTTCCTTAGAAAGATATCTTTTTATTAGAAAATATGAAAACAAAACGATCAAAACAAGAACAAAAATCCTTCATGAACAAAATTTGTAATGGTGTCAATGAACACAGAGTCCTCCTAGCAGGAAAGAAAGACATTTATAACTCCTATTTTATCTAGATTTCTTTTCCATAGAAATGTATTACTGCCTTTCTTTCAAAGGGAGTTTTGGGCAGGAAGGATACAGTGAGATCTAAAGGGGCCTGGATTGATAGCACCTGCAGTGGTTTTTAGACTCTTTGTCAGTAGGACAAGGCAATAGATCAGCTGTCTCTGAACAAACCCTGCACTGTGCTTTGTGAAAGACTCCCACCTCCACAGCACAGCTACATTTTCTTGATCTTAACCTTTCCAGCCCTTGAAATGTACGCAACTTCTCTCGAATTCACCATGCTGTTCTTTAAGATTCAAGATGACACAGCACAGCAGCCTATGTTTTCAGGGAGTAAAGATGATGGTAATGATCACAATGATAACAACATAGTTACTATCATGATCATTATAAATATAATAGACACTCCACTCTACTTCTGTATTTTTTTTCCAGTATGCCAGGAGCTTATAAACGTGCTACACTGTTTATAATAAAACTTTGAAAGGAGCTTAATTTCAGCTCTGCAGTTAAATCTTGACATAACGATCATCTGTTAGTTTGTATATAATTTTAAACATTCTATAATATGTATTGTGAAGATTAGAACAGTGAATTCACAAGGTTTTATTCTTACAATGTATATTTTAATATATTTGGTATGTTTTTTAAATTACAGGATTATAAGATTTTTGTGGTATGCAGGTGGCTATGCTCAATTCCATGTTAAATTAAACACAATAAAATGATAGCTTACTCTTCTAAGTATACTTTATTATATTGATGGCTTCTTAGCTCATGAATATTTCTTATTGCCTAATGTACATTTTTTGCAAAGCAATTATATTGGAATTTTCCTAGTCAAAATACTTTAAACTATATTGAAACAGTAAAAACTGCTTTATTAATGTCCTTTTATTCTAAAACTATATTAAGTTCCAATTGTATCCTGATAAAATTGGCAAAGGAGCAGGTACAAATGGGAAGAAGAGTTTTCCTTGAGAAACTCTGAAAAAATTTTGTTTTTATGTGGGTTTGAAAGACATTTACAGATACATTATATTTTATCTTCAACATCAGCCAGAGTGTAAGGTGTTCTGTTGTGTGGTTAAAAGGACAGACTGAAGCGGATTGTCTATGGTCAAATTCTTACACTACCACCATGAGGCTTTCCATATATATCTTAATTTCTCCATGCCTCACTTTCTCACATTCTTTATAAAAAAAGATAAAAAGAGAAAAAAAGAAAGAAAAGAGGAAAGAAGGAAAAAAGGTAGAAGAAAATTAAATAAGTGAATTCATCTAGTAGAGATACTTTGAGACAAAATGGATCATGCTTAGCCCTGTGTGTACAAAATATGCATTACATAAATGTATGCTACCACAACTACTACTGTAAGGCAGAGATGACCCTCACATTTTACAAATAAGCGATTTTATGATCATAGAAATTATAACTTATTAAAAGTCAAAATAGTTAATCCATTGCCAAGAAATTCTTCTGCTGTATTTATGTAAAGTCAGTTTTCATGGGAGGAATAATTTCTGCATTTAATGAGCTACTGAAATTGCCAATACATTTCAATGATTTACCATAATTTACCATAAAAAGAGGGTACATCTATAAAGTTCCATATTATTCTGCCATATACAGAAATAGAGTAAAATGGTGCAATCCACTGTGGAAAACAGTATGGCAGTTCATCTAAAACTTAAACATAAATTAACGAATTATCCATCAATTCCATTTCAGGATATATACCCAAAGATCTGGAAACAAGGAGTGAAACACATTTGTACACCCGTATTCAGAGCAGCATTACTCACACTGGCCAAAATGTGTAAGCAACCCAAGTGTCCATGAATAGATGAATCAACAAACAAAATGTGATACATACACAAAGGGATATTATTCAGTCTTAAAAACTAAGGAAATTGAGGCACATGCTATGACATATATGCGCCTTAAAGTCACATACAATGAAAGTGAAATAACCTGGTCACAAAAGGATGAATATTATATGATTCCACTTCTATGAAGTATCCAGAGAAGTGAAATTCAGAGACAGAAGATAGAATGTGGTTGACAAATGTTGAAGAAAGTTAGTGTTTATTGGATGCAGTTTCACTTGGCAAAAATGAAAAAATATGAGGGATGGTGAGGATATTTGTACAACAATGTGAATGTAGCTAATGCCATAGAACTAAATAATTTAAATGGCTTAAATGGTAAATGTTATGTTCGATAGATTTAATCACCATAGAAAACATGAATGAAGTACTGATACATGTCACAACATGCATGAACATTGAAAACAACCTAAGTGAAAGAAGCCATACAGAAAAGGCCACCCAGATCATACTCATATTGTATGCCTTAAATCCTTCAAGGTTGTGAAAATGAGGGAAAGTCTCCAGAACACTCAGAATGAAAAAAAGACATTTGAGCAGGTGGTGAAAAAGTAGAAGTGGACCTGTGAATTGGATTAGAAGGCGAAAACCATAATGATTTCACATTTGGGGGCTATTTGGGTATTCCTTGGGAAAGTGTCCCTTTTTGGGGTAAAACACAATGGAAGTTGTCATTAAAATTGGCATATGTGGTAAATCAATGATAACTGGGGAATCTGAATTTACAGATAAAGAGTACATTGTACTGCTACTGCAAGTTTTCAGTATGTTTGAAATTACTGGAAAGTAAATTACTTCAAAACAAACATGTCAAGACCATGCCAGTAAAGTAGATAAAACATCACACTTCATGATAGGGCCAAGCCCTACCCAGATTCAGTTCACCCCAAATGGTTAAGCTAATTGCTCTTGTAGGAATCCACATATTATTAAGAGGTATTGTGAGAAGATTATAATAGTAGTCACTATGTCTTGGGTATTGTAGATGACTTTGGATACGGTAGAAACAATGGGATTTTTGAACTACAATTTTCCACCTCAAACCACCAAAAGGTAGAAGTAATACATGAATTTAGTAAAGTTGCATGATACAAAAGTAATACACAAAAATCAATTGAGTTTCTTTACACTAAGAAAGAAGAAGTATCTGAAAGAAAAATTAAGAAAACAGTCCCATTTACAATTGCATCAAAAAGAACAAAATACCTAGGTATAAATTTAACCAATGATGTGAAAGACCTGCACAATTAAAACTGGAAGGCACTAACAAAGAAACTCATAAATAGAAAACCAACTGGTTTTGGATCAGGCATTGGAAGAATATTGTTAAAACATTCATGCTGCCAAAGCAGTGTACACATTCAATTCAATCTCCAACACAATTAAAATGACATTTTTCACAGAAACAGAACAATCATATTATTTATGTGGAACCATAACGGACCCCAAAAAGTCAAAGCACAGCTAAGAATGGAGAGCACAGCTAAAGTCCTAAGAAGGCAGAGCACAGCTAGAGTCAACTTGTTCCCTGACTTCACACTACTCTACAAAGCTACAGGAACCAAAACAGTGTGGAATTGGCACAAAAACAAGCACACGTACCAGAGGAAGAGAACAGAGAACCTAGAAAGAAACCATGTGTATGGTTAACCATGTGTATGTAGTTAATTTATGGCAAAGCTGTCAAGGACACACACTGGGGAAATCCCCTCAATAAATCATGCCAAGGAAACTAGATACCACACACCAAAGAAAGACACTGGAAACTATCGATGCCACACACAAAACTACCTAAAATCCACAATTTTCCACATCGAGACTTTCCCCCACTTACTTCTCTGAAAATTGACCCCCCTCAGCAGTCAGCCACATACAGGCAGCTTCTCCTCACTTTTTCTTCACTTTTCACTCCCTCAGTGGCATATCCCAGAGGGTCCAGAAGACCCTGGGCTCCTGTCTGCATGGATGGAACCCAGCATTGTCCAGAAGCTGAAGCTCTAGTGTGTCCTGAGGAGACTGACTTCCTGTCTGTGTTGACCTGACCAGGCATTGTCTGGAAGCCAAAGCCATGGCAAATCCCAGATCCAGTTCAACCAAAGTAGTGATGCTAATTGACCGTGTAGGAGTCCACATGTTATTAAGAGGCACTGTGAGAAGATTGCATTAGAAGCTGCCATGTCTTAGGTGTTGTGGAGGACCTGGCACCCAGCTCCAAGGGTGGACAGGGCCTAGGCTGGTGAAGTCCCAATGAGTACAGCTGCACAGTGCTGCCCTGGGTGGGGTTGGAGGTCGTGGATTGCACTGCTCTCCCCTTGGGCTCCAGGGAGATGCCCAAGCTGGGAGTCAAGGCTCTGCAGAACCCTTGCTCCATTCTGGTCTGGGGGGGTTGGGCTGCTTGGCCCCTAGTCACACAGCCAGCCTTATCATCATCTGTGGTTCTTCGTATAGGAATCTTATAACTGAATATACATTTACCTTAAATTAGATTATTTTTTAATATTTAGTAAAGATTAAAATCTAATCTGGAAAACCTCAAGATCAGGGAGATTATGCAAGAGAACTTTTTAAAGGGTTATTCTAAATCATGTGGAAGATATTATTCATTTAACTTTACACATTCAACTTCCATCTAGGGAATTCAAATGATTCCTTTTTAAAATGAATGCCTCCTCTGTGGCAGGTAAAAGCTAATAATATAGTGCTCGTATAGAAGCATCTCTTCCTTTGGTTGACCTGGAGCATTCTCTAGGTGATTGGGCACTGATTCAGTTTTTCTGGCTCCACTAAAAAGCTATTGCACTTTTCTAAATTTGGTTGATGTTTTTAGTCATTTGAAATAATAAAGATCATTGGGCAGGATGCAACTAGGACCTCAGATAAGAGGACTGAGATTTCAAGGTTTTTTTGTCTACAATTACACTCTGCTACAGACATCGTATACACACACATTCCCTCTGTTGTTTCTGTTCTTTTGATTTAATCTCTCAAATTCCTAATTGTAAAATATTTATCAAATGCATAGGATGCTCCTAGGATACAAAAATGCATAAGCTACCATCATCGAAGTCAAATAATTTACCAACTATCAGTAAGACACATACGATAAAATAAAACACATATGGACAAATTCGTAAATATAATACAGTAATTGAGGTGGCAGGGATTTCTACAAGATAGTGGACAGTCAAGGTTAAGCTCATCTTTGAGATGCAGTGAGTGAAGTTTTTGGGAATGTTCAGGGACTTCTTTATAGAAATAAAAATATGAATTTGTTTTTGAAAGTTGAGTAGGAATTCACAAAGCAGAAAACTGGAGAAAGTACAATTATTGCAGAAAGAAATAATTTTAATCAGGGACATTCCATCTGTTTTATATGACTGGAATGAAAAGTTGTTTAGTTTTTTTTTAATCTCACATACTTTAAATATTAGCTTCAATTAATCTCTGCAGATTAGATGTCATTATGATACTATTAAAAATGTGAATCACAGATATGACTAGAAAAGCTGCAGGTGTAAAGGAATCTACAGTAATAGTTGGATTAAAAATAGCCTAGATTTTACACATACATGAAAATTTTCATTCTCCTTTTTGCCTCTTTTCTTACATCTGAATTAAAAAATAATATTTTAAAAATACTTTTATTTCCAAAGTTTCTCAAAATATAAATAATTAGGAACATATATTTCTATTTCTTACTTTATTACACAAATGATTTCAAGCAATCCTCAGTAAGTCTCGTAACTCTGAGAAGTTTCATCCAAGCTTAATTAAAATATCTCATCTTTTCATTTTTCTTTCTCACCCCTTTATTCTGACTACACTTGTACTTTAACCTCATTTTTAAAAATATTGAACTCTTTACTTATGTCAAATTATCAATCAACTTTCATTTCAATACCGGTCAACAGGGCCCTAATGATTCGTGACTGTAATTACTCAGTCATTGGTACCCTCAGATGACTCGCCCTTGTGCTTCTGGAGAAATGACCTATAGCTCATCAACCACAGGGCATTTCTGTCTGCTCTCCTTTCAATTCCAGGAAGGATGCTGAGCACTTCTGAGAATTCATCTGAAGTGCACAAATCGGTGCCACTACAAATTTATGCTCTTGAATTCGAAGTGAGCTCTCTATCCTTTTCTGTACTTTACTAATAGCATAGAACAGGACAGCTTGATATCCTAATGTAGGGTTTTAACCAAGAGCATGCGATTTGGAGTCAGAAGGGCATGCGATAGAAACTCACCTTTTACCTAATAAGTGGTGTATCTATAGACCTCAGTTTGCAGCTGGAAATGAAAAATAAAATAATAGGAGAATGTGGATTAAATAAAAGTGGAGGGTGTTTTTAACACTCTCTCTCTCTCTCTATATATATATATATACATATATTACTCTTATTATTTCCCACAGTGGCTATTCAAAAACTTTATCACTCTTCAAATGTGCTTTACACCATCAATTCCACGTTTACTCTTGTCATTTGAATATCCCTAATAATTTTATGAGAAAATAGAAGGCATCATAAGGGGACTCTGTGAACTTTCTTCCCCTTTATGTACCTCACCTGTACCCAGAATTTTTAGTTCTATCCAAATGGATAAATACATGTCATTTTTTTCTAGCTAACTCTTCATTTGTGCTTTACATCGCATACCTAGTTCATTTTTAGGGAACTGCTCCATTACATCCTTGCTACATTTTTTTGGGGGGGGTGGTATTTCAGTATCTTTTAAATTTGATCAAGTCTATAAAAAGGCTGTATTTTTGAAAAACAACAATACTAAAACCTCCTATAAGGCTACATCTTACTAGCTGTCACCTTTACCTAGTCTCTTCCTTAGCACTCTACCAGTATACATTTTTTTTCATTCTGATCTCTCTTCCTCCACTGCATTCAATCTTCTGTACTTGTTCCATTAAAATGGCTTAAACCAATAACACAGGTGATTCCTTTACTGCTAAATTTGATGGAATTTAAAACTACCTACCTTTATTAAAGTTCTCCTCTTTATTTCACATATACTAAATTACAAGTGTTTTAGGGGTTTTTTTGTTTTGTTTTTTTCTATTTTCACATCTTTATTAGAGTATAAGTGCTTTACAATGTTGTGTTAGTTTCTGCTGTGCAACAAACTGAATCAGCTAATGTTTACATATTTCCCCATATCCCCTCCCTCTTGAGCCTCCCTTCCACACTCCCTATCCCACACCTCTGGTTCCTCACAAAGTATCGAGTTTACCTCCTTGCAGTATGCAACAGCTTCCCACTAGCCATCCATTTGACATTTGGTAGTATATATATGTCAGTGCTACTTTCTCACTTCATCCCAGCTTCCCTTTCCCATCCTATGCCCTCAAGTCCATTCTCTACGTCTGCATCTTTATTCCTGCCCTGTCACTAGGTTCATCAGTACCACTTTTTAAAATTCCATATATATGCGTTACCATGCAGTATTTTTTTTCTCTTTCTGACTTACTTCATCCTGTATGACAGAGTCTAGGTCAATCCAACTCACTACAAATAACAAAATTTTGTTCCTTTTTATGGCGAGTAATATTCCATTGTATATATGTGCCACATCTTCTTCATCCATTCATCTGTTGATGGACATTTAGGTTGCTTCCATGTCCTGGATATTGTAAAGAGTGCTGCAGTGAACATTGTGGTACATGTATCTTTCTGAATTATGATTTTCTCAGGGTATATGCCCAGTAGTGAGATTGACGGGTCATATGGTAGTTCTATTTTTAGTTTTTTAAGGAAACTTCATACTGTTCTCCATAGTGGCTGTATCAATTTACGTTCCCACCAACAGTGCAGGAGGGTTCCCTTTTCTCCACACCCTCACCAGCATT
The DNA here is from genome assembly GCF_005190385.1 of Monodon monoceros. Classification (NCBI taxonomy): domain Eukaryota; kingdom Metazoa; phylum Chordata; class Mammalia; order Artiodactyla; family Monodontidae; genus Monodon; species Monodon monoceros. The sequence continues at coordinate 11,907,722 of NW_021703774.1, read as the reverse complement.
TACTGTTTCCAGATTTTTTGATGATGGCCATTCTGACCAGTGTGAGGTGATACCTCGTGGTTTTGATTTGCATTTGTCTAATGATTAGTGATGTTGAGCATCTTTTCATGTATTTTTTGGCCATCTGCATGTCTTCTGTGGAGAAATGTCTATTTAGGTCTTCCACCCCTTTTTGGTTTTGGTTTTTTGTTTTTGTGATATTGAGCTGCTTGTATATTTTGGAGATTAGTCCTGTGTTCATTGCTTCATTTGTAAACATTTTCTCCCATTCTGTGGGTTGTCTTTTCATCTTGTTTATGGTTTCCTTTGCTTTGCAAAAGCTTTTAAGTTTCATTAGGTCCCATTTGTTTATTTTTGTTTTTATTTCCATTTGTCTAGGAGGTGGGTCAAAAAGGATCTTGCTGTGATTCATGTCATAGAGTGTTCTGCCTATGTTTTCCTCTAAGAGTTTTATAGTGACTGGCCTTACATTTAGGTCTTTAATCCATTTCGAGTGTATTTTTATATACAGTGTTAGGGAGTGTTCTAATTTCATTCCTTTACATGTAGCTGTCCAGTTTTCCCAGCACCACTTATTGAAGAGGCTGTCTTTTCTCCATTGTATATTCTTGCCTCCTTTGTCAAAGATAAGGTGACCATACGTGTATGGTTTTATCTCTGGGTATTTTATCCTGTTCTATTGATCTATATTTCTGTTTTTGTGCCAGTACCATATTGTCTTGATTACTGTAGCTTTGTAGTACAGTCTGAAGTCAGGGAGCCCGATTCCTTCAGCTCCATTTTTCTTTCTCAAGATTGCTTTGGCTATTTGGGGTCTTTCGTATTTCCACACAAATTGTAAAATTTCTTGTTCTAGTTCTGTGAAAAATGCCATTGGTAGTTTGGTAAGGATTGCATTGAACCTGTAGATTGCTTTGAGAAGTATAGTCATTTTCACAATATTGATTCTTCCAGTTCAGGAGCATGGTGTATCTCTCCATCTGTTTATATTACCTTTGATTTCTTTCATCAGTGTTTTATAGTTTTCTGAGTACAGGTCTTTTGCCTCCTTAGGTAGGTTTATTCCAAGGCATTTTTTTCTTTTTCTTGCGATGGTAAATGTGACTGTTTCCTTAATTTCTCTTTCTGATCTTTTGTTGTTAGTGTATAGGAATGCAAGAGATTTCTGTGCATTAATTTTGTATCCTGCAACCTTACCAAATTCATTGATTAGTTCTAGTAGTTTTCGTGGCATCTTTAGTATTTTCTATGTATAGTATCATGTCACTGGCAAACAGTGACAGCATTACTTCTTCTTTTCCAGTTTGTATTCCTTTTATTTCTTTTCCTTCTCTGATTGCTGTGGCTAGCACTTCCAATACTATGTTGAATAATAGTAGAGAAACTGGACATCCCTGTTTTGTTCCTGATCTTGGAGGAAATGCTTTCAGTTTTTCACCCGTGAGAATGATGTTTACTGTGGGTTTGTTTTATATGGCTTTTATTATGTTGAGGGAAGTGCCCTCTATGCCCACTTTCTGGAGACTTTTGATCACAAATAGGTGTTGAATTTTGTCAAAAGCTTTTTCTGCATCTATTGAGATGATCATATGGTTTTTATTGTTTAATTTGTTAATATGGTGTATCAGATTGAATGTTTTGTATATTGAAGTATCCTTGCAGCTCTGGGATAAATCCACTTGTTCATGGTGTATGATGTTTTTAATGTGTTGCTGAATTCTGTTTGCTAGTATTCTGTTCAGTATTTCTGCGTCTATGTTCATCAGTGATATTGGTCTATAATTTTCTTTTTTTGGAATATCTTTGTCTGGTTTGGTATCAGGGTGATAGTGGCCTCGTAGAACCAGTTTTGGAGTGTTCCTCCCTCCCAAATATTTTGGAAGAGTTTGAGAAGGATAGGTGTTAACTCTTCTCTAAATGTTTGATAGGATTCTCCTGTGAAGCCATCTGGTCTTGGACTTTGTTGGAAGATTTTTAATTACAGTTTCAATTTCATTACCTGTGATTTGTCTGTTTATATTTTCTAATTCTTTCTTGCTCAATCTTGGAAGGTTGTACTTTTCCAGGAATGGTCCATTTCTTCCAGGTTGTCCATTTTATTGGCATAGAGTTGCTGGTAGTAGTCTCTTATGGTCTTTTGTATTTCTGTGGTGTCAGTTGGAATCTCCTTTTACATTTCTAATTTTATTGATTTGAGTCCTCTCCCTTTTTTTCTTGATGAATCCGGCTACAGGTTTATCAATTTTGTATATCTTTTCAAAGAACCAACTTTTAGTTTTATTGATCTTTGCTATTGTTTTCTACATTTCTGTTTCATTTATTTCTGCTTTGATCTTTATGATTTCTTTCCTTCTATGAACTTTGGGTTTTCTTTGTTTTTCTTTTTCTAGTTGCTTTAGGTGTAAGGTTAGATACTTTATTTGAGATTTTTCTTGTTTCTTGAGGTGAGCTTGAATTGCTATGAACTTCCCTGTTAGAAATTCTTTTGATGCATCCCATAGGTTGTGGATCATCTTGTTTTCATTGTCATTTGTTTCTAGTTATTTTTAAACTTCTTCTTCGATTTCTTCAATGATCTCTTGGTTATTTAGCAGTACACTGTTTAACCTCCATGTCTTTGTATATTTTACAGTTTTTTTTCCAGTAATTGATATCTAGTCTCATAGCATTGTGGTTGGAAAAGATGCTTGATACGATTTCGGTTTTCTTAAATTTACCAAGGCTTGATTTGTGACCCAAGATGTGATCTATTCTGGAGAACGTCCAGTGTGCACTTGAGAAGAGAGGGTATTCTTCTGCTTTCAGGTGGAATGTCTTTAAAATATCAGTTAAGTCTATCTGGTCTATTGTGTCATTTAAAGCTTTTGTTTCCTTATTTATTTTCTGTCTGGATGATCTGTCTATTGGTGTAAGTGGGGTGTTAAAGTTCCCTAGTATTATTGTGTTACTGTCAATTTCCCTTTTTATGGCTGTTAGCATTTGCCTTATTCAGGTTTTCCTATGTTGGGTGCATAAATATTTATAATTGTTATGTTTTCTTCTTGGAATTATCGCTTGATCATTATGTAGTGTCCTTCCTTATCTCTTGTAACAGTCTTTATTTTAAAGTCTATTTTTATCTGATATCAGTATTGCTACACCAGGTTTCTTGTCATTTCCATTTGCATGGCATATCTTTTTCCATCCCCTCACTTTCAGTCTGTGTGTGTCCCTAGGTCTGAAGTGGGTCTCTTGTAGACAGCATATGTGCGGGTCTTGTTTTTGTATCCATTCAGCCAGTCTATGTCTTTTGGTTGGAGCATTTAATCCATTTACATTTAAGTTAGTTATTGATATGTATGTTCCTATATTACCATTTTCTTAATTGTTTTGGGTTTTTATTGTAAGTCCTTTCCTTCTCTTGTGTTTCCTGCCTAGAGAAGTTCCTTTAGCACTTGTTGTAAAGCTGGTTTGGTGGTGCCAAATTCTCTTAGCTTTTGCTTGTATGTAAAGCTTTTAATTTCTCTATCGAATCTGAATGAGATCCTTGCTGGGTAGAGTAATCTTCGTTGTAGATTTTTCCCTTTCATCACTTCAAATATGTCCTGTCACTCCCTTCTGGCTTGCAGAGTTTCTGCTGAAAGATCAGCTGTTAACCTTATGGGGATTCCCTTGTATGTTATTTGTTGCTTTTCCCTTGCTGCTTTTTTTTCTTTGTATTTAATTTTTGATAGTTTGATTAATATGTATCTCAGCATGTTTCTCTTTGGGTTTATCCTGTATGGAACTCTCTGCACTTCTTGGACTTGATTGACTCTTTCCTTTCCCATGTTAGAGAAGTTTTCAACTACAATCTCTTTACATATTTTCTCAGACCCTTTCTTTTACTCTTTTTCTTCTGGGACCCCTGTAATTCGAATGTTGGTGGGTTTAATGTTGCCCCAGATGTCTCTGAGACTGTTGTCAATTCTTTTCATTCTTTTTTCTTTATTCTGCTCCCTGGCAGTTATTTCCACCATTTTATCTTCCAGATCACATATCCATTCTTCTGCTTCAGTTATTCTGCTATTGATTCCTTCTAGAGAATTTTAAATTTCATTTATTCATTTTGTTTACTCTTTAGTTCTTCTAGATCTTTGTTAAACATTTCTTATATTTTCTCCATGTTATTTCCGAGGTTTTGGATCATCTTTACTATCTTTACTCTGAATTCTTTTTCAGGTAGGTTGCCTATTTCATTTCCATTTATTTGGTCTTCTAGGTTTTTACCTTGCTCTTTCATCTGTAACATATTTTTCTGTCGTTTCATTTTGTTTGATGGCTGGGGCTGTGTTCCTTTCTTACTGTTTGTTTGGCCTGAGGTGTCCAGCACTGGAGTTTGCAGTTTGGTAGAGCCAGGTCTTGGTGCCAAGATGAGGACCTCCAGGAGGCCTCACTCTGATTTATATTCCCTGGGGTCTGAGGTTCTCTGTTAGTCCAGTGGTTTGGTCTTGGCGCTCCCAGCACAGGAGCTCGGGCCTTTCCTCCTGTCTGGGAACCAAGATCCCACAAGCTGTGTGGCATGGCAAAAAAAGAAAAAATGGCCAATAACAAAGAATGAAAAGTAAAATAAAATAAGAAAGGTAAAAAATATATTTGGAAAAACAAAAATATAATTGAAAAAACTGCAACAAGGTAAAACAAAACCACAACAGAAAAAAGAAAAAAAAACGAGGGGAACAAGCCAAAAGGAGCAGAGCAATAACAGAGTGCAAATAAATAAAATTAGAAAAATAAAAGATTTATTAGAAAAAATAAAAATATAAATGAATCAACAGCAACAAGATAAAACAGAAAGTCAACCCCATCACTTGGGGATCCTCCTGTCTCCTTAGGTGTCCGTGGTCCCCCATCGGTGCCTGGTGTGTGCCCTTGTTGTGTGGAGACATGAATTCTGCATCCTCCTAGTCTGCCATCTTGACTCTGCCCCCCCTAGGTGCTTTAGTTTTGTAGAAAACCCATGGATTCCCCAAGAAGAGCAGATTTATTTTTTTTAGACATATTGTTAATTTTAATGCCCCCATTTATTTCACTGAGTGTCAATAAGAGTTGACTATATAGGTTAAGAAAGTACTATTTTAAGTACTGTAATACCAGTATCAGACCACTGAAACTAAGAAAAGAAGTATAGAAAATTCACTCAATAATTAGTATTTTTAATGATTTTTCTTAATAGTATAAAGAGTATAAATTATGTTCCAGTCATACTAAAATGTAATAAACATGTGGAGTGCACTTGAGGGGAACATATAATTTAAAAAATTAGTACAGATTGAAAAGTAATCATCTATTATCTCTGACCATCCTTGAAACCACTGTCTTTTCTTCCTGTTCAAGATATCAACTTCATTTAATTGCCATCGCTCACCCTTCTTTGGAAGTCGTTTTTCAGAAACAATTTTTCCTACTTTTAAGTGTTATTTCTAATGACCAGAAATATCCAACTGTCATGCAAATTTGAGCAGCCTACAAAGCTGTCTCAAGCTGAGTATGTAACAATGCCACATGCCTTGAACACACTCAGTGCATTCCTGTCTCAAGGCATTTTCACTTCTCCATTGTTGTTGCAGCCAGTGGAATTCTCTTACCTCTACATTATAGATTTTTTTTTTTGTTCAAAGCATTGCCTTCCTTTTTTATCCAGCCTATCTTTATAGGACTTTATCCTTATTTCATCGAATATTGTAACCAAAAGTGGGGGTATGGCTGCTTGCCTCTCTATGGCTTTGGGAAAAAGTTACCAAAAATCCCTGTGCCTCAGTTTCTGCATCCTAAAATAGTGCACGTTTGCTTATATCAGTACTGATCCTATCTCTAATTTCATTCTTACCCATACACTTCTCTGTCATCATCACCCTGAATTAGCTAGGTTTCCATGGTTTCCATTTTAAATATTAAATTGTTTATTTTCTTATTTCTTTATTTTTATTGAGGTAACATTGGTTTATAGCATGATATAATTTCATATTTGCAACATTATATCTTTACTTCTGTATACACTACAGCATGTTCACCATCAGTTACACTCAGAAACCTTATTGGTCTTCTTCAATCCATCACCTCACTGTAAAAATAATGTTTCTAAAACACAATGCTGATTATATTACTTTTTCCCTTAAAATATCAGAAGAGAGGGTCCAAAATCATGAAGTTATATAATGAGAGAACTTTATATTCTACATATACAGAGAGAATAGTCTAATGTTCCTTTAATACAGTATAATCTCTTTTTCTGAGAAATTTAAAGCAGGTATACTGTTTAGTAGTAAATTTAACATGTTTGCTGACCATGTATTTCCATTTATCCCCCTGTAATAAATTAAATAAATAGTTATTTAAAGTAAATTATGCATAATATATGTATATTTTAATGCTGAACTACAGCAATCCATATACACCCATAGAATCAATATGCCCTAAGATAAAATTACAGTTTACCCTATATTATACACTGATATTTTATGTTCAAGTTCACAGATTATGTTTGGTTTTATTTTTATATCAGCCTGAGGCTTAGTCGGTGTGCCTTTTCAAAACAATTTTATCTTTACCTTTTAAAAAATTAATTATTTTAATTATATTGGATTGAAATAATTATATATTATTATATATGGATTGAAAGTGGAATAAAGCACTTGGATCACTTGATTATTTGAAATAAAATTGATGTGATTAAATTGGATTGTTTAATCTAATAATAACTTTAAAATAAACAACTAGAAGACACGATAGTTATTTTTCCTTCCTTCTATGAATCTGAGGATATTATTTGAAAACATATTTTTGAGTTTCCAAAGGGGCACAGCATGAAATTTTTTAAAAGAGAAATAAGTAAACCATAAAAATTCATTGGGACTCAATTTTATAATTGCTTTATTTTGCTATAATTCATGTAGCTTTCTGTTTTTCAAACAATAGATGGAAAAGAAGCTTGTATGTTATTTATAATTGGAATTGAGATGAATTTGCCTCCTACTGTTCATTGTCAGTATCTTATCCGAAAGCAGTAGGAAGAAATCTGCCTTCTACTAATATTCAATTTGTGAACATTCATATCCTTATTTCAGCAGGAAACTCATTCTATGAACTACAGAAACAGCTGCATATCACCAGGCAAGAAGAGGTTTACTCATTTTAAGATGCTGTGAGAAGCTGTTATTTTATCAGCTAAGAACATCATCTTCACCTCAACATAAAAATTCATTTCATCACACAAAATCCTCCTGGAAATTTTAGTAAAAAAATGGTATCAGATCTGAAAATCTGTAATCACCGGGTGAGCTTAAAATTAGACAAGGAAAAAAGAAAAAGGAAAGTTTACACCTGAAAGAAAATATGATCTTAGAAAGAACTTCACAGGTGTTATAGATGATATTACAATATCCAGCTTGCTCATTCATGGGATTATTCAATATTAGAATTTGGGGAAGTACTGAAGTTAGAGATGCGACTGGTCTTAATTCTAGCATTAATTACACAAAAATTCTAAGTTAAAGGACGATATACAAAATGTTTTGAAGAGTAAGTGGTATTAATTTTGTAAACTTTGATATTCCTTATCATAAAAGATAGGTGCTTACATATACGCTTTATGCTGTTTGAAAAGCATGTGCAATTCTGTTCTACTTTTTATTGGTGTTTTCCACTTTTAAAAGCTACCTATATGGAAAGAGAACTTGGCTAGGAAATAAGGGAGTTCTGAATTCTAGACTTGTGTTTATCACTGACTCACCCTTGTGGATTTTATTTTTCTCATATTTTGGATGAATTGTTCAGGCATTAATATCCATGCTACTTTTCCACTCTCAATTTTAGTAAGTGCATCCATTAATGAATGCTTCACGCTGGTATTGCATTTCCATTTTTTGATAAAATAGTCACTGAATTTTCAAGAATCAGTAAGGTATAAAATTTCCTGTCAACTTAAAAATTTTACCAAACTTTTCTACATTATATAAAACATTATAGAAATCATTTGTCTTCTAGTATCAAGAATAAGTTATTCAAAGAATTACAATCTTTAGCTATAGGTTGCAATTTAAATTTAAGTAATCCTAGAAAATAATTTATTCCAGCCCCAGAATGCAGAAGCCTATGCTAATTTTTGTGATTGAATTCAATATTATACACATTTTCTTACTGTTTTCCCTATAAAATGTAACCAATGAAATGTTGTAACTATCACACTTTTTAGTTTTCTTCATGCTAAATGTATTTGTTAATTCATTCATTTAAAAGTTTTCCAGTTTAATAGATTTGTAAGCAAATTCTGGAGAACTATTTCTCACCAAAGTAGTTGGCCATAAAATAAAATTTTTATTAACATTTTAATGAACGACTTCAGTGAAGCTCATTTGCAAGGATGCTGCAAGTGATGAGAACTTTAATATACAACAAAAATTTAAATGTTTTGTAGTATGAGTGATGTAAAGGAAGCCAGGGTTCTTTACTTAGAACTACAGACTATGAGAAGGAACAGTTATCTTGATTTATTCTGATCCTCTCACTCCTTCCAGCAATGCTGGACAATTTCTGCCAGTTTTCTGTGGGATCTACTCAGGTTGAGAAATGAGAAATGAGACAAACTTAGAACATATAAAAAAGTAAAAAACAATATATGTTTTTCCTACAAGTACAGCTATCATTCACATTAATTTGATGATACTTGTGAAATCAGTAAGAAGTGAAGTAAGAAGTTGAAGTAAGAAGAAGGTAGGAGAATTTTAAAAATCATATTTAAACTCTTCCAGGAATCCCCTTCACATTTTCCCAGAAATGTCTTTTATTTAAAATGTACCCTGTGATTATTTATTTTAATAGCTTATAATATATATATATATATATAATATATATGAGAAAAAATATATATCTATATATTTATTTTCTCATGTTTGCTCACAGCATCACAAATTAATAAAAATTATTTTGAACATGAACTAAACATTTCTCAAAGCAATATAATGCTCTCTGTGCCCTCAGTATAGTAATAAATATAAGCTGAAGAAATAGCACAAGGTCTCAACTTCATTCTACTCTCATTGGAATATTGCAGGTATACTCTATTCTTCTGAAGTTTTCTGACAGAGAAACAGCTAAGATCACTTCTTCAGAATGGAAATGTTTCCTAGAATAAGACAATTCTAACTTTATATAAATGATTCTGGTTCATTGAAAATGTGGAATAGCACAACTAATATTAATAAGTAAAGATCAGAATGAGGACAAAACCAAAGAAAGTTCTAGAAAAGTCAATTTTGTGGTTCTCACAAAAATAATTCAAGAATTCTAAATAGTAGCAAAGAAAATCCAAAAGTGTATTGAATTTTACTTTACTTAAGCCAATTTGTCTCATGTATGAGACGGTTAACATTAGAAACTTTAGAACATTAGAAACATTAGAAAACTTTTATACATAATATGATAATTAAACATATTATTTTGTTCATAGCATAAAAATAAAGACATAGAGTTATCTTTCACTGCTGAAATAGATTATGATAATAAAGGAACTGAAAGGTGGTTAGAGAAACAATCCTATGTGTATATATAAATTTGATATGCAATAGTTGTGCCATCCAAGACAAGTGGGGAAAAGAACAGATATTCAAACAATGGATAAAACCCTTTTCCTCTTCACATGCTAAATAAAAATATCAGATGGCTAAACACCAGAACATACAAATAACCCATATAAAGCTGGAAAACAGAAACATTGTAAACACTAAAAAAATATATAGATGAAAGTGCTTAAAACTTTGGGGTTGGGGGATGGAAGGCTCTTTGAGTAACATTCAAAAGATAAAAACCATAAAGGAAATATTGAAATATTATTTACCTTTAAAAACAATTTTATTATAATAAATCCACACAATAATAAGCAGATGACAGTCCAAGAAACAATATTTGAAACATATAACAACGACAAATGTTTATTATCCAGACTATATAGTAATTTTGACAAATCAGAAAAGAAAATACAATGTTTTGCCTATCATATCGCATATGATATAAAAATCATTAGAAAATTTTTAAAAAGTGAAAACAACACCTAGTCAGTATAAGTATGAATAGACTCTTAACATTACTAGTAATCAGGGAAATGCAAACAGAGTACAGAGAAAGACAGGACACGGAGCAAATACATTTGTTAGGATCCATGCATGGAGTGATTTGGTACTCCCAGGCTAAGGCTAGACTGATCAATTTAAATCAAAAGAGCATTAGTTATCTATTTTATGTATAGTACTGTGTATATGTCAATCCCAGTCTCTCAATTTATCCCTCCCTCCCCCCAACTGGTAACCATTATTTTTTTTCTACATCTGTGACTCTATTTCTGTTTTGTAAATAAGTTCTTTTGTACCATTTTTTTTTTAGATTCCAACATATAAGTGATATCATATGATATTTATCTTTTTCTGTCTGACTTCACTCAGTATGACAATCTCTAGGTCCATCCATATCACTCCAAATGACATTATTTTGTTCTTTTCTGTGATTGAGTAATATTCCATTGTATATATGTACCACATCTTCTTTATCCATTCATCTGTCCATAGACATTTAGGTTGCTTCCATGGCTTGGCTATTGTAAATAGTGCTGTAATGAACATTGGGGGCATGTCTCCTTTAGGACCATGTTTTTCTCTGGATATATTCCCAGGAGTGGGATTGCTGGATCATATGGTAGCTCTATTTTTAGTCTTTTAAGGAACCTCCCTACTGTCCTCCATAGTGGCTGCACCAATTTACATTCCCACCAACAGTGTAGGAGGGTTCCCTTTTCTCCACGCTCTCTCCAGCATTTATTATTTATAGATTTTTTTGATAATGGCTATTCTGACTGGTGTGAGGTGATACCTCATTGTAGTTTTGATTTGCATTTCTCTAATAGTGAGGTTGAACACCTTTTCACAGGGAACTCTACTAAACTCTACTCTACTCATTACTCATACTCTGTAATGACCTATATGGGAAAAGAATCTAAAAAAGAGTGGATATATGTATATGTATTACTTATTCACTTTGCTGTGCAGCAGAAACTAACACGGCATTGTAAATAACTACACTCCAATAAAAATTAATTTAAAAATTAAAAAAATAAAAAGGGGAAAAAAAGAATGATTTTGGGGAAATTGACATCTTAATAATATTGATTCTTCCAAGGAATAAATACAATTTATCTCTTCAAAAAAAATCAAGAATAGGGTCTTATCTACAAGATGTGTTGGGGGATGTGGGGGAGACTGTTGATTACAAGGGCTGTTAGAGAAATCACATCAGGAACTTACACTTGCTGTGAATCTGCAGGGCGCTCTCTAGGGCATGCACTTGCCTGAGGAGCTAATGTCAGTTTAAGGTCACTGCGGCCCACTTGTCCCAACAAAATGTATGCCAAGACAGCAAGTCCATGAGTAGCTTAGCTAACCTCTTCACAGCCTGGACAGTATATTACAGCTAATTTCAGTCATATATAAACAAATATAGGATAGGCTTGGAGTTACCTCTGTAGGGCTGAGAGAAATAATGTTATACTGTTCAGGTTGAGATAAGGAAGTTAGTGGAAAAGAGTGAAAATTCAATTCACATAGAGAAGGGTATTTAAGAGATATATAGGAAAGCAGAATATTATGGAATTACAAACATATGACAGAGATACTAGCCATGCTGGTGTTCATTGGAAAGGAAATAATGACAAGTAGGGATATAACTTTAGGGACATTAAGAGGAGTGACATTGAGATTGTTAACTTTCAAAAACTTCTATTTTCTCCTTAAATTAATAAGCTGTGTAACATCTAGAATTTTGCAAATTTAATTTAATTAATGATATTTTGAAGACTCAGATAATTACAAATTACATCTCACAGCTGTCTAGTTATTAATGAGTGATGAGTCTGTATATTATTATACAGGACAGCTAAATCTATCAATATATTTCTTCCTACAGGATAATTTTATATATACAAATTGAACCATGAATCAGCAAAACAAACTGACTCTAAATACTGGATCATACTCAGGGATCAGAGCAGGGCAGGAAAGCAATATGTGATTGAATGCATGCATGAAGATCAGATTTTAAGGTCAAGTTCTGCGCAGAAAATAGGGCTAATAAGACCTTGATAATACATTAAAATATGAATATATGTTCATATACAAATACGCATATTCAAATACATGAAATATGAATATATGTTTATACTTAATGCTAAGGTATTATTTTAATAATAAATCATGAAAATTATGATAATGAGATCACTTTACATGAACATTGTATTTTATTTTATTTTATTTTATTTTGTGGTATGCGGGCCTCTCACTGTTGTGGCCTCTCCCTTTGCGGAGCACAGGCTCCGGATGCGCAGGCTCAGCAGCCATGGCTCACGGGCCCAGCCGCTCCGCGGCATGTGGAATCTTCCCGGACCGGGGCACGAACCCATGTCTCCTGCATCGGCAGGTGGACTCTCAACCACTGCGCCACCAGGGAAGCCCCTGAACATTGTATTTTTATGTTGCACATATTTATAAAGCCATTTCATGAAAAATATTTTTCCCAGTAGACCGAGCAAAAATTTAATTATTGGTTTATATTATGCTGGATTTAGCCAAATTTAACTAACAATAGTAAGTAAAATTATGGGCTGCACAGCACACAGAAACATGGAATATAATTTTTTTGCTTGAGGTAAAAATTAAAGGAAGTTTGGAACAATTGTATAGCTTATGTCCAATTCCCTTTTATTCCCATAAAATTGTTAGACATTACAAATTTAATTTTCATTGTTCCCTTTGATACTTCACTGCAGATGTCGACAAATTATGAACTTTAGACAAAGTACTATGAACAGCATGATTTCATTCACTGTATAAATCTTTCTCACTGTCCTCATTTCTTTGCCTACTCTCAGCTTTATAAAGGGATCTAGAGAAGTTTCACACATTCCATTTTGTTTTTAGGCACATTAATTTCTTTTCATCTTTAACAGTCTTGCCATTAAAAAAACATTACATGTTTATTACATTCACCTTTTGAAGAGATTAGGTCAGTTTTCTTAGGACTTTTTCACATTTTGGACTTCTCTGGTCGTTTTTAAAAAGTTGTTTATATTCAGGTTAGACATCCTTGGTGAGTTTCCACATAGGGGAGATACCATGTTCTATATATTACAGCACATCAGGAATTAGGACACACAGAATGTTGCTGCCCCAGTCATTAATGATACTTGGTTAAGGCAGTTACTGCCAAATCATTTCCTTGTGAATATGGTCCTCTCTGTGTCCCCCGACCCAACAAAAAATAAAATTGCTACTAATCTGTACAGTGATATTTTGACATCTAACAAATTTCCTATTTGTCAATAATCCTTTGCTATGTAGTGGTTTTAACATTGAATCATCTTGATTCTATAATTACATGGGAATTGCAAAATGGCAATTTTCTAATTTCATCATTTCTTTTATAGCTATTAGCTGATATTCTTCTATTAAGAAGAGTTTTCTTTATTAACTTGAGATGGGCTGAGGTTCCACCTAAAATGTGTAAATGTAACACTTTTCTTTAAATTAAATTCACTTAAATTTGTTAATGGTATCTTTATAGAAATGAGACAAAGTTCTTATATCTGAAATACTAAATTGACTAAAAGTTTCTTTAACTTTTCTTGCCAGAGTATGTTTTACATTGTGTAGTTCACACACTTATGGGAAATCTTATGGTCATCTCTCCCATGGCAACCACCTAAGAAATCACAGTTTAGTCTTATCAACTGAACCCAGGTAAGCCCCACCGAATCTTCCTTAGGAGAGTAGCCACAGAAGCCTTTTTCATCAACCAGAATTGCTACTAATGATCCATTACTCCTATAATACAAAAACACAGCCTTAGTATCTGAAGGTTGTAGTTGTGATCACCATTGTGTTACCAGTTGTGTGACGCTGAGTGAGTCCCATAGAAGTGTTCTAGGGCTAACTTTATATTTGTAGGTAATAATGATGAAATTACATACCTCATGGGGATACTGGTAAAGACACAATATATATGTACAGGACTCTCACAGTTTCCTGCTGAGACTGTAAAGGAAAATCACTTTGAATATTGTTTGGTAGCATTGAATAAAGCTGAGTGTATACATAACCTAGAACACTGCAATTAACTGCAGGGTATATAGTCATCAGAAATGCACATATAGTCACAATAGTATATGTATAAGGATATTGATAATAGCACTATTCATGATAGTCAGAAAGTGGAATTAGCCAAATGCCCAGGAACAGCAGAATAAGAAAATTAGATCATGATATATTCACTAACGGAATATTATTATATATAACAAAATCAGCTACATACAATTTTGCCAAAAGCTCACAAATATATTGGAGAAAAAAGGCACAGACACAAAAGAATACATACTGTGTAATCCCTTTTATACAAATTTTAAAAACAGTGACAATTCATCTGTGGTGTTAGGTTTCCCTTTGGGGACCAGTGACTAGAAGGAAACTTATGAATTAGAATTACGATTAAGGTTATTCTACTTCTTAAAATTAATCATAGGTCTGTTCACGTTTTTAAAATTAGTTGAGCTCCACAAACACTGTACTTTTTGTATTTATAATTTTTTAAATGTTAAAAGCTTTATGTAAAACATCTGATAGTGTTTGACACAGAATATACTGGGTAAATGTTTGTTCCTTTCCTACTTTCTTATAAATAATGAGGCTGTGGGAATGACAAACTGAGGCAATCTCTTTTGCCAAAGCTCTGCCACTTTTTAGATACACAATTGGTTTCATTTTCCTCTATTTTTTTGTTTAAAAAGCAAAATGTAATTTACTGGTATACTCTATTCCAGTAGGATTGTCTACGAATACATCTTGTGAATAATGTTCAAGTATAGAACACTCACTTTACAACAGAGAAATGATATTTCAAAGTCCAAGAGGAATTACATAGACACCATTCTTTCTATTACCCACTAGAAATGAGACATCTGGTCTGAAACATACTGGTTTTGAAATTCTTTGTGATGTTGTATTGTCAAGTTTTAAGAGATATGTTGTGTTTTCAGCTTTTAAAGTTTTTAAAGTGCAGTGGTCCACCTCAACATTGTGTAGTTAAAATCAAGAATGATAATTTAAAAATGACCCATGCTAATTTTCAGCAAAATTTGTAAATTCTATTTGTAAGTATAATTAACATAGAGGAATTTACATAATAATTACATCCCTGAAAAATGCATGTGTATACGTTGAATAACTGATTTCCTCCATTTATGTACACATATATGATGAAAACATTTAGAATAAAAATTTGGACTTGAGTAAATTTAAATTATAAAGTTACAAGAGCTCACATATTATATAAATATATATATATACATATATATGTTTTGTCATTATTCATAGAAATCAAAATCTTTTGATATTTTAAATCCAGTTAGAGTGAATCAGCAAGGAAAAAAAGGTATTCATTACAGTTACTCAATTCCATCACTGACCCTTTCTCCTTTCTTCTTTTCCCCTCCTTCTTTCTTTCACATCTCAATCTTCTTGTTCTTCATCTTCTTATGCTACTTTTATTTCATAATCCTATTCCTGCTCCTCTTCCTTTTCCTCCTCCTCCTGCTCTTTCCTTTTCTTCTTTTCCTTTTCCCCAAGTAATGGCATTAACAAAGAGCAAGAGCAAAGCAAAACTGACTTAAAACTGAACTACACTTATCAACGTATTATCTTATATTTAATAACAATTGGTCAATTAAAGTGTTTTAGAGTTGTGAATAAAAGTTGAATAATTAATTGTTAACCGAATAATTGTGCTTTTGTAAGATCTATAGTGTTGTAAGCAGTTAAGGAACAAAACAAAGAATCAAGTAAAGTTAACATTACATACAATATGTAAGTAGCACAAAGCTGTTTTATCTCAAAAATAAAAAGAATTTTCATATAAAAGTAAATAATGCAATTGATGTACAAGAACAATCATCATGAGATTATTGTATTTGTCTAAGAGTTATTTGAAAATTTTCAATTCACACAACTAATTTCAGAATTAGCTTTAATAGTAGTATTTTTATATATATGAATCTTATACTATATGACTCAGACAAAAATGATGCTCATTGCAGAAAATAAAACAAAGCAATACTCCGTAAGTCTTTGGGTTATATATTCCTTTAAAATTTGTTGAAACTTTGGGTTTTGTCTAGGAAATAAAAATGCATTCATTATATGTGCAGTTTATTTTTTATCTGTTATACCTAACACTGTTAAAAATTAATCTATCTTGACTGAATTGTTGCCTCATATTTACTTTGATCTCTGTAGGGATTATATTATTTTGGGTGCTGATTTTTCACCAAAATGGAGTCAATTAGTTAGTAATTTACTAAACAAGATAATATATATTTAGTGTTATTGTTGAGATTAATTTGATTTATGAATGTTTAAGTTAAATTAATTTGTCTCTTTCTGCTGTAATGATACAATGGCTTAGCACTGGTTCTTGAATATTTGAGTTCAATCTGCTATCACATGAGAAGGTCTTCCAAGTGTATATACAAAGAAAGAAAATAAAGAGAAAGTATGGGTATGATTAGGAAAAAAACAAAACTACCCTGCAGCTAAAAACTCATAAATTAATTGTCAGAGAAAAACATAAGTATTGAAAACCATAACAAAATTTTAAAAAAGGCTTTTCATTAAAATATATATGATAAACTAAAAGAAATCTTACCAACTGGGTATAAAATAATTATAGAACCTTTAGAAACAGAAAGTGAGAAAAGGGCACAAAATACAAATGAGAAATTTCAAATTTCACAAAACTCATAGACAAAATATTTAACCTCACTATCACAAAAAGTGGTAACTGTGCTCCTTTTTGCCTAAGCAATTGGCAAAGTTTTTAAAAGACAGATTTGAGGGGAAAAAAGTGGGTTTAGGATTAGAACTGTCACACAGAGTGGACGTGAAAGTTGATACAAACTTTCTAGAAAACAAATTTTTTAATGTAACTAAGAACTATATTAATTAGTTTAAGCTGCTTTAAAAAGAGACATAGAATACTCTGGCTCAGAAAACTAAAAAGAGATAAAATACTGTGACTCAAACAAAATAGAAAAACATCTTTTTTCACATAAAAGTCTGATGAGGTGCAATGGTTAATGCAGGTAGTCACTTTCAATTCATGAGATCATTCAGTGAGTGTTATTTCTTCCTTTTTATATCTCTGCCACCATGTCCAAGAGGATTGCTCTCATCTGCGTGAATAGCTTGGGTTACCACCGCATCTGCACAACAGAAAGAGGAAAAGGTTAGAGGATCACATGTCTACCGTGTTAAGGCCAAGATCCAGTCACATAATTATGATTTTCACTTATATCCTATTGCTGCAAGCTTAGACACATAACCATAGCTATCTGAAAGTAACACTGGTCAATGAGTTCTCTAGCTGGCTGACTAATTAGCATAACTTTAGAATTAGTAATATTTTCTTGCTTTCAATCAGCTCTATGTCAAAGTTACCATATCCAAAAGACTTTTCTGGTCATAGTTCTCAAACTTATGAAATTTCCTCCTATTATTAATGTTGCCTATGTTCTGCTCAACTTTCTCTGTTATCATCAATTCAATGGTAATTAATTCTATGCCATCTGAACACTCTTACTTTGATCCACACAGCTGGGCTGGCAACCATCGTGTACATAAATAAAAATAATGCAATGCATTTCAAAAGATTCTGGGCGACATATCTCCTACTTCCGGTTGTAGACAAATCTCCTGCTTTTAGCAGTAGACAAACAATTGTTTCTTCCTGATACTGAATTTTCAAATTCTGTATTCTCACAAAATTGTTAATTCATGTTGCAGGGAGAACATTTTTTTCTTTTTTTAGCAAACTCTATTTCTTTCCAGTTATGCCTGCAAACTTTCATTCTGACCCCTTTCTGTAGAGTTATGGTCTCCATAGGCATGAAGTCTGCTTTACAAGTTATCACAGGTGGCAGTTACATCAACTTTTTCCAATGGTATAACAAAGATCATAAGTCATCAAGTCTGCATTCATTTTTTCCTTGTTGTCCGATGCCCAGATAGCAAGTTTTTGACATATATTTTAGGTTTTGTTTGAGCAACTCTCCAATTTCAAAATTCCACTAATATTTTATGCATTGTCTAGGTGAAAGGCTATGCTGCTATATCAAAGATACCACAAAATAGAGCTATTTACATAATAGCAATTTAATTATGTTTTCACACAATAGCCCCATGAAAGGCTCATGGTGGTTGTAGTAGGGGTAGGATCCAGGGCAGGCAATGATTCTAATAATTTTAGTCATGCCATCATGTCACTTCTAATTCTGGTTTCACTAAGATTGTTTTCATTATTCAGACAATGAAAATAGACAAAGAGATGATCCAAGCAATGAACTTGGTAATATACTCAAGGAACAAAAGGATAGAAAACAAAGAAATCAAAATTAGTAAATGAGGTCTCAGTAGTATAACTAATGATAAAAATCACGATTAAAGCTCATATTTTATTGTGGGAAGATATTTATTTGTAATTGAGTATTCAATTACTCCATATATCTTAGCATCTTTGTAGATACATTTGTCTATGGGAATAGTTATGACCAATAGGAAAATTAGAAATAATTCTGTTTCATCCATGGAGAAGCATCTAGGGGACTATACTTGAAATTATAATTTGCTTCATTTCTGGTGTATTGACCATGGGAGATTGACACTGAGATGAAAAAGTACCCCCAAAAATCCAAGCAGTCCTGATCGATTGAGTCATCACATGAGTCATTCATGCCATGGAGAGTCATCAGAATTTGCATGAGTGTAATATAAATCTCTGTTGATATTTAAGCACTTTTTGTACCACCACATACTTTTGCATATTCTAGTCCTGAATTGGAACAGAAAGTGAATTATTGTGATATTTTTAAAAAATATGCAACATTGACTTAATGGGTAAATTGTGCACTATGATAATAGAAATTCTAATAGAGGCTAAAAAAGATAGAGATTGATGTTATACAAGGGCTGCCACTTATGAATACCTGGAAGGCTGGCTATTTGTAATGAACTTGTAGTTTCAGGGAAAGAGATGGAAAATAAGAAATTCAGTAGTGTATCCTTCTGACCATCTTGCCTCTTAAAACAGAAATTCTGCAGTGGCCTCTCCAGATTCTTGACCTCTCACCTGAAGCTGAGAATTGGCAAATTCCTAAGAGAAAATAACAGCAACAGAATGCCAGATTATGTTCTCTGAAATTCACCCCTCACTGGGATATTGGCCCTATAAGTTCTATTCTCCTGACACACAAATATATGTGTGCTTTTGTGTATGTTTGTGTTGTGTGTGTTCCATCTTTTTTAGCTGTTCATTGCTGGAGCCCTGGTATACCAAAAGTTCACCTATCTTAGGAGAACTAGAAGCTTCAAAAGTAAAATATTTTATAATGTGGTAATCAATCAAATAATTAAGTGATGAATATAAATCAGGACTTTAAAGACGTTTTTCCTGTTCTTTTCCTAAAAGTAATTTACTGATGGCACCAAAAACACTTTGAGTCCACCAGTTGCTTTCATGAACACTACCTCAGATGTATTCTCTTACTAAGGCCCCCACTAGAAGGAACAAAGACTCCATGAAGTTGTGCTGTGTCCTGCCTCAAGAGGCACTGACACACTCTTAACATTTAAGTCTCCTCCATGATTAGACCCATCAAGGCAGCCGTACCATCTTGGTGGAGTTTCTAGTACTGTCTTGGTGGGGTTTCTAGTGACTGGGTGGAGCGGGGTTCCATCCCAATTCCCCTCGTTCAGGACACATTCTAAGCCATTTTCCCACATCCCAACCAAATGCCCACAGGAGTTCCAGTGTTTGCATATATGATGTCACCCCAGAGTATTGTGACCAACCCCATTTCCAAGAAGGTGGCCTAATCAGTGGATCAGTACTGATGGCTCAGCTCTTCCCTGGATTGCATGAGATTAAGACACTAAAATACTGATATGCTAAGTAGGGGTGATTCAAATTTTATATATAGAAGGGGCCCAGCCAAAATGAATTTTCTCTAAACATAGCTCAAATGGGCAGTACTGCCTGGTAGGATAAGGCCTTAATCATATTTTTAATTTTCAGAAATGTCTTGTCTTGTCTTCACTATGTTAATACATATGAATTTTGGAGTCAGCTTTTCCAAATTCAAAGCCTTTGGGCATTTTGATTGGAAATTCATTGACTATCAAGATCAACAATAAATAATTTTTAAATGTGGTAATATGAGAGTGTTGCCTGATTTACTTAGGACTTATTTAATGTTATTCAAAAGTTTTATAAATTTCATCTTAAATAGAAGCCGAAATATATTTAAAGATTTTTATATGCATCTATTAAAAAATCTTATGGGTTTGCTTAAAGTAATTTAAGGTGTCAATCATTGAATTTTTAAATTTTAAAGCAACCTTAATATCCTGAATATTTTAAGATATTAAGGTAGAGATCTCTCTATTCATATTCCATTTTTCTTTGCAAGATCCTCTATTTTATTCCAAATTTTGTCTCATTTTTTCCTTTTATTTTCTTCTTCATTCTATAATCTTTGGGAGTAATTCTGTTCAGAATTTAACTTATTAAGACCAATCTTTAGATCAGTTTTTGTTCCTGAATTTTTCTTAACATGAGCCGTTAAAATTTTTTTAAAAATATGTATGTAACTTTCAGTATTCCTCTATCTCATTGAATTCCAATTTGTAATGTTTTGGTAATTTTCTCTTTCTAAAGATTTTCTAAATACCATTATGATTTCTTTCTTTCTCATTAAGTCATTAAGAAATGTGTTTCTTCCTTTCTTTGTTCTTTTAAGTCCATTACTTTTAAACAATATGTATCTGGATTTTGTAAATGTTTCAGTCTAAAAGGAGAGTCTGCATTTTAACTAGACAGTTGTTTAGTCAATTCATATTTTGTCATATCTGATATATCTGTGTTGATTTCTTTGGCATTTTCTATTTAATTCTCTTTTTCTATGTTTTTTTCTTTGTGTTTTGCCTTTGATTGGACTGATGTTTTATCTTACTTTTTTCCAGTATGCTACTGTGAATTTGTGTGTTTCACATCTATTTTTAAAGGTTATGATAGGTATTTTCACATGAATATTGAACCAAATAAGACTTTTCTTCATTGGGAGACTTTTAATTACTATTTCAGTCTCCTTACTCATTATCTGTATGTTCAGATCTTCTGTTTCTTGAAGATTCAGTCTTGGTAGGTTGTATGTTTCTAGGAATGTATCTATTTTTCTGTTATTCAACTTTTTGGCTTATACTTGTTCATAGTAGTATTTTTTGACCATTTATATTTCTGTGGTATCATTGTAATGTTTCTTCTTTTACATATACTTTTATTTAAATTATTCTCCCTCTTTTTTACTTAGTCTAGGTAAAAGATTGTAAATTTTGCTTATATATTAAAAACAAATTTTAGTTGTGCTGTTCTTTTCTATACTTTTAAATTTCTATTTAACTTATTTCTACTTATTTTTAAATTTTTCTTTAGTCTGCTATGAACTCAATTTGTTCTTATTCTAGTTCCTTAAGTTATAAAGTTAGATTTTTTGAGAGCTTCTTTTTTATTTTTCTCTTAATGTATGCATTTATCTCTATAAACTTCCCTCTTTGTACTGCTTTTGCCGCATCCCATATGTTTCCATATGTTGTATTTCCATTTTTGTTTGTCTCAAGATTTTCCTTTTGGCTTCTTTTGTGATCCATTGTGCGTTCAAAACTGTGTTGTTTAATTTCCACATATTTGTGATGTTTCCAATTTTCTCTTTTTATTGCTTTCTAACTTTATAATGTCGTAGCCAGAAAAGTTACTTGATATGATTTCAATTTTCTTAAAATTTTTAAGACTTTTTTTGTGTCCCAATTTATGATCTATTCTTGAGAGAGACCAAGGCGTTTACTCCTAGAAACCTCTGAAATCTGCTGAATGTGTCCTTTCTTACAGGACTTTGGTAGATTGTATTTTTTTCTCAAAATTCTTTCTCCTCCATTCATATAATTTTTTATTATCCTCTGGGCTTTGCCAGTGGAATGTGATAATGCTGTGTATTAAAACAAAAGGAAAAAAGACAAATAGTAATCTATTGACTATATGTAGATAGCAGATGTGTTTTGTTTGACCTTACAATCTTGATTCACAGAGTGTTTTCAGGATGATTAATGGTCAACATGTAAAACCAAGAGATTATAAGTAGATACCCAGAAGACTATCTTTCCTTGAAAAATCAGATATGTCAGCAAATAGCAGCAACGGACACCCTGCTTTAGATTGTCATGCTCTGTTTTTCTTGCCATGTTCCCCATTGCTCCTTAATAATTGTCAACATCCAGGTCAGTGTCAGTTGCCCCTTATTATCTTGCTTGTCCTGTTTCTTTTCTTATGCTCAGTTGATTTATGTTAAATGATTATTTCATGGAGGCATTTCAGCATCTTGCATTGTTTGGGAAACATAAAATCTTAAAGGTATTAGAAAAAATTCCTTTTAGAGGAATAAAAGTTTGCAATTTCTTACTGGATTTATTGTCATGTTTTCTGAGACCAAAGAAGCCTCTTTTAATTTTGAAAATTTTCTCTGCATCTACTTGAAATATTTTCTTATTTATAATACTTGTGTTAAATATCACCAGTCTTTCAGCTCCTTGACTGAACCCTTAATAGCAGTCAGTATCACCTGAAATGATAAATTAAAAACAGAACATCAAGCTGCTCTTTAATGTCAAGGTTCATTTAATATAGTTGATCACTATGAAGGCAAACAATGAACAATTAAAAAGAGATCCCATCCATATAATGTATATCAAATGTTTTAATTGTCTTCATTAGGGATGCATGAAAAAGCCAAGATGTGTTTTGATTGTGGAAAGTAATGATCCAAGATAAAAATATATCAACATGGGAGAAAAATAGCACATAAAACTATTTCTGATTTGTCACCTGCAATTAGAAGCACCTTTCCATGACACAAAATTGTCAGACCTTTGAATCAGTTATTAAATGTTCAGATGATTAAAATACAGGCTGGTCAAAGAAATCCAATTAACAGTGTAGATTATTCTCACAAGTGAGCTGCTACTTTACACATAGTGTGAGCAACTTAAAATGCTTCGCACCAAGAGAAGTTTTCATGAAAAGGAAATTGCAGAACAGTAGGCATCATAATACAAAGCATGTCCATTTAGATTTATGTTTCAAATTGGGAAATACTTTTAATACTGGATTTTTCAACCTCTACATTATTGACATTTAGGTCAAGATAAGGTGTTTTGGTTTTGGTTTTGGTTTTGAGAAGTTGCCCTGTTCATTGTAGGATGTTTAGTAGCATGACTGATTTAACCAATTTGATGTCAGTAGCAATCCTCCAGTTGTGACAACTAAAAATGTATCTAGATATGGTAAATATCCACTATAAGGTAAGATTATCTCTAGTTGAGAAACATAGTTTAATGTTATATCTTCTTACATATTAGAACACACACCCTATGAGTATTCAAAAGTAGCAGGAAATATAAACATGCACAATAAACTTATTTAACTAAAGAAAATTTGGATTTTAAGGAATCACTTAAAATTTAAAGTATTAGAACATGAATCATGAGGTACACATCCAAAAGTATGATACTAATGCTATGTACAAGCACTGTGCTAGATATCAAGATGTTTAAGAACAATAAGACAACATTCTACTTGCAAACTGATTTTGGTCTTATTTATTTATGATTAATTCACATGCACTATTTTTCATTTTAATAATAAGAAATGTTACTGTTTTTCAGCTTTAAAGAGGTTAAATAGACAAAAAATATTACATATGTAATGTGTCCAAAATTTATATTTTCATATATATATGTGTGTATATATATATACACACACACACACACACACACTCAAACACATTGTGAAATGACCACCACAATCAAGCTAATTAACTTATGTATAACTCACAGGTATCATTTTCTTTTTTCTTTTTTTCTTTGTGGTGAGGACACTTAAGATCTACCCTCTTAGCAAATTACAAATACAAGGTACAGGGTTGTTAACTATAGTCACTCTGCTGTAAATTACATCTCCAGAAATTATTCACCTTTATAACTGAAACATTATAACCTTTGAGCAAATCTCCACATTTGTCCATCCCCCTGGCCCCTGGTAACCACCATTCTACTCTCTTTTTCTGTAAGATTATTTTAGATTCCATATATAAGTGAGATCATTAACTATTTGTCTTTTTCATGTTTGGCTTATTTCACTTAAAATAATATCCTCTAGGTTCACCAATGTTATCACAAATGGCAAGATCTTCCTCTTTATAATAAAATAAACTATATGCCGTTATATAGTGCATTTTCTTTATACCTTCATCTGTCGTCAGACATTTTGGTTGTTTTCATGTCTTGGCTATTGTGAATAATGCTGCAGTGAATATGGGAGTGCAGATGTCTCTTAGAGATCATGACTTTAATTCCTTTGGATACAACTTAGCAGTGGGATTACTGGATCATATGGTAGCTCTATTTTTAATTTTTTGAGACACCTCCAATGCCTGCACCAAATTATATTCCCACCAACAATATACAAGGACAAGTGTTCTTTTTTCTCTACATCCTCTCCAACACTTGCTATCTTTCGTATTTTTGATAATAGTCATCCTGGTAGGTGTGAGGTGATAGCTCATTGTCATTTTGATTTGCATTTTCCTGATGATTAGTAACCTTTTCATATATGTGTTGGCCATTTGTATGTCTTTTTTTGAGAAATGTTTTTTCAGGCTCTTTGCCAATTTTTAATCAGGTTATTTGCTTTTCTGCTACTGAGTTGTATGAGTTTGCATATGTTTTGGATATTAACCTATCATCAGATATATGGTTTGAAATTATTTTCTCCCATCCCGTAGATTGCCTTTTCACACTGTTGATTATTTTCTTTACTATTAAGAAGGTTTTAAGTTTGGTGTAGCCCTACTCATCTATTTTTGTTTTTGTTTCCTGTGTTTTTGGTGTCATAATAAAAAAATCCATTGCTAATACCAATGTCAGGAAGCTGTTTCTCTAAGTTTTCTCCTAGCAGTTTTACACTTTCAGGTCTTATATATGTCTTTAATCCATTTTGAGTTGATTTTTGTGTATGGTTATGATAAAGGTATAAATTCATTCTTTTGTATGTGGATATCTGATTATCTCAGTACTATTTGTTAAACAAACATGCTTTATCCACTTGTATTCTCTTGTCAAAGATCTATTAACCATATTTGCATGTCCTATCAATTATTGACTGTGAAGTAGTAAAGTCTCTTACTATTACTGTATTTCTGTCAATTTCTCCCTTCAAATTTGTCTATATTACCTTTATATATTTTGGTGCTCAGTGTTGGATGAATGTATATTTACAGATGAGCTGGTTTCATGTTTTTAATATACATCACTCACAATGCTCCACCAATATCTATACTTGGTAGATTTATTTAAATCATAATGACAGTTGCCAGTATTTTGGAAAAGTTGTGTCAGTTTCTAAAACCATTAAACATATGACCATCTATGGCCTAGAAATTTATTTTTACAAACATAAATTCATATGCCACAAAAAAGACTTGTACAAGAATGTTCATAGCAGCCTTATTTCACATATTAGTAAAATAACAATCAACAGGATCATGGAGAACTAGTTGTGGTACATTCATGTAAAGGAAAAATACTTATCAATGAAAGAGAACACATTACTGGAATATTCAACAGCAGAAATGAATTTGAAAAACATCATAAAAAGTCAAACATAAAAGAATATATATTATAAATTTCCTATTCTATGGAGTTTGATAGTTCATCTGTGGCAATGAAAGTTAGAATCATGTTACCTCTGTGTGCGTTTGGGGGGGTTGTTTGACTAGATCTAGATGATATGAAACTGTATTAATCTAGGTGGTTTTACATAGGCAAAAATTTATTGAGCTGTATATAAAAGATTTCAACATTTTATTTTATATAATGATCATCAGTAAAAATTTCTAACAAGAAAAACTCAATTCAAACTAGCATTCAACACTGAGATGTATTGCTTTATGCAGTTGGAAACTAAAACAGTGATCTGAGTATTGGTGCTGCTGGTATCAGGAACTTTACATGAGTTTTAGTGTTCTTTCCCTCTCTCTATTTCTGAGCTCTGATTGCTCTGCTTAGCACCACTATCATACTTCTTCTCTATAGGATATAGAATAATCACTACGGGATTGGAATTACATTGTAACATCCTATTTATCCTAACTGAAAAAAAGTCTCCAATATCTGAAGAACATAATTCCAAGGAGAGATCTAATTATCTAGTCTTAGATCATAAGATTATTATAAGATTATAAGATTATTTTACATAGAGTGTTGGAAATTGCGATCGGCACTTAATTAGTCATGTACCATTTGGGGTCAAATTAGCTCCATCAGGCCAAATGCAATCACTTCCCATAGGGAAGAGTTCTCTGCAGGAAAGGAAAGGAAAGGGAAAGAAAGGAAAGGAAAGGAAAGGGAAAGAAAGGAAAGGAAAGGAAAGGGAAGGAAAGGAAAGGAAAGGAGAGAAAAGAATAGAAGTGATATCAAAGAAGAATTGATTTTAATGTCACTTGGGATGGAAATGAACACTACGAGATGTGTACTAACATTTTCAATTAAATATGGAGAATGACAAATTATAATTACTCATGTTGGAAATTAGTAGGATTAGACACTGGCATTAGTCAATGTCTACAGGGAATATATTTTTTCTTTTACATACGTGTTCAATTCAGGAACCTTTAATTTAGAAATGTCATTGAACACTGAGATGAAACCCAAAATTACCTCTAGAATCTGTGGAAATATGTAGTTTCCATTTAAAAGAGCTTGGGGACTGTAGCAGTATTAGAGAGCTGAGTTTCAGTTGACACCAGGAGGTAGAGAGAACAGTTTATAATGAAACTAGGAAAGAAAGTGTTTTTACTCTTGATTTTGGTTTGGAGAATTCCAGAGAAACAGAGAAGGATAGGGATATTTCTAGGATACATCAAAAAAGAGAAACAGCAATTTGAGAATAAACATGCAGAGAAAATGGATAGTAAAGGCATCAACAAAATGACAAAGATTTAGGGCTAAGGAGATTTGATGGCCTGAAAATATGAAGTGGAAATAGAGTGTGGTTTCATTGAAATTGCAGGCTATGTTTAAGAGCTGTGTGGGAAGATCTAGGAAGAAAACCCTGCCAGTTCTGTGGACACTGATGTTCATCATCACATTTTTACATAGAAATTAGGGGAAAAGCTTAAATTCAAACAGCAAAAAGAACAATGTAAAGTCAAGGTCAATAGGCTCTCCACAGAAACAGAACCAGTAGGAAGTGTAGGACATGTGTGTATGAGAGAGAGATTTTAAGCAATTGGCTTACACTGTTGTGGGGCTGGCAAGTCCAAAATCTACAACACAGACCAGTACACTGGAGAACCAATGAAAAATTAACGTTAACATCTTGAGTCAAAGGGCTGTTTGGTGGCACATGTTCTTCCTAGGGGAGCCTCAGTCTCTTCTCTAAGACCTTTAGCTGATTAAATGATGCCCACCCACATCATGGAGGCAAATCTGCTTTACTTAAAGCCTATTGATTTAAATGATAATCACAGGGGAACCTTCATGATAGTGAAGGAGTAACATGTGGAGATAAACTTCCTCCTGACAAATAAATCAAAAATATATCTACACGTGAAACAACTCCTACAGATCACCTACTGAATGGTGGCAGAAGACTTCAGACTTCCCCAAAGGCAAGAAACTCCCCACATACCTGGCCATGTGGCAGATAAGGTCTTGGTGTTCTGGCCAGGTGTCAGGCCTGAGTCTCTGAGGTGGGAGAGCTGAGTTCAGAGCATTGGACAACCAGAGACCTCCTGGCCCCATGTGATATCAATCAATGAGTGCTCTCCCAGAGATCTCTGTCTCAACGCTAAGACCCAACTCCACCCAACAGCCAGCAAGCTCCTGTGCTGGTTGCCCCATGCTAAATAACTAGCAGAACAGGGACACAACCTCACCCATTAGCAGAGGGGCTGCCTAAAATCTTAATAAGGCCACAGACCCCCAAAACACACCACCAGACATGGTCTAGACCACCAGAAAGACAAGGTCCAGCCCCAACCATCAGAACACAGGCACCAGTCCCCTCCATCAGGAAGCCTACACAACCCACTGAACCAACCTTATCCACTGGGGCGGACACCAAAAAAAATGGGAACTACAAACCTGCAGCCTGTGAAAAGGAGACTCCAAACACAGTAAGTTAAGTAAAATGAGAAGATAGAGAAATACACAACAGATGAAGGAATAAGGTAAAAACCCAGTAGACCAAACAAATGAGAGGAAATAGGCAGTCTACCTGAAAAAGAATTCAAAGTAATGATAGTAAAGATGATCCAAAATCTTGGAAATAGAATGAAGAAAATACAAGAAACATTTAACAAGGACCTAGAAGAATGAAAAAGCAAACAATGATGAACAACACAATAAATGAAACTAAAAATTCTCAAGAAGGAATCAATAGCAGAATAACTGGAGCAGAAGAAGGGGTAAGTGACCTGGAAGATGAAATAGTGGAAATAACTACTGCAGAGCAGAATAAAGAAAAATGAATGAAAAAATGGACACAGTCTCAGAGACCTCTGGAACAACATTAAAAGCACCAACATTTGAATTACAGGGGTGCCAGAAGAAGAAGAGAAAAAGAAAGGTACTGAGAAAATATTTGAAGACATTATAGTTGAAAACTTCCCTAATATGGGAAAGGAAATAGTTAATCAAATCCAGGAAAGGCAGAGAGTCCCATACAAGATAAATCCAAAGAGAAACACGCCAAGACACATACTAATCAAACTATCAAAAATTAAATACAAAGAAAAGATATTAAAAGCAGCAAGGGAAAAACAACAAATAACATAAAAGGGAATCCCCATAAGGTTAACAGCTGATCTTTCAGCAGAAATTCTGAGCCAGAAGGGAGTGGCAGGACATATTTAAAGTGATGAAAGGGAAAAACCTACAACCAAGATTACTCTATCCAGCAAGTATCTCATTCAGATTTGATGGAGAAATTAAAAGCTTTACATACAAGCAAAACCTAAGAGAATTCGGCACCGCCAAACCAGCTTTACAACAAGTGCTAAAGGAACTTCTCTAGGCAAAAAACACAAGAGAAGGAAAAGACCTACAAAAACAAACCCAAAATAACTAAGAAAATGATAATGGTAACATACATATCAATAATTACCTTAAATGTAAATGGATTAAATGCTCCAACCAAAAGACATAGACTGGCTGAATGGATACAAAAACAAAACCATTATATATGTTGTCTACAAGAGACCCACTTCAGACCTAGGGATACACACACAGACTGAAAGTGAGGGGATTGAAAAAGATATTCCAAGCAAAGGAAATCAAAAGAAAGCTGGAGTAACAATTCTCATATCAAACAAAAGAGACTTTATATAAAGACTATTACAAGAGACAAAGAAGGACACTACATAATGATCAAGGGATCAGTCCAAGAAGAAGATATAACAATGGTAAATATTTATTCACCCAACATAGGAGCACCTCAATACATAAGGCATGTGCTAACAGCCATAAAAGGGGAAACCGACAGTAACACAATCATAGTAGGGGACTTTAACACCCCACTTTCACCAATGGACAGATCATCCAAAATGAAAATAAATAAGGAAACACAAACTTTAAATGATACATTAAACAAGATGGACTTACTTAATATTTATAGGACATTCCATCCAAAAACAACAAAATACACTTTCTTCTCAAGTGCTCATGGAACATTCTCCAGGATAGATCATATCTTGGGTCACAAATCAAGCATTGGTAAATTTAAGAAAATGGAAATTGTATCAAATATCTTTTCCAATCACAATGCTATGAGACTAGATATGAATTGCAGGAAAAAAGCTGTAAAAAATACAAACACATGGAAGCTAAACAATACACTACTAGATAACCAAGAGAACACTGAAGAAATCAAAGGGGAAATAAAAAAATACCTAGAAGCAAATGACAATAATATCACAATGACCCAAAATCCATGGGATGCAGCAAAAGCAGTTCTAAACGGGAAGTTTATAGCAATACAATCCTACCTCAAGAACAAGAAAAATCTCAAATAAAAAACCTAACCTTACACCTAAAGCAATTAGAGAAAGAACAACAAAAACCCCCCAAAGTTAGCAGAAGGAAAGAAATCATAAAGATCAGATCAGAAATAAATGGAAAAGAAATGAAGGAAACAATAGCAAAAATCAATAAAACTAAAAGCTGGTTCTTTGAGAAGATAAACAAAATTGATAAACCACTAGCCAGACTCATCAAGATAAAAAAGGAGAAGACTCAAATCAACAGATTAGAAATGAAAAAGCAGAACACTGCAAAAATGCAAAGAATCATGAGGGGTTACTACATGCAACTATCAGCCAATAAAATGGACAACCTGGAAGAAATGGACATATTCTTAGAAAAGCATGACCTTCTGAGACTGAGCCAGGAAGAAATAGAAAATATAAACAGACCAATCACAAGCACTGAAATTGAAACTGTGATTAAAAATCTTCCAATAAACAAAAGCCCAGGACCACATGGCATCACAGACAAATTCTATCAAACATTTAGAAAAGACTTAACACCTATCATTTTTAAACTCTTCCAAAAAATAGCAGAGGGCACAGCACTCCCAAACTCATTCTATGAGACCACCATCACCCTGATACCAAAACCAGACAAAGATGTCACAAAAAAAGAAAACTACAGGCCAAAATAACTCATGAACATAGATGCAAATATCCTCAACAAAATACTAGCAAACAGAATCCAACAGCACATTAAAAGGATCATACACCATGATCAACTGAGGTTTATCCCAGGAATGCAAGGATTCTTCAATATATGCAAATCAATCGTGATACACCACATTAACAAAATGAAGTATAAAAACCACATGATAATCTCAATAGATGCAGAAAAAGCTTTCGACAAAACTCAACACCCATGTATGATAAAAACCCTCCAGAAAGTAGGCATAGAGGGAACTTACCTCAACATAATAAAGGCCATATACAGCAAACCCACAGCCAATGTCATTCTTAATGGTAAAAAACTGCAACCATTTCCTCTAAAATGAGGAACAAGACAAGGATGCCCACTCTCACCACTATTATTCAACATAGTTTTGGAAGTAACTATGCAATCAGAGAAGAAAAAGAAATAAAAGGAATACAAATTGGAAAAGAAGAAGTAATGCTGTCAATGTTTGCTGATGACATGATACTCTGCATAGAGAATCCTAAAGATGCTACCAGAAAACTACTAAAGCTAATCAATGAATTTGGTAAAGTAGCAGGATACAAAATTAATGCACAGAAATCTCTTGCATTCCTATACACTAATGATGAAAAATCTGATAATGAAATTAAGAAAAAACTCCCATTTACCAGTGAAACAAAAAGAATAAAATACCTAAGAATAAACCTACCTAAGGAGACAAAAAACCTGTATGCAGAAAACTATAAGACACTGATGAAAGAAATTAATGATGATACAAACAGATGGAGAGATGTACCATGTTCTTGGGTTCGAAGAATCAACAGTGTGTAGGTGACTATACTACCCAAAGCAATCTACAGATTCAATACAATCCCTATCAAACTACCAAAGGCATTTTTCTCAGAGCTAGAACAAAAAATTTCACAATTTGTGTGGAAACACAAAAGACCCCAAATAGCCAAAGCAATCTTGAGAAAGAAAAATGGAGGTGGAGGAATCAGGCTCCCTGACTTCAGACTATACTACAAAGCTATAGTAATCAAGACAATATGGTACTGGCACAAAAACAGAAATATAGATCAATGGAACAGGATAGAGAGCCCAGAGATAAACCCACACACATATGGCCACCTTATCTTTGATGAAGGAGGCAAGAACATACAATGAAGAAAAGATAGCCTCTTCAATAAGTGGTGCTGGGAAAACTGGACAGCTACATGTAAAAGAATGCAATTAGAACATTCTTAACACCATACACAAAAATATACTCAAAATGGAGTAAAGACCTAAATGAAGGCCAAACACTATAAAACTCTTAGAGGAAAACATAGGCAGTACACTCTATGACATAAATCACAGTAAGATCTTTTTTGACCCACCTCCTAGAGAAAGGGAAATAAAACCAAAAATAAACAAATGGGACCTAATGAAACTTAAAAGCTTTTGCACAGCAAAGACAACCATAAGCAAGACAAAAAGACAATCCTTAGAATGGGTGAAAATACTTGCAAATGAAGCAACTAACAAGGGATTAATCTCCAAAATATAAAAACAGCTCATGCAGCTCAATATCAAAAAAGCAAATAACCCAATCAAAAAATGGGCAGAAGACGTAAATAAACATTTATCCAAAAAATACATACAGATTGCCAACAAACACATGAAAGGATGATCAACATCACTAATCATTAGAGAAATGCAAATCAAAACTACAGTGAGGTATCACCTCACAGCACTCAGAATGGCCATCTTCAAAAAATCTACAAACAATAAATGCTGGAGAGGGTGTGGAGAAAAGGGAACCTTCTTGCGCTGTTGGTGGAAATGTAAATTGATACAGTCACTATGGAGAACAGTATGGAGGTTCCTTAAAAAACTAAAAATAGAACTACCATACGATCCAGCAATCCCACTACTGGGCCTATACCCTGAGAAAACCATAATTCAAAAAGAGTCATATACCACAATGTTCATTGCAGCTGTATTTGCAATAGCCAGGACATGGAAGCAACCTAAGTGTCCACTGACAGACAAATGGATGAAGAAGATGTGGCACATATATACCATGGAATATTACTCAGCCATAGAAAGAAACAAAACTGAGTTATTTGTAATGAAGTAGATGGACATAGAGTCTGTCATACAGAGTGAAGTAAGTCAGAAAAAGTAAAACAAATACCGTGTGTAATACATATTTATGAAATCTTAAAAAAAAAAAGGTTCTGAGGAACCTAAGGGCAGGACAGGAACAAAGACACAGACATAGAGAATGGACTTAAGGACACAGGAAGGGGGAAGGGTAAGCTGGGACGAAGTGAGAGAGTGGCATGGACATATATACACTACCAAATGTAGAATAGATAGTGGGAAGCAGCCGTATAGCACAGGGAGATCAGCTCGGTGCTTTGTGACCATCTAGGGGGGTGAGATAGGGAGGGTGGGAGGGAGATGCAAGAGGGAGGGTATATGGGGATATATGTATACATATAGCTGATTCACTTTGTTACACAGCAGAAACTAACACAACATTGTAAAGCAATTAATGATGTTTAAAAATTTTTTTTAAATTAAAATAAATGTTAATCACATTTAAAACATATGTTCACCGCAAAATCTTTACTGGGATTTGACAAACATGGCACCATGATCTAGCCAGGTTGACACATACAATTAAAATTAACCATCTTACTACTCTAAATATTACGTAGTCATTAAAATTTCAATAATCTGATAATAGAAGGGAAACTGTTTCCAGTACACTGGTAAATACAAAAGTAATGGAAATAATATACAAAACTGATACTTATGTGAATTGTTTCTATTGTTAAAGTTTTCATGATAGAAACAAATGGAATTTTTTCTCTCTTATAACACCTTTGAGTTTTGTACCTTTTCTAAAATGAGTATTTATTATTTTTTGGAGAAAGATAAATGCTAGATTCAAAATTGGTTCAAACATAATTAAACCAAAGGGGAAAAAATGATTCATACCCTATATTTAGAGCATTTAAAAGCAGCACTGTGCAGCTCACCTTCTCTGTGCCTTTCTTGCTCATTGTGGTGTGCTGAATTATGCCAACCCCAGTTTTATAGGTTGAAGTCCTAACCCCCAGTACCTCAGAAAGTGACTACATTTGGAAAGAGGCTCTTTAAAGAGGTAATTAAGTTGAAAGTATGTCATTAGGGTGGATCCTAATCCAATCTAACTGGTGTCCTTATAAGAAGGGGAAATCTGGGGACAGGCCATGTGAAGACATAGGGAGAGGACAGCCAACAAAAAGTCAGGGAGACAGGCATGAGAAGAAACCAATCCTGCCATCACCTTACAGCGTCCAGAACTGTGACAAAAATACTTCTGTTGTTTAAGCCATATGGTCTGCAGTACTTTCTTATGGCAGCCCTAGCAAAGGAATACACTCACACTCAGCATGAACCCTGCAGGAGACTGCTATACTGCTCTTTGTTACACAGGTAGCGTGGGAATTCAGGCCGCCTCCTTGCTTTTTTTATATCCAAGAATGTTTTTTACTTTTAAAAGTTGCCTCTGTAGGGTTTGGAGATGAATCTGTGAAAATATTTTGCAAGGAAACACCAGCAAGCCCACATGCTCCACACAGGTTGTCCTACCCTGGCATATGCTCCTGTGATATTCAGTGTTTGATTCCCTCTGCAAGTGTAGCAGTGCTGTGGTAGGATTTATGGTTTCGGTGCAGCATTGTGTGTATTGATGGATTGTTTGGCTAGGTGTTTTGCAGTATTTGTTTCCAAAGGTATACTTAACCACACTGTTAGCTACTCGCCATTGTTCAACTTAGCTCCCTAAAAATGGAATCTACTCTTTTTGATATATGACATCTTTGAGGAGCAATTTGTAAAGCACTGTGTCCACACGTTCGCAAACTTTCTAAAAGAAAAATGTTACTCTGGATATATTGAATGACCTTGGGGAAATCATAAAAGTGATCTGTGAGAAATGATGTCATGAGTCATCCTTTCACCTTAACTTAGAATTATGAAAAACATTCTAGATCAAGATTCTAATAACATCTGTTCCATATACTTCCATGGATTGGCATTGGCCCCTGCAGTGTTTTATACACAGTACTGCATTTTGAGTCAAAATGATGCTATCTCAGAAATAAAAGTAAGTTTGAGAGTAACAATGTAGCTGGAAAAGGGTAGCTCTAAGACTGGTCATTGGAATTCTTATCTGATTTACATTCCATCTTCCACTTAGCACATATGCTTAAAGGAGTTCCTGAGCAGGTTTACTAAACTTCATCACACATTCAATAAATCACTCTATCTTTCTCTCCATTTTTTTTTTAGCCTTTACAGATTTTATAAAAGTGAAATAAAAGCAAAGCATTTTGATTTGTAAATTTTTAAAGCAGAAAACAAAGTTAATTGCAAAGTTATATATATATCCCTTCCAACTTTATATGTATATATATACATAAACTTTCCCAACGCCCACCAAGTTTTACAATACAACTGTTAACACAGGTAATATACAATTAAGGAAATTAAATACATAGAGGCATCACCATTGCAAAAAAGTAAGGACAAATTTCACTTATTTATGGGAAACAGAGTTTTAGAAGTGACTTGAAGTCACTAACAGCCACTAAAGTAACCCTAAGACAAGTGATTTGGAACCTGCAGGATCATACAGCAGCCCTCAGAGTTTTATACTGTTCTCTTTCTGTCTGCTTTTTCTGACAGAAATGTCCATTTTACTATTCTGTAGTGAAATTCTGTTGTTTGAATATTTTTCCAATTCTCATACACTTTAATTATGATAAAAATAAAATGATTATACATAATCCTCAAGTGATATTTTAAACTAGTGGAATATTCCTTATGTAGTTTTGAGGAATTTTAAGAAAGTTTGTTTTTTGTTGGTTTTTTGCTTATAAAAATTATTTCTAAGGGTTCTGATTCACCAAAAGCATTTGGTTTGCGTGTGTGTGTTAGTTATTGGACATTATAATGTATGTCTAGATCAATAGCAGCATGAATTTATTAGATAGTTCACTCTTGGTATGACAAAGACCTTAGTAATAAATGGGAAGTTGGTTGGTTGGTTCTAGATCTAGGGATTGAGTTTCCCTGGGTGCCATGCTCTGCAGCCTATGTTTTAACCATGTATTTATATCCATTATACACTATTTAGCAATAACTGAAAATGCTATTAATCTAAAATTAAATCTATAGGTTTCTCATTAAAAACATGTGTCTCTAATTGCACAGAAATAACATTTCTGATATATATTTTCACTACTGTCATCACATTTGTATGAAGATAAAATTCTTGACATTTTATTTTCTTTCATCCTCCATTTGAATTAATCACTGATTCCTTGTATTTCCACCTTATAAATATCCTTCTAAACCATTCACTAGTACCAACTTATTACTAGTTACTACTATCTGTCACCTGACCTAAACATAAAAAACCCCTGACTGACTTACAAGCATGTACTGTCCTTACTCAAATCTGTTTGCTATAAATTGATCACCCGTCTGCTTTAAAATGCTGAAATGATCATCTTTAGTGCTTCCAGCAAAGACTGTTTCCTTTCCTTTAGCATGATTTTCAAAGTTCTATGCCCAGAATACCTCTTCTCTATCACCTCATACACGCTCCCGTAGATCTATACCTTCTAGTGACACTAGACTGTCTGTTCTATAACTGATCATGGCCCTCCTGTCCAGGACACCTGCATGCTATTTCTCTCCCTGCACAACTCTTGATTTAGGAATATTTTCAGTTCTCTAGCACTGATATTGCAGTAGATCAGACACAAATACATGGGCTTATTTCCTAGGTTTCCTTTCTATCCAAACCAAGAGTCAACACATTTGTGTTCTTTGGTGACTGTAAATTTAAAGTGAAGTAAAAGTCTCAATTAAGTGGTGAATCAATTTATTAGAAGCCAGTAGTTTCTTTTGGGGACACCCTCCTGAAAATACTTCCTCCAAAAATCTCTGCAGTAAATCCACAAAAAAAATTCAGATGATTTTAACTTTCTACCTGGAATCAGAGTCCCCAGCTAACATTTACTGACTTTACAACTCAAGAGAATTGCCTGTAATTTCTAGTTATAAAGTCTCCACCCAAATTTTCTCAGTTTTGAGTTACTCTCATTAAGAATTATTATTCTCATCTTAATAAAGCTACTTAGAATTATCCATGCATGCAGTGATATGCAGGGCATAAGATTTTGATAGAAATGCCTTGCTGAAAATAAGAAAAATGTATCCAACATAATTTTAAATTATTTTCTATATAAGTATAGTTTAGTTTAAGTTTAGATATAATGAAAGATAATTCTTCTGTCTCTCCCTCATATATATTTATTTATATATATATATTATAATTTTACTTTTCTCACTTTATTAATTCTAGGGTATAATCTTAAAATAGAATAGCTACCTGTTTGGATAACTTTTTCAATCCTTTTGCAGTTGTGCTACAGCACAGGTAACACAGATGGACAGTCTTAGAATAGTGTATATTAGTAGTACAAATGTACATTTTATTTACAATCCAAATCTACTGTTTTATGGTTGTTTTATTACTTCAATTATTTTTTCCCAAAATTCAAAGCTCCAGTGAAATTTTTGGTTCCCAGGATAAATATGATGTCTATAAGCTGGCAGCTACCAGTAGACACCAACAATTCCAAACTCATATGTTTTCCTTTGTTATATTTTAGAATAAAGACAAAAGTGCAAACATATTGACTGTGCTATTTTTATTAGCTGTGACAAAAATGTGTACATAGTTTTGACTCTTGCATGCTATAAAAACAATAACAACATATTGATGATGTGAAATAATATAAATTTCAAATTTGAAAATTACATTCAAAATACACATTTTTTATAAAAATTAAAATTATTTTTGATGTTTTAAAAATGTATTTTTCACCTATGTCAGTGTTTTCTCCTTTCTTTGTTTTTAATGTTTTAAAATATCTTTTCATTTGATAAAATGTGTGAATATTTAAATTAATTACTGCTAAGTGTAAGTGGTCTCTTACTGAAACTCTTTTCAATCTTCATTATATTCACTGTTCCATTCTCCCAGTCAACTCTTTTATATCGTCTCTCTTTTCCTTAAATTTGAATATCTCCTCTTTCATTACCCCTTTCAGCTTATTTCTACTTATTTGAGAAAAGAGAAACAAAAGAGATCGTCCACATGCTTTTGCCACTGCATTTACCATTCTAGTTGCACTTGTGTTTATATTCTGGGTTCTTTTGCTTGTGTATAATAAGGAATGGATTAAGACCAGTCATTCCACTTGTTGATATTGCAGGAGATCTCATTACTCCTTGTTTATGACAGACAATTCCAGCAATTTTTCTCATTCACCTGACTCTCTTTTCAGTAAATTGAATTAAAGTAAGTATGTCTCTATTGTTTTCTGTGCAATCCAGTTAAATTCAGCTTTCCCCCAAAACAAATTTTATCCAAGCCTAATCCTTACCTCCAAGTTGCTGTTTCCAATGGCCAATACTCAGTCTTAATCTTACTTGATCTAGATGCAATGCTCCTGCCTTAGAGGAATATTTTCTTCTTCCTCCTGCCCTCCATTGTCTCTTACTCCTTCTCTTACTTACCTGGATGTTCCAAGTGTTTACTTTCCCCTTTGCTGATTTCTCTTAGTCTCTTCACATGTAAGAGTTTGAATGATACAGGACTGCTTCTCTATCAACACTTTCTCTAACAATGATTCACAATATTGTATGGGCTTAAAGCCAATCTGTATATTGATGTCTTCATTAAAATTCAAACTCCAATATATAAATGCCTCTTAACATCTCCACCTGCATTTATCTCAAATCTAACAAGTTCTAAACCAAAATCATGTCTCCAAACCCCCAAATAGCCCCTCCTACAGTGTTCTCAGCCGGCTAAATGTTAGCTCAAGCTACAATCTAATTATTATTGTAATAACCTCCGGACTGTGCTGTCTCACCTTTGCCTTTTTTTCTCTTTATAGTTTGCTCTCCACGCAATGGCCAAGGTGAACTTTTTAAAACCTCTTAAATTGTGCTCTTTTCAAAACCCTGCAGTGGCTACCCAGGTCACTTAGAGAAAAAAACATCTTTAAGAAACTGTCTTCCCAGAACCCATTGCCAGGGAGCTGGCCTCCTTGAATTGGCCAGATACACTTCTGATTCAGCTTGTTTGCACTACTTTATTATAGAAGCCTTCCCAGACCACTCTGTGTAAAACAAGCCCTCCCCAACCATTCTTTTTTTTTCCCTTTATATTTTTTTACATCATTTTTCACCATGTGACCTACTAATAACCTACCTACTTATTTATAAATCTTTCCCTTAAACAAAAAATGACAGCTCTCTGAGAGAAGCCATTGTCTTGTATATGTGTGTGTATACACATATATGAATATAAAATAAATAATGAATATTTGAAAATATATATATACTATACAATGGTTAATTTATTACATTTTATTTTTGTTTTCATTGTATTTTAAATGAGAGTCAAATAGGTAATTTTGAAAATTACATTTCTAATACATCATAAAAAATAAAAAGAAATGATTGTGACTTCCACAATATTGTTTGAGCAAAATAAAATGCATTGAGAAAATAATTTAAGTTTTTCTTTCCTCCTGGATGGTATGGAAATCTGGCTCCTAAAATATCACCACCTAAATCTGTTGATAGGATGAAGCTGAGATATTGATTAAGGGAAAATACCACCTTACAAAACTTTGGAGGTGTCTTTGGGGGTGGGGTGGGGGTGGAGGTCAGAATTTATTAAGAATTGTAAGTTTGGCTTAAGACAGTCTTTAAATGTGGGGACTTATAAGGATTGGGTAAGACTCACATCCAACAGTCCAGAATTGATGGAAACAGCCAGGAAAGGATTTTGAGAAAAGTATTCAAATGATCTTAGGGTGTAAATTGTTTGTTGAAACTTTCCATTAAAGAGTTGATGGTTTTCCAGGAAGTTCCTAATGAACCGTGGAACCATTGCTGGGACAGAACAGTTCTGGAAGAGTAAAGAAACACTAATAATGACAGTGGGATTGCAAAATTATGTTAATGCAGACATTAAGGTGTGACTTAGATTTCCAGTGTTCAGTCTGAGTGTGGGCTAGACAATTTTGAGGCATTCTTTATGGGATAAGTCTAGTTCACAAAGTAATGTTTTTACCTAATTATTGAAATGTTACCCAGTTCACAGGATTATTACTATTTTAATCAGTCCAACTCTCATTTCTTTGTGCTTCTAATTCCCTGGGAGTTTTTCTCCATATTCCCAAAATAGTTTTATTTAACACTAAACTGTGTCTATTTTCCAAATAAACATTTGTAGCCTATTGCTTAAAAGAAATCTGAATTTTTACAGTATGGTTAAATACTTTTGAATCAACAAAAAATTACAATTATAAAACAATTATCCATTTCTTCTTGACAATATACCAAAATATGGTTTCTATTTTATTGGTAATGTTTCTCAATACATATTCATTTATCAATGAATTTGTCATATTTATATAGAGTTAATGTAAGAGTTGGAATAATTATCTCTGAAGTAGAGACAAATTTTAAGACAAGAGTGCTTTTAAAACATATATTTTTTCTATTTTTAAATTTGTCTATGTGGGAAAAATAAGATGCTCCATGGTACCAACACTGCAGTCTCTCTTCTTCCTGTGATCCTTCTCCTAGGTTGTAGAAAATTTTAACATCTTTGACATCTTGGAAGAGGGAGAGTTGAATCAACTTTGAAATGTTTTCCACATTCTTGAATCATTAAGGGCAGGAATTTTATTGTTTCCTTCAGATCTGGTGGTACCCCTGATGCATTTGTTAAGTGAAGGCATGGTGCTGCAATTAACTGTGGTATTTGAGCTGGAGAACCACTTTACCTCGATGAAATTTACAGCAAATAAAATTCAACTCTCTCTGATTGTATAGTAAGAAAAACAAGTTCTTCCTACTTCACTGGCTTTGTAATGGTCAAATTGAATAGATCTGTAATAATTTTGTACTTCATGAAAATATCTCCAAATATTTATCCCTCTTCTCTCTCATACAGATTGCACCTCATACAAAGCAATCTCCACATCTCTACTCTTTAGGGTTTGGCCTGTCTTATCGTGAGTCTTATTTTTCATCTAGTTGTTTCTCCGACACTAAACTTCTCTGTTAACTGAATGTATCTGATCCTCTACGACACTTCAGAAAGCTACTGACCTTGTGAGAATCAACTCTATACAGTAGTGCAGGGAGATAGTGGAAAGCACTACTGTCCTAATAACCACCACTTTACCCATTAGGATGCTGCATTTTGTTTTTGTTTTATTGTTTTGTCGGCAATTCTTTATTCTTTCCTACCATCCCAAGACCTATTTTTCTCCTCAAAATATCAGTTCCATATTTCTTCCTTAGTTGAAGTATTACAGGTGTCCCAGTTTCACAAAGTTATACAATTATAGTGCAGAATCCATTTACTTCCCAGTAATTGGAGTACAACCATCACAGCGGGAATAAAAGCAAGGCTTATGGTTCAGAGTACAAAACACAGTCCTATCATACAGCTTGTTGTAAAAAGGGTAGAAAGCGACTTGGCCTCAGTGACTCTCTGAGCTTCAGTGTAGAATTTTAATTGCAGTTTGTCTTGCAATAAAAGAGCATGTTCTGAACACTTTTGAATAGAACCAATTCTGAAACCAAATTGTCTCCACATTATGATTTAAATTGATATAGCTTGTGTTTCATGCCAGAAAAAGGAGGCAATCTACAGGTAATATTATGTAGTTAGGTAGTAAGCGTAGTTACCGAAATCACAGGCAATGTTGAAATCAATTCAATTTCATTGTGAAAATTTCCTGTTATAATTCATGATGACAAACAACACAAATAATGTGTTGTCTGACTTATTTTTTCTTCTGATAGCCTCATACTTCTTTTAAATGATGAGGGATGTACCTACACTGGTTAATACCACTACCACAATCCCATCTAACAGTCCCAAATTGGAATTACTTTTCTTAAGAATGGGCAATTACCTATAACTCATCTCTCCAACAGAAGGAAGCATTTCTTGTTTGTGGTGAATACTATATTCAAACAAAGACTACCATTTTTGTGCTGGGCATTCATTTAAATATATATCATTCTAAAATTCACACAGATAGATAACAAGTCAAACTCTATAATTTCCTCCTTAAGAATTTCTCCTCAATATTACTTCCTAAATGTAAGATAGTTATCAGTTTGTACACAGTTTACCTACCAACTGTGACATCACTTTTCTACCTATCAAATTCTTAGATCTATATTTTCATCTCTATTTCCCTAACATCTAAGGCATTCAGATTCACATATACAAACATGTAAGCCATTGCAGTCAGTTACTCAGTTCTGGCAACAGTAGTCTGGATATGATCTACCT
This sequence comes from Monodon monoceros, assembly GCF_005190385.1. Taxonomy (NCBI): domain Eukaryota; kingdom Metazoa; phylum Chordata; class Mammalia; order Artiodactyla; family Monodontidae; genus Monodon; species Monodon monoceros. Next base: position 11,865,344 of record NW_021703774.1, on the reverse strand, counting down.
GATTTATTTCCATAATTCTTTTTAATCATTTTTAGGTCAATTTCCTAGTTTAGGATCCATTTATTCATTCTAGCACCTACAATGTTTCAAGCCTATTAATAAACTCTGATTGTTTTTTCAGACTGATGCCAGTCATTTCAAAGACAAACTCCTAACTGCAGGCAATCCCCTACTTGTATCCTCAACCTAAATGGTCAGCTTGTCAGTGCATATAAATTTATTGATCTCTTCTTTTGCCTGACTTATTTCCACCCCTGTACTTCTACTCCGGATTACTGTATGGTAATTGATGCTCTTGGCAATAATTCCTAGCTCCACAGTATAAAGAAGTGCATCTTAGGTATGTCGTTTCCTTTTTCATGACATAAAATTATCTATATCCTGTTGTCTTTCCAGAAAGATTTCGTCATGATAAACTGCTTCATTCTTTCCACCCTCATCATTTTTGTTATGTTGACTGGAAATTTTTCACTGCATAAAATGTTATGGACTAGAGCTGCGTAAAATTTTCCAGGGGATGAGATATAATAAATTTTTTAGAAAGAAGTAAAACCAACTTATTCTGAATTATTATACATGCAAATGAACTTTCAATGTATCATTATGTTCAAATGTATGTATATTACACACACAAGTTGGTTTCCAAATTATACTAATTATCTTTGTTTCAAAGGAAGTGAAGTTGAAAATGAGAGTTTAAAAGGGAATGAAATATCTCAAATGCCTACTTTGATTAACTGAATGATATCTTTGCCTATGTGGAATCAAAATAATGACCCAATTTAATATGTTAACTTAAGCAGTCATTTGATAAGGACAATTCATTTAAAGCAGTTTCTTACCATCATGTAGCTGTTCTAATTGCCAGATTATTTAACAGAGTAGGGTTTATAGAAATAGACAACAGATTTATCTATAATCAAAAACACCTGTATATTTCAATTGTTTTGAAAGTATGACTTCAATTGTATGAAGACATTTAAGAATTACGCAATAACGCATTTCTTTACATTAATTTGAAAATTATACCATGCCCTTTTCCAAGTTAATTCGAAGTATGACTTATAAACTCAAATTAGTTATTTCCCTTAACCAGAGAATTGTTCAATATATTGCAGATAATTAAGTACAAAAAATTAGCTGGTACAATTTAGCAGTTGATTTCTCTTATCTCCCATAAATTTGTCTTGCCCTTTGTCACATTTTAGAAATCAATCAATTATAATAATTAATAATGTATATTTTATTATAGTTTTTCTTTCAGAGTGAGGTTTTACTTTTAGACAAAGTACTACAATATATCTGTATCATTTGTAAATGGAAAGAAAAGTACCCCAACACAACAACAAAAACAGAGACAGTAAATAATTCTTATATTTTAAAATGAAAGAAAAATTGTATAAATATTAGGAGTTAAATTGTATCTCCAAGATATTTGGATACGATTGTTGTGACTGGCTGCCTAATAATAGTGATCTCTTAAATGATATAAAATATGTATGAGATTCCTGAGCCCAATTCCAACTTTATGGACGATTACAGATATATATATATATTTTTTTAACTTGGTTTTAAAATTTATTTATTTTTGGCTGCATTTGGGTGTTCGTTGCTGCACGCGGGCTTTCTCTAGTTGCGGGGAGCAGGGCCTACTCTTTGTTGCGGTGCGCGGGCTTCTCATCGTCATGGCTTCTCTTGTTGCGGAGCATGGACTTTAGGCTCATGGGCTTCAGTAGTTGTGGCTTGCGGGCTTTAGGCGCATGGGCTTCAGTAGTTGTGGCGCATGGGCTTAGTTGCTCCACGGCATGTGGGATCTTCCCGGACCAGGGCTTGAACCCGTGTCCCCTGCATTGACAGGAGGATTCTTAACCACTGCGCCACCAGGGAAGCCCTACAGATATATTAATTTGACAAAATCTCCTTGCCCATATGTTCTGATAAAATTTCCTTGCCTATATGTTCACATTTCCCAAATGTGGTAATTCCGCAGCAGATATCACTGTTGTTCAGTATAATTCTTTAATTCTACACAGTATACTACTAGAAATAGAGAAGTAACTATACCAAGAGACAAGTAACTCATCCTAATTCATTATATGAAGCCAGTAAAATCTTGATATCAAAATCAGACAAAACTATTACAAGAAATGAAAACCACAAACCCAGATATTCATAAATATATGAGTATATATAAATATAAAGCAAAATATTAGCAAATTAAATCTGGCAATATGTAATAGACAGCAATACATCATGCCCACTTTGGGTTTATCCTAGTATATAAATATATTTTAAGGTTTAAAAAGCAGTTCATATAACCTCTTATACTTACAGATGTAAAAATCATAAGATCTTTTGGATAGATGTAGAAAAAGCAATAAACAAAATAAAGATGACTTCTAATGAAGTGCTAACAACATTCAGCAAACTAGAAATAGAAAATTGACAGCATGCTTGTGGATAATAGATATATTTTTTAAAATACCATTAAATTTATATTTAAAGGTCCAAAATCAGGAACAAAACTAGATGTCCATTCTCACCACTTTCATTCATTGTTATACCCCTACACCTACACAGATGGTTGTATTTTGCTTAGGATGTGGAGGAACACAAATTCTCATTCACCGCTGATGGGGATATAAATTGGTACAACTATCTTGTAGAAGGATTACATAGAAATATTGCTCTGGGATTGAGAAACTGATTTTAAAATATATTTGGCAATAGAAAGAGCTAAGAATAGCAAAGGGTCACCTGAAGATTAGAAAAACATTTTCTTAGGTTTTTTTATTAGTCTGTTCTGTGTTGGAGTATGATTTTTGAGAAAAGTGCCAAGGTAATTCAAAGGGAAAAGAATAATTTAAAAACATAGATAAAATGCAAATTAATGAAACAGAATATAGATCAGGCCCACTGATATAAGGAGAGATAACATGAGGACAAAAGGCATTACAAAGAATATGGACAGGACCAAGTTTTCAATAAGTGGCACTGGCACGTCAGTGTAACTACACTAAAAAAATAAAATAAAACACTTTTTTCTTTTTACTTTATCCCCAAACCTAAAAATAAATTTCAAATTGAATAAAAACCTATATGTGAAATAACAAATATAATAGTTTCATAATGTAATATGAAACTATTATATTTGTTATGTCAAGAAAGGGAAAAAGTATTTAAGACTGAAAAGAAATGAAATGACAGAAATATAAATAGATTTTCTATATTTATCTTATGAATTATTATTCATAAATTTTCTCAGGAACGGAAGTAAATCAACATGCAAAGTGGGAAATATATTTGCAATGCATACAACTGACAAAAACAAAACTAAATTAAACTAATATTAACCACATGTATAAGACTGTTACAAATCGGTAAGAAGACATATAATTCAACAGAGGAATACGCAAAAGATTTTAACAAGGACTTCACAAAATAGGAAACTCAAACGATTAGTGAACATTTGAAAACTGATCAACTTTGTGACTATACATGGGAATAAAACTATGACAACTCTGAAATAACATTACATGTACATAGATTTGTTTGTTTTATTGAAGATATGGGACAACAGAGGTGGAGGGGTTAAGTTGGTAGAATTACTTTGAAAAAATTTTTAGCAAAATGTTATGGCTCCATTGCTGCTCTATCCCCTAGCCAGGTACAATCTAAAAACTCACAGAAATTAAACAAGTAATGTGTGCCATTGTCACATACTAGGATACACTTAAATAACGAATATTAAAAGTTACAAATACACATATTGACTTTAATAAACCTCTCAATCATAAAGTTCAACAAAGAATAAATATAGCTTGGTTTAATTTTAATGAAGTTCAAACGCAGGTGAAACCAAAGTATATATTTTATATAGCCTATTATAACATAATTTGTACAACTGTAGAAAAAAGGAAAGTCACAATGATGATTATTGCTAGACAAGATGGGATGTGATTAAGGAATTGTATTCCACAGGGTGAAGGACAATTCTAAGATATTCTAGTTTGTAACCTTGTAGAAGATTGCATGATTTTAAAAAATTTTTTCCTATTCTTTTTTTTTAACATCTTTATTGGAGTATAATTGCTTTACATTATTATGTTCATTCCTGCTGTATAACAAAGTGAATCAGCTATATGTACACATATATCCCCATAATGATTTTTTTTTTTTTTTGGCGGTACGCGGGCCTGTCACTGTTGTGGCCTCTATCGTTGCGGAGCACAGGCTCCGGACGCGCAGGCTCAGCAGCCATGGCTCACGGGCCCAGCCGCCCCGCGGCAAGTGGGATCTTCCCGGACCGGGGCACGAACCCGTGTCCCCTGCATCGGCAGGCAGACTCTCAACCACTGCGCCACCAGGGAAGCCCTATATTCTTTTAAAGCTAAAAAATTATCTATTGTACTTTTGGCAATACTGTTTTTTTGTATCTATGACACTTCCATAAAAATTGCGTGAGTTTAACAATATCTGTCCTTTTAATCTACATTTTAGAAAACATATTGGATTATTACTACAATTTTCTTTGTTGATACCACAACTGGGTCTCTCTTGTATACTATAATTATCTCTAAGAAAATATTTTCTGAGTATAGAAATGATTAAACTATTTTGCCTTCCTTAATGATTGCAAAAGTAATTACCTTCAAAAATATGTAGGCTACTTATTTACATATATGTATGTGTATATATGTATATATATATGCACCAGAAAGAAAGAAAAATGAAATATATTCTATTTTGCACAATTTCCTGTGAGCTTTGCAGAAAACTCAGCATTGTATGTGTACAATTTTTTTAAATTAATAACATGCTCCACAGAGTAGAATGAATCAAAAAGTCACTATTTTTCATTTTACTAACCAAAAAAATAACCCAGAATTTTGAATAAAATAGTTGATAAATGAAAAAGCACAAGATCATTTCAAAAAAAGTACATTTCTAAATAAGAAAAAAACCCGCCAGCATCACATAAAAAAAAAGATAAGGACAAGAAACTAACTAAATGCATAAATATATACCAAGTAAAATTATTCTTTTTAGATATATATTTTAGAGTAAGATAATGTATATGGTACACTTTTAGAAATACTTAAATAAATTTATTATTTTTATTAAGAAAAATTTTTAAAAGAGACCTTTTAAGTCCATGGCAAAATTGAGGAAGAGATATAGAGATTTCCCATATACCCCCTGCCCTACACATGCATAACGTTCCCCATTATCAACATCGTCCATTAACCTATGAGAAGGCATCTTGGTTGCCTCCAAATTTGGGCAATTAAAAATAAAGCTGCTATAAACATCCATGTGCAGGTTTTTGTGTGCACCTACGTTTTCAACTCCTTTGGGTTATTACCAAGGAGCACGATTGCTGGATCTTATGTTAAGAGTATGTATAGTTTTATAAGAAACTGCTGAACTGTTTTGGCTGTACCATTTGTGCATTCCCACCAGCAAGTTATATGAGTTCCTGTTGCTCCATATCCTCTACAGAATTTGTTGTTGTCAGTGTTCTGAATTTTGGCCATCCTCAAGGGTCTCGGTTCTACAACCACAGCACCCTTTTCCAAATTTCTAAGTTCTAATAAGTACAAGTCACACTTTGGTTTTTCTCTTAGCCAGATCATAATTTATTTCCAGCAGTGACTATTTCCATGTTATTTCAGTGTTCAGTTTTCAATATTTCTTTCAGTTATGCAAAACCCAGTAAAGAAGTCTTAACATTCAATTCTCTCTCTTAAAATGCCTAGTGTGGTTTCTGTGTTCTACATGGACCCTGTATACTATAATGTTTTGCTTTTTCCATATTTCTCAAGGTCATAGCATCTTTGAGTGGAAGAATTGAATTGAAACTTAGGCACTGTGGCCAAAGAGCTCTTGCACCTAACATGTACTCTTTTGTTATGAGTTGTTTTGTATGATTTTCTCAAAATTATTTGTTTTAGATATTCTGCACTTAAAAATAACATGTTTTTGATTTGAGATAAATCAGATTAATAAGAAACAGAAATTTTACCCAATATCATGTGTTACTAATAATTTTGAGGACACAAGCATCTGTAAAGGAAAAAATAGAAATAAGTCAGAACAGCCAACTCAGCTTACCCATTCCTCACTTGCCACGTTAGTATATGCTGTGGCCCAGCATTTACATACCAGGTTGACAAATGATATTTTATACAATAGGGAAATAAAGAAACCTCTCCCATTTTACACTCTAGTAATTGAATTATTTAATAATATTTTGCAAAGAGTCAACACATAAACCAATAAATCCCATTTTTGCTTAACATAAGAGTTCTAGAGACAATAGGTATATTCAAATAAAAACATTCCATAGACAAGGAATCTTTCACTTTTAAATATCATTACTCTATTTATTGTGAAATCTGTCAATAACCTGTTTTTAAGAGAGTTTTATTGGACCACATTTTTCCATGGTAAGTCTCCAAGGAAAAGGAAAAGGTCCACAGCTAATCTTTTCTTTCTCTAATAGTTGCTTAGATGTTTTGTTGTTTTAGTGGTATGCTTGCTTTTTATAATTTCAAGTGTATGGGATTTGGAGTTATTATACTTTCAGTGAAGCATAATTTTTCTTTTGTTCAATTAAAATTTGAGATTTAATCTATGCTTGTTTAAACTATTGTTTTAAATTGTTAATATTTGAGGGTCTTTGATAACCTTGGTAGGATATTTTAAATTCTGAAATATGTATAAGATATACATACACATGTATATATGTGTGTATACACATACATATTAATATACAAAAATTAGTGGTAAGAAAACGATAAGCTCAAATAGAGTTAGACAGAATATTGCTTGTGGCACAGAAGAGAACATGAACTTCATGTTCATGTTAGATTTCTTTGTTCTCCAAGTCTGGCGAGAACAATGCAGAGTATGTCTGGATGCATAGTTAGCACACTCACAGTTGAGGAATACTCAGCTTAGGGACGCCTGATCTTACCAGACTGTTGACAAACCTGACCACGCTTTGAGCATAAGGAACATTTTATATTTTTTCCCCTGGAATATAAGCAGACCTCCTCTAGAAGAAGCAAGAAGACTTGACCTGAAATATCACCACATACAAATACCTTCACTGCCCCACGTGGAGACAGTGTTTCTAGCTTTTAATACTGAATGTCTAGACTTGTAGAAGTGCCAGAGAGACATGGAGAATGAATCTCCCAGCAGAGATACAGGATTATGATATATAATGTGGAAAAGTGATACAGGGGCATCGTCTGTCTTCTGGAGCATCAATGACCCTGACATCTATCCCTACAAATACACAGTGTGCTTGAATATAATGATCAATGTAATTTTTTCTTTCTTTTCAGAGCATATATTGAGGATCAGTTTCATCCTAGACTTCATTTTAAATAATATTAGAATCACAGAAAGCATAAGGATACTAAATCGACACAGAGTAAAAATAAAATCTTCATTCTATATCCACATATCTCATTGATTAAGAAATTTGCTAAGTAAACCACTCAGAAAATGACTGGTTTTGATATTTGATTTTGATATGGAGAGGAAGCACTTTACCATCAGAAATGGTCCTTGGAGATCAGCTTGCTGGCTTCCTATGAATTTACTTATCCTATGTATCTCCTGTGCTTTACCAGTAAAACTTCTTATCTCTGTTAAAAATAGTTCACATAACAACAAAATTTATGTTGGGCAAATATTATATGTTCTCCAGACTTTATGGTTCTGGCATTTTCTTCAAAAGACAGTAAAATATGCAAATGTATCCACAGACCTACACATCTATGGCATCCCCTAGCAACAATCAGGTTGTACTTTCTGAAATGCAAATCCCAGATGTCAATAAATACAACAAGCCACATTTCTTTTACTCAGTTGAGAGAAACATGAAATATGAGATCTAGCACAAATATAACATGGTTAATATCCCTGAATGAGAAATAAAAAGCATAATGAATTAAAGTGTAATGTAACTGAGGGAAACCACATTAAGAATGCATTGGACTAACATTGGAATTGGGATATTTACTGAAAAATACAAAACTAATGGTGCATTCACATCTCATGTTTCTGCTTTTTACCTTTTCCTTCTTTTTATGACATTACATTTCTGGGAAAAAAAAAACCTAAAAATAATTCTACTGTACATGAATAAATTTGGAAATTTCTTGACTCCCAAATTCTTAATTCTAAAACTAGTCTTGAGTGATGAATTAACTGGTATGATTATTTATTTTCAAATCACATAAGACTTTTACCTGTAGTAGCTTAGAACATTCATTCATTGAGAGCAATGACAGGATCTAAGCTGGAGGAACAGGGCATGGGGTAAAGGTGATCTTCATTAATTCCTGTTCACATTCTTCTTGTCTGTTTCCCTCTAAGGTCTGTGTTAGATAGTAGCTCCCTGGTGGTAAACTCCAGTAATTTCCCCTGTCTCATAATGAGTAAGATAATTTCTGTAAATGTTGGTCCAATGTCTGGCATATACTAAAAACATTAATACAAATATCAATTTATTTTCTCATAGTTCCATTCTCTTCCCACTCAAGAATGTGGAATCCAGTGTCTTTTTTTTTCCTTATGTGCATAAAATATAATGGATTGGATATGTTCATATGCAAGTATTACTAGATTTCTTTTGTACGAAACTTGTGACTCTTCAGGTAATATTAAGCCCTTTTCCTAAGCACCTTTGAAAATATATCATGGGGAAAATAATTTGGTTCTTACATAATCATTGTCATATGAGCTTTAACAGAAAAATATATTTAAACAGTGAAATCACTAAAAAATCAGAGATTTTGAAAACTAAGGAAAATATTTCAATTCCCCTGAAAATGAACAGATTATTAAAAAAAATTATAATTGTGGTTTCTTCTTATTTTGATATCAGCAGAACCAGAGTTGAGTAATAGATTTGCTTGCTAAAGCTTAATATATTTACAGACTCTTATTGTGATAATCTCTTGGCTGTGGTTTCCAGTGTTTTGCTTATGACGTAGGATTTTATATACAAGTTTGTTTACATAGCCCAATGCCTGTCTCTTGGCTAGTGTGAAATGTCTTAGAAGCTTTGGGTAGCCCTGAGAGATGGGACTTCTTTCTCTTGTGTTGTTAGTTGAAGAGCCATTGTAGGAGCAGTAGCAAATCCCAGGTCAGGGAGCTGTGCCATACTGGGGTCAAAACTCAAATTTCCTATTCAAGTAAGAATAAAGACAAACTGAAGGTTTGAAAGAAGCATAAAATGGAGAATGAAAACAGCTATGTATGAACATATTTGAAGCAAAATCTGTGGTAGAAATGTTCCTAAGTCAAAAAAGAACCACCCCAGAAGTTGTTTTGTAGTACTGATACATACTGAAACTCTAAGAGTAATTGAGGAAATCCATGAAGCACTCATCTCCTGCTTTACTAGTGACCCCACGTTAAATAAACTTTGATGTAGCAAAGACAACTTTTTGATCTTCCTTAGTACTGCTTTACTTCCCAATTCTCTTTCAATACCCCACAGTCTCTAGAAATAAAAATCATGAAGTGATAAGCAAAATTGATATCTTCCTAGATATTTTAAAATACAGTTCTCAGAAGCTGCTCTTCCAGAAGAATCATTGGACTGGAACCTACTTCCCAATGCATTCCCCTAGAGAGAGATCATTATCTACAATAAAGGCTGGTACATGGGACATATAATTTCCAACTAGGACCAAGGATTGCATTTCATGTCTGACAGAATCCTTGGTTACAAGAACTAGAAACTGACTTTAGGTATCTGAAGCAAGGTAATACAATTTATTAGAAAGATATTGAGAGAGTCGAGAATTTGTCGAGACTAATGAGGTCAATCTTATAAGTCAGATATCTGTAGTTCCAAAACTCAAAAATTAAAGCACGTTTAAGGAGGACCAGATTGCTGAAAACACTCTCTCCACTGCTATAGGACATAGCTGCTACCTGACATCACTATTGGTGCAATTAAACACTCTTTCAGTTATTGAAAATGAAGGATAACTGGTTTTTCTTTAAAATATTTTACAGCTTTGTTAAAGCATAACTGATATTCAATAAACTGCTCATAGTTAATGTATACAGTTTGATGAGTTTGGACATATGCACATACCCATGATACCATCACCACAATCAAGGTACTGAAGATACTCATCACCTCTAAAAGTTTTCTTATATCCCTCTGTGTTTTGTTTGTTTTGTTTAAGACCACATGACATAAGATCTACCTTCTTAACCAAATACTGGGTGCACAATACCATCTTGTTTATTATAGGCATGGTGTTGTACAGTAGGTCTCTAGGGCTTATTCATCTTGTGTGATTGTAACTTTATGCCCATTGACCAGCATCTCCCCATTTCCCCTTCCCTCCATCCCTTAGCAGCCACCATTCTGTTCTATAAATTTAATTATTTCGGATAACTAGTTCTTTATTTTTGTATCACTCATTCCAGATATATAGCTGAAGGCTCTCAAATCCCATCTTATAGGTGAAGAAATAGGGACACAAGAAGTAAAGGCCCTTTCTACATTTACACAGCTAGAAGTGTCAGGGGTAGGACTGAAAAACAAGATTCTGGTTTCAGACTCCAACTTCCTAAAAAATGCATGATAAGTATTGAATCACACTATACATTAAATGTTCCGTTATCAGTAAAACATATTTTCAATGTGTAAATTTCATCAATTGGGTATGAATAGGAAGTGCACACATCAGGAAATAAAAATATTCTCTTCCTGAAGTATATCCCAAGGACCAACTGCAATAAAATTCTCTAGAGATTGGTAACCTATGGATTTCAGTGATCCATTCAAGATTACTTAATCAAAAATTATATGATTAAGATGTAAGTTTAGCAAGTACTTGAAGAAGTAGAGACAAATGGAAATATTGAAAACACCAAATTTCCCTTTGTCACTTAGTAGGTCAAAATTGGAATTAAAACAAAACATATTTTTATTACTTTAAAATAAACTGGCAGAATAGCTGCTAAGATATTTTATAATAACTCATTAATAATAGGATTGTTTAAAAATTGTTATAGAAAATCACCATGATAAAATCAACTTCTTTGCTTCTAATAATTTATGCTTGATATGCATTATGAAAGTAATATTAATATGCAGGATAATTCAAGCAGCCTGATTGATCTCATTAACTAGTCATCAAATTAACTTCAAATGCATGGGGTCTGGGCTTTCATGGTGGCGCAGTAGTTGAGAGTCCGCCTGCTGATGCAGGGGACCTGGGTTCGTGCCCCGGTCTAGGAAGATCCCACATGCCGCGGAGCAGCTGGGCCTGTGAGCCATGGCCGCTGAACCTGCGCGTCCGAAGCCTGTGCTCCGCAACGGGAGAGGCCACAACAGTGAGAGGCCTGCGTACCGCAAAAAAAAAAAAAAAAGTCCGGTTGGAATTTCAAATTCATGGGATCATTACAGTTTCTTTGTTTTTCTGGTTTCTTTTGCTTATCTTATTATTTCTCTTAGAAAGAGCAATACAAATATAGGAGAATGAACACACACAAACACACACACACAGAAAGATTTCTAAGGTAAGACCTTGGCGACAAACCTATAGGTGTGTGTGCAACTTTTTCTTCAACACCATGTTTGCTAAAGAGGTCCCCAAAGAAATCAAATCTCCTGGTTTGTTAAAAATATATTTTTTCTTGGAAAGATAACATTTGAGCAAAGTAACACATTTTATTTGTAAAACCGAAACAAAAATAGTAGAAATATTAAGTAACAATATCAAGTGACAAATAATTACACTAAATATTTTATGTTTATCTGGTGTCTCCTTTTACCATTTAAAATTTTTTTGATTTGAGTTTTATCCCATTATGTATGCATGTAGCATTTTAGAGGATCTATTTTTTGTTTTGCCAAAATTCAAAAACTTCAATTTTTGATCAGAGAGTTTTACTCTTTTACCTTTATCTTGATCATCATTATACTATTATATAAGATTAATTATCTTATTTGTATTTTTTATTAATCATACTTTATTTCTTTGTTCTTTTCTGAATTTAGTCTGTTAATGTGGTTTCTTTCCTGTTATTGCTGTAACATATGACCCCAAACAGCGTTAAAAAAACAAATTTTGTGTTAAAAAAACACAAATTAATCTTCTTATGGTCCTGGAAGTTAGAAATCTGAAATGGATCTCATTTGCCTAAAATCAAAGTGTTGGTAGGGCTTTGTTCCTCTGGAGTCTCTATGGGTGAGTTTGTTTCTTTGTCTTTTCCAGCTTCTAAAGACTGCCTTCATTACCGTGCCTCACTGCCACTTCCTCCATTTTCAAGACCTGGAAAAGACTGCTGAGTCCTTCTTATACTGCATGACTCTGGCACTCCTCGTCCAGGTTAAATCTCTCTCTACGTCTCTCTCTCTCTCTCTCTTTTTTTTTTTTTTTTTTTACGTCTCTCTTATAAGGACACTTGTAATTAAATTTAGGGGCCCTCTGGATAATTCACTGTAATCTTCCCATCTCATGATGCTTAATAACATCTGCGAAGTCCCTTTGACCATGTAAGTTAACATATTCACAGGTTCCAGGAATTTAGACACTGACATTTTGATGAGAAATTATTCAGCCAATGATAAACTTAAATAGTTGGGTTTTTGTTTAGTTTTTTTCTCATATGATAAACCAACCTTGCATTCCTGGGAAAACACCACTTGGCAATGATACATTATGCATCTTGCATATTGCTGGATTTTAAATGTTATAAAATCAAATTAAGCACATCTGCATCTATGTTCATGAAGGTATTAGTCTATAGTTTTATTTTAAATACTCTGGTTTTAGTATCAGGATAATGCTGTCCTTGTCAACTGAGGCAGGAAATACTCCATCCTCTTTGAATTCAAGAGTTTATGTAGAATTTCTTTATATATATTTAGGAGAATTCAGCACAATATACAAAGTATAATACAACATGACCATGTATGATTTATACCTGGAATGCAGAATTTACTCAATATTCAAAATTAAGTCAATCAATGAAATTCCCTTTATTAGACAAAGATTTTTTATCTCAGTGGATGCAGTAAAATCACTTGAAAAAATTCAACACCTATTCATAATAATAAAAAAACTTAGCAAATTAGAAAAAAATTCTCAACCGGTGAGGGGGTAAACATATTGTTATATATTATACAATGGAATAAATCTACTGCTTCTCACAACATTGATTATTCTCAAAATCATTATGTGAGAGTAAATAGACTGACACGTCAAGGATATATGCTGCATAATTCTATTCATGTGAAGCTGATGTGTAAGCAAGATCTGATAGAAATAATAACAGCATTTGCCTCTGGATAATAGAGACTAACTTGAAGAAATTTTCCAAGGGGTAGAACATGTTCTATATCTTGAATGTATTTTTGGTTGCAGACTTCTTAAAATTTGTTAAAATGTCAAATTTTACACATACGATCTGTTTCTTTCACTGTACATATATTTACCTGAATAAAAAATATAAGCACATAAACAAAAGTTAGCAAGTAAAAAATAACACCAACTACCTGTGTGAAATAACACCAACTATCTTTGATTTACCAGCATGTTGGGAAGTAAACATGATTAAATTTTAAACTCTTCGTAGCCTGGGTTAATATTTCTTATGTGTACATATTTATTTCATGTGCATTTATATAAGTGAACTGCTCAAACATAATTACAACATGAAATGTAGCTCTTTTATATAGATCACTAATAGCTCTTTTTATTATAGAAATATTAAGGAAGGAGAATAGATTTAATAAGAACATCTTGTTCCCATATTCTCAAATACATGGCTCTGCTATAAATAGGTTTCCACAGAAACACCTACTGCTTATCAAAGTTTGAGCCAAGAAACTCTCAAATGTACTTTTTTTGAATCCAACTGAAACTTTGTGATTGAAAAGTTTTCTTTCATCATTTTTTTCAATATTCTTTTAAGTTATCCAATTCCTCTGAATCTTCACCAAAAATTTCTATATTTGGGGGAAAATGCCTAGTGTTCAGTTCCCTCAAACCTTACTTTTCATTCTCTTGGCTTCACACCTCAACTAAAGCTTTAAAAAATCATTTTAAATTATAGTGTAATATACTAACCCTGTAGTATATTACAATAAAATATTGTAGCCCTAAACTAAATTGTACTAAAAATATTTCTGTACTAAGTTGCTCTTTCCATATTTCTATTTCAATGATTTTGCCATAGTTGTTAATTTGTTGAAGGTGAGAATAGCTGTGCTTATGACTCACCTTACCTAGGTCTTAGTTTTTTATTCATGAGATATTATATGGGTTAATGACAAATAATTCAACATGTTCTACCTAATAATATAAAATGGAATAAATATTACAGAACATGCAGGCACATTATTATTCATAGAATTTTACCAATTAGAAACTTGAAAAAAACATAAACATCTTTCTCTCCAGTCCCCAAATCCAGTTATACAGAAAGCTTGCTTAATTCTGTGTCCTAAATCTTTCTAATATTCATCATATCATTTAAATATACTTCAGGTCCAATTATCTATTTCTTTACATTTACTTTCTTCTGATGAAACCCTGAGTTTTCATATCTCTCCCTGCATACATTCTACTATAAAATAAATTTCCCTACATCTTCAAATTCTTCAGTGATTGTTTCTTATTTTCCTTTACTTAATCACTTTCCTCCTAAGCTGTTCAAATGATAATTAGGAACTGATAATCTTATAAAGCTAGAACAGGCTGTAACATGATTTACTGTTATAATAACAGTAGGTATGGAAATAGTCTGCTGGTAATTAACAGATGTTGATAACATATATGAAGGCCTAACAAGTCAGGTTCTTTTAGGCTATAATTGTTTGTTATTACAAAAGAGTCAGACTGATAACCCACTAATTTAAGAAGGGAAATTAATCCAGTGATTTGTTTGCCATGTGAAAAGTTTAAAAATACAATTTGCATATGGCTCGCTTTGTCTGATAAACTTCACACCAGAGCTTTAAAATATGTGTGTTCAGGACTTCCCCGGTGGTGCAGTGGTTAAGAATCTGCCTGCCAAGGCAGGGGACATGAGTTGGAGCCCTGGTCCGGGAGGATGCCACATGCCGTGGAGCAACTAAGCCCGTGCTCCACAACTACCGAAGCCCGCGCGCTTAGAGCCTGTGCTCCGTAACAAAAGAAGCCACTGCAATGAGAAGCCTGCACACCACAACAAAGAGTAGCCCCCTCTCGCCACAACTAGAGAAAGCCCACGTGCAACAACGAAGACCCAACACAGCCAAAAAAATAATTAATTAACTAATTTTTAAAAATGTGTGTATAAAATTTAAATTGTTCACAGTTTGGTTTGTTTTTTGCGGTATGCGGGCCTCTCACTGTTGTGGCCTCTCCCGTTGCAGAGCATAGGCTCTGGACACGCAGGCTCAGCGGCCATGGCTCACGGGCCCAGCCGCTTCGCGGCATGTGGGATCTTCCTGGACCAGGGTACAAACCCGTGTCCCCTGCATAGGCAGGTGGACTTTCAACCACTGCGCCACCAGGGAAGTGCTGTTCACAGTCTTTTATTTACGAATTAATAGACTAACTACTGTGCCATACTACTCTATACATCTATACAACCATACATGTATAGTGCTCTATTTTTGTTATTTCATACTTAATAATAAACAATAGTTTTAATTGCAGTCATATAATTTCCATTGCATATTCTCATAGGTACAATGTTGTGTGGCCATTTATTAATTTGTTTGATAAATACAAAATAGGTATTTTAAACTATATTTTATCAATACAATGCACCTATGCAAAGCATCTGAAAAGAGGGAGGGAGAGAGACAGACAGAGAGACAGAGAGAGAGAAATAGAGAGAGAGAGAGAGAGAGAGAGAAACTCGCCAAATTTGTGCTTCTAGAAAGGAAATTAAAACACCACACCTACCTATTCCATTGTACCCCTGCCCCCAATCTCCAATCCTTTGTCTTTTTGCTCGGTTCTTGCTCTGTGTGGGACAGTAGAGGTCAATCAAAACAGCATCCAAAAAGGAAGTGGACTACATCAGTCTCTGGCTGAGAGTTCTATCTTGCTTCTCCTAAACCAGCAGTTCACAAGCTGAGCTGCCCCTTGAAATTGCTTGGTAAGCTCTAAAAAATTATGGATGTCCATCCCAGTTCCAGAACAATTAAATCACCAATGTCACTGGGGATGATATATTGATAATTTAAAAACTTGTAAATTATTCTACTGGACACCCAGGATAAGAACACTGGTCTCAAACATCCTTCCTTCTTTAGGACAACATCTGCTGCTATGTCTCTCTTCAGTAATGTTGATACATCTAAAAGCGGCTTACACCAAACATACTGATTTTTTTTTTCTTCAAAGGCCTAATCATAACACTAGAAGTTTAATTATTCTTACCTCAATTACCACATCAGTCTTATGAAGGCAGAGTTGGGTAATCGTGAGGAAACAAACATTCTTTTAGCCAAGTCACGTTGGCCTGTAGGAAACTATTTTCGATCTATTGTATATTTTAAAACAAAACATGCACAGGATTTAATATAACACATAATACTACTTTCTCTTCCCAGCCCTGAAGGGGAGGAAATCATAATACGACCTGTCAAAACTCCTTTGATTAGACTGAAAAAGATGTTAACTTTTTCTCATCTGGTGAAATAATCACAAATAAATCACTAAGATGTTTACATAAAATCATTTCTCATTTAGGATAAGAATGGTATTAATCATATTCAATCACTGAAGCAGTAAATTCACATTAACTTATGGAATATTTTAAAGATATTTCTTTGAAGTAAAATAGCTTCAACTTGTTAATATTGCCTGTTAAAACAACATATCTGGTATCTTCCTTTATCAAGTAAATTTACTAAATGCATTCATGTGCTTATCTTAAGATTGTTATAAACCTTGTTTATCTCTCAAAATTATTTTTTCTTTATAATTATTTTCCTTATAATTTTTTCTTCATAATTCTACTTATTTTCTCTTTCAGCTATTAAGGAACACAATGAACAGCCTTCTCTGTGCCAGATACTGCAGTTATAACAATGCTTTTCTCTTGAGGAGAGCTGCCTACTTGTTGATTCAGCCATGGAAGGTAAAACATTATTTTATAATTTGGTAAGCGTGTTAAAGAGAAATAGAATGTTATGACAAGATGGGCATGAAGTTTCTTAGAAAGAGGGTATTGGAAAGGCTTATTGCTGAGCTGACATTGAGCTAACTCTATTTAAGTAGGCATCCAGGCTAGCAGATTATGTGTACTGTTTTTTATAAACTAGGAAAGCAAGTATTATGGAAATATCTATTAGGATTATGGCAAAGATAAGAGTCTACAGGTTAATAATTTTCTTATATATAATTAATAAATTATTTAAAAATGAATCTACACTAAAATATTTTAGCTTAGTACAACAAGCTTTTATAAAAAGCTTAGTATAAAGTATAAAAGCTTAGTACAACAAGCTTTTAATGAGTATCAGCTACGTATCAGGCATTGCAATTGAAATTTGGGGAATCAAAAACATGGGCTTTGAAGATCAAAAATGGAAAGGAAGCAGTATTTTTAAGCTCCTAGGCTGTACCCTGCACTTCAAATATAACTCCTTTTTGTATTCAAAACTATTTTCTTATGTGAATTATTAAATCTGTATTACAGATGTGGAAGCAGAGGGTATATGAAGTTAGACAAATTGTCAAATATCACAGGGTATGTGTGAAGGCCTGATTTACACCAAAATCTTTCTATTCCAAAGCAGATTTTGTTTATTTTGTGCCTGAATCCTAAGTTCACCAGAGATGCTGAAAGTAGCTGAGACGCTTTCATACAACGTATGGCTGCCAGTTGAGAACACATATTCTCTTACATACTTTTCACTTTTAAATTGTACTTATTAGAAAAAAAGGATGGATGCTATGTTGCCTGTGAAATTTCATTTTAACTTTTGTCCAGGCTGAAAGAAGACAGAGTAAGGTCTAATTGCAAGGATGAAAGAGCAGAAGAGAGTGAGAGAGTGACAGAGCAGAGGCTTTGAAAGATGTGATTAGTATAATTTTATCAAGAGATTATAAGTGGTCAAATATTTTGACAATTGCCATAGCAATTTCCAAAGCAGCCCTAATTGCCCTTTGATGAAAACATATTTGAGCCACAACTTAGGATATACATTTGCAGGAGAGGACATCTGAGGAAATTGCCTTAGGATAACTTCTAGGTAGAAATATTCTGAAATAAGCTGCAATCTGAAATTGGCTTTCTTAAGTCTATCATTACATAAAGTTTGCACATATGCAGACTTAAAAAAGACTATGGCTTTTTAGGATTCACCATCTTTGGTAAAATTAAAGAACCAGAGTTCCTAGGGGCTAACGGATACCTCTGTAGAAGAGATCCTTATTCTGTAAAATGGTATCTTCTCATATGCCTAGAAAATTAATGGAAGGAAATTTATTGAAATGCTAAGTGTAGGCAACTCTGATTGGTGGGATGACAAGTGACTTTAATTTCTTCTTTATATTTTTTGGGACTGATCAAAACCTTGGCTGTTCAGTTTTTCAAATACAGTTCACAACTATAATAGCAGCTGCAATGAAGTTTCAGGCTGCACACTCCCCAAGCTGTAACATGCCAGAGCAGACCACATGGATATCCTAGTAGAGACATTTCATTTTCACATGACTTTGGTCATGTTTGCCTTTCTCTCTAGAAACTTCTTTTTCTCCACTAATCTGACTATTCTCTGTCCATCAAAACACGCATATGAATAATTTGCACTTCCCCAGAGATGATTCTCACAGGCCCTCTCTGACTCCTCATTGTGGGCTACCCTGCAGCTATAAACTTTTCTTAGCGCAGCATGGTAGCTCTGATGTTGGAACCATCTATTCTGTCTAGAATCATCTGACATCCCCACTCCTTAGCAACATAAACCATTCCAATCACACGAGTCTCAGGGTAGTACTTATTCTCCCTGACTCAGTGTTTCTGAGTTGCTTCTGCTATGTGTCCCTATATTATATTGCCCTTCTCCGGTCAGAGCACTTACTATATTTGGATAAAATTGATTTTTTTTTAAGTAAGTGTTTCCCTTACTAGATTTAAATTGCATGATAAATTTTGGATGAGCACCTTAATGAATTATCAGAAAACTTGCAAATGATGCCATAAGGATTGAGAGAGAATTGTGACTTGGAGGGAAATGGAAAATTGCTGTGCAGTTTCCGATGGGCAAAGACCATGGAATTATAGTGTCTCCACTCTTTATGGTTGTCTAAGCAGTTCTAATACCTGCAATACAGATTTCAGGTAAGGGAAACAGCACAAGGGAGTTAAAGTTAATTAATTTAAAGTGAATGTATAAGTAATGGGAATGGACTAAAAGGTACATTGGGAAGAAAATGTATTCATAGTAACAGTTAGAAAGAAAATTGAATAATTAAGGGATTAGAATGCCTCATGGGCTCCCTACAGATAAAATAATATCAAATCAATAATATAAATATTGGTCAATTCAATTAGTCTTCTAATAACTCCCTTGCTCCACTGACTTTCTTTCACAGCTGCCCTCCAAAATTCAACCTCTGAATCAACCAACACTCATTTCCATTTCTATTCCTAGAAGTTAGTAAACTTCTAGTGTAAAACTACATATTTAGGTACTTTATACAATTATTTCCAACTCAGTTGATACCACGAGACTGCACAATTACCCTCTATGTGTTTCTAGTCTTACCAAAGATCTCTGGAAACATTCAAAGATTTCACCATCCCAACACTCTTTTCACTGCAAGCAAACGACCGTTTTACTCAGAGGAAAATATAAATCAGCAAATTATCTCAATTTTTAAAAATTATGCTTACGAAGATGAACCTCCATTTCTTACCTTTCTCTCACACTCTTTCAAAGAAGAGGGGTCCTTCCTTCCATCCCAGGATAATCCACATGTGCTCAGAATCTTATTTCCCCATTTGTCCCCTGAAGCCAAGTACTAAGTAGGTTCCTCTCTCCCCCAGATCTTAATCTTCTTATTTTCTTTGACTTATATCTTAATGAACATTGAAATTCATACCTTCAACCTGAAACATTAAAACTGTTAAAACAAACAACCTTAACTTTCCCTCTCTACTGTATTACCTTGCTTCTCTTGATGTGTTATACTGCTTACAATCTTTACTTAAAATTTTTTTCTCATTTTATATTTATGCCTAGAATAGTTTGTAATTTTATGTTATTATATTTTATTTGAAAAAAGTAAGGTTCTTAAGATATATACATTTATTTTATAGACAGACACATTAATCAACTTTTTCCTAAAAGTAACTACATACCTCCTTATTTATTATCTGTTTAAAAACTACAAAATTATATCTATACTTTTTAAAATAGTCACTTGAGTTTAAAGAAAATAATGTGCTGTATTATATCCTGAATGCTCAGAAACTTACTAAATTTTGAAGAAAACAAACAAAAAAAGGTATCCACCTAATTTGAGGTAACATAAAATGAATTGATTATCTCAAATGGCCATTAGTTTATATATATTTAGAGTCTGAAGAAGGATATTCCAATTTCATATACCAAATTCCTAGGAAATTCAATTGAATAACTCAAATAATCTATAGCCCTTTATCTTGAATTTAATTCTGAAACATGATGAGAGCCTTGTGTTGATCTTTCTCTCCCTTATATGATTTTTTCTGTTTTTGATATCACTGGACAAATTTAAAGCTGTGGAATGTCACTCTAAATCAACATACATAATGCACCATAAAATGTGGCTGATCCTAGAATCTTGGTCTCTGAGCTTACTGTTCTCATTACCATTAGATAAAAATATATATTCAAACAACTTGGCTACTCATTAATGCAAATCAGGGAACTTCATAATTGGAATAGGATTAAATGCCAAATTCCCAACTTGATAAGTTAAAGATACTGAGACAGAGCTATTCTTTGTCTTTTCTAAGATCACATGGCAAATCCAAAGCTCATTAGATTTTATTTTAAAAGTATATAATCACAGAAAAATTCTTTCAATAATTTTAATTTGCTCAAATACCATCTTAATTTAAGATATTTTGGTTAAATTTCAGTGGTCAAAAATATTTTTAAAAGTGTACTTTGTTGAGGAATATTGTTGGAGTGATGGCTACAGTTAATGATCTCTGGAGTGATAAAAAAGGTAACTCTGTCAAGGGAGTTATTACAATTTTTCAAGGACATTGATAAATAAAATGTCTTTCAGTTAATATACAGTGTTTCCCAACAGATTCCAAATTACATTCATATCCTATTCCAGATGATAGAAATCAGAATTAATATGAAAGTGTCTCTGTGAAACAATGTAATGCTTTCTTCTAAGATTAAAATAACTTATTCTTTTCTTTTATGTTCATCATCTGAATCAAATGCAATAGAGAGCATTTCTCCAAGATGTCCTTTTGTAAGTCTAATTTTCATTATCCTGAAGGCATGTCTTATTAATAACAAAACACTGGCTTTTTTTATACAGCAGGTTCTTATTAGTTATCCATTTTATACATATTAGGGTATATATGTAAACCCCAATCTCCCAATTCATCACACCACCACCACCCCCGCCACTTTCCCCCTTGGTGTCCATACATTTGTTCTCTACATCTGTGTCTCTATTTCAGCCCTACAAACTAAGTCATCTGTACCATTTTTCTAGGTTCCACATATATGTGTTAATATACGATATTTGTGTTTCTCTTTCTGACTTACTTCACTCTGTATGACAGTCTCTAGATCCATCCACATCTCTACAAATGACCCAATTTCGTTCCTTTATATGGCTGAGTGATATTCATTGTATGTATGTACCACATCTTCTTTATCCATTCTTCTGTTGATGGGCATTTATGTTGCTTCCATGACCTGGCTATTGTAAATAGTGCTGCAATGAACATTGGGGTGCATGTGTCTTTTTGAATTATGGTTTTCTCTGGGTATATGCCCAGTAGTGGGATTGCTGGATCATATGGTAATTCTATTTTTAGTTTTTTAAGGAACCTTCAAACTGTTCTCCATAGTGGCTATATCAATTTAAATTCCCACTAACAGTGCAAGAGGGTCCCTTTTCTCCACACCCTCTCCAGCATTTGTTTGTAGATTTTCTGATGATGCCAATTCTAACTGGTGTGAGGTGAACCTCACTGTAGTTTTGATTTGCAATTCTCTAATAATTAGTGATATTGAGCATCTTTTCATGTGCTTCTTGGTCATCTGTATGTCTTCTTTGGAGAAATGTCTATTTAGGTCTTCTGCTCATTTATGAATTGGGTTGTTGAGCTGAATGAGCTATTTATATATTTTGGAGATTAATCCTTTGTCCATTGATTCATTTGCAAATATTTTCTCCCATTCTGAGGTTTGTCTTTTCATCTTGTTAATGGTTTCCTTTGATGTGCAAAAGCTTTTAAGTTTCATTAGGTCCCATTTGTTTATTTTTATTTCCATTACTCTAGGAGGTGGATCAAAAGAGACCTTGCTGTGATTTATGTCAAAGAGTGTTCTTCCTATGCTTGCCTTTAAGAGTTTTATAGTGTCCGATCTTACATTTAGGTCTCTAATCCATTTTGAGTTTATTTTTGTGTGTGGTGTCAGGGAGTGCTCTAATTTCATTCTTTTACATGTAGCTGTCCAGTTTTCTAGCACAACTTATTGAAGACTCTGTCTTTCCTCCATTGTATATCTTTGCTTCCTTTGTCATAGATTAGTTGACCATAGGTGCGTGGGTTTATCTCTGGGTTTTCTATCCTGTTCCATTGAGCTATATTTCTGTTTCTTTGCCAGTACCATATTATTTTGATTACTGTAGCTTTGTAGTAGAGTCTGAAGTCAGGTAGTCTGATTCCTATAGCTCCATTGTTTTCCCTCAAGACTGCTTTGGCTATTCAGGGTCTTTTGTGTTTCCATACAAATTGTGAAATTTTTTGTTCTAGTTCTGTGAAAAATGCCAGTGGTAGTTTGATAGGGATTGCATAGAATCTGTAGATTGCTTTGGGTAGTATAGTTATTTTCACAATGTGGATTCTTCCAATCCAAGAACATGGTATAGCTCTCCATCTGTTTGTATCATCTCTAATTTCTTTCATCAGAGTCTTATAGTTTTCTGCATGCAGACCTTTTGTTTCCCTAGGTAGGTTTATTCCTAGGTATTTTATTCTTTTTGTTGCAATGGTAAATGGGAGTGTTTCCTTAATTTCACTTTCAGATTTCTCTTCATTAGTGTATAGGAGTGAAAGAGATATCTTGCATGAATATTGTATTCTGCAACATTACTAAATTCATTGATCAGCTCTAGTAGATTTCTGGTGGCATCTTTAGGAATCTCTATGTATTGTATCATGTCATCTGCAACAGTGAGAGTTTTACTTCTACTTTTCCAATTTGTATTACTTTTAGTTCTTTATCTTCTCTGATTGCTGTGGCTAGGAATTCCAAAACTGTGTTGAATAATAGTGGCGAGAGTGGAAATCCTTGTCTTGTTCCTGACCTTAGAGGAAATGCTTTCAGTTTTTCACCATTGAGAATTATGTTTGTTGTGGGTTTGTCATATATGGCCTTTATTATGTTGATGTAGGTTCCCTCTCCACCCATTTTCTGGAGAGTTTTGAGCATAAATGGGTGTTGAATTTTTTCAAAAGCTTTTCATGCCTCTATTGAGATGATCATATGGTTTTTATTCTTCAGTTTGTTAGTATGGTGTATCACACTGATTGATTTGTGTATATTGAAGAATCCTTGCATCCCTGGGATAAATCCTGCTTGATCATGGTGGATGATCCTTTTAATGTGTTGTTGGATTCTGTTTGCTAGTATTTTGTTGAGGATTTTTGTATCTTTATTCATGAGTGATATTTGTCTGTAATTTTCTTTTTTTGTAGTATCTTTGTCTGGTTTTGGTATCAGGGTGATGGTGGCCTCACAGAATGAGTTTGGGAGTGTTCCTTCCTCTGCAATTTTTTGGAAGAGTTTGAGAAAGATGAGTGTTAGCTCTTCTCTAAGTGTTTGATAGAATTCACCTGTGAAGCCATCTGGTCTTGGACTTTCGTTTGTTGGAAGATTTTAAATCACATTTCAATTTCATTACTTGTGATTGGTCTGTTCATATTTTCTAATTCTTCCTGGTTCAGTCTTGAAAGGTTATACCTTTCTAAGGTATCTAATTCATCCATTTCTTCCAGGTTGTCCATTTTATTGGCATAGAGTTGCTTGTAGTAGTCTCTTAGGATGTATTGTATTTCTGCAGTGTCTGTTTTAACTTCTCTTTTTCATCTCTAATTTTATTGACTTGAGTCCTCTCTCTCTTTTTCTTTATGAGTCTGGCTAATGGTTTATCAATTTTGGTTACGTTCTCAAAGAACCAGGTCTTACCTGATTTACCTGACTGACCTGATTGGTCAGGTCAGGGTAATTCAGTCTTGGAAGATGGAGGCCAGTGGACTCTGGAAGCTACAGAAGGCAAGGTGATGCTTACTCCCCCAGCCCCTGGAAGAATCACAGTTCTGCAGATGTCTTGATTTGGCCCATTTATTTGAAAATTTGTGGAGCAGAAGC
Organism: Monodon monoceros; assembly: GCF_005190385.1. Lineage (NCBI taxonomy): Eukaryota > Metazoa > Chordata > Mammalia > Artiodactyla > Monodontidae > Monodon > Monodon monoceros. The sequence goes on along the minus strand of NW_021703774.1, from coordinate 11,840,725 downwards.
AAGAAGAACTACAATCCTGCAGCCTGTGGAACAAAAATCACTTTCACAGAAAGACAGACAAGATGAAAAGGCAGAGGGCTATGTACGAGATGAAGGAACAAGGTAAAACTCCAGAAAAACAACTAAATGAAGTGGAGATAGGGGACCCTCCAGAAAAAGAATTCAGAATAATGATAGTGAAGATGATCCAGGACCTCGGCAAAAGAATGGAGACAAAGATCAAGAAGATGCAAGAAATGTTTAACAAAGACGTAGAAGAATTAAAGAACAAACAAACAGAGATGAACAACAAAATAATTGCAATGAAAAATACACTAGAAGGAATCCATAGCACAGTAACTGAGATAGAAGAACAGAAAAGTGACCTGGAAGACAGAATGGTGCAATTCAGTGCCTCCAAACACAATAAAGGAAAAAGAATGAAAAGAAATGAAGGCAGCCTAAGAGACCTCTGGGACAACATTAAACGCAACAACATTCACATTATAGGAGTCCCAGAAGGAGAAGAGAGTGAGAAAGGACCCAAGAAAATATTTGAAGAGATTACAGTTGAAAATTTCCCAAACATGGGAAAGGAAATAGCCACCCAAGTCCAGGAATCACAGAGAGTCCCAGGCAGGATAAACCCAAGGAGAAACATGCTGAGACACAGAGTAATCAAATTGACAAAAATTAAAGACAATGAAAAATTATTGAAAGAAACAAGGGAAAAATGACAAATAACATACAAGGGAACTCCCATAGGTTAACAGCTGATTTTTCAGCAGAAACTCTACAAGCCAGAAGGGAGTGGTATGATATATTTAAAGTGATGAAAGAGAAGAACCTGCAACCATGATAATTCTACCCGGCAAGGATCTCATTCAGATTTGACGGAGAAATCAAAAGCTTTACAGACAAGCAAATTTAAGAGAATACAGCACCACCAAACCAGCTCTACAACAAATGCTAAAGGAACTTCTCTAAGTGGGAAACACAAGAGAAGAAAAGGACCTACAAAAGCAAACCCATAAAAATTAAGAAATTGGTAATAGGGCTTCCCTGGTGGCACAGTGGTTGGGAGTCCACCTGCCAATGCAGGGGACACAGGTTTGTGCCCCGGTCCGGGAAGATCCCATATACCACAGAGCGGCTGGGCCCATAAGCCACGGCCGCTGAGCCTGTGCTCTGCAACAGGAGAGGCCACAACAGTGAGAGGCCCACATACTGCAAACAAACAAAAAAAATAGAAATTCTTAACAGGAACATACATATGGATAATTACCTTAAACATGAATGGATTAAATGCTCCAACCAAAAGACACAGGCTCGCTGAACGGATACAAAAACAAGACCCGCACATATGCTGTCTACAAAAGACCCACTTCAGACCTAGGGACACATACAGACTGAAAGTGAGGGGATAGAAAAAGATATTCCATGCAAATGGAAATCAAAAGAAAACTGGAGTAGAAATTCTCACATCAGATAAAATAGACTTTAAAATAAAGACTATTACAAGAGACAAAGAAGGACACATAATGATCAAGGGATCAATCCAAGAAGAAGATATAACAATTATAAATATATATGCACCCAAAATAGGAGCACCTCAATACTTAAGGCAAATGCTAACAGCTATAAAAGAGGAAATTGACAGTAACACAATAGTGGGGGACTTTAACACCTCACTTACACCAATGGACAGATCATCCAAACAGAAAATACAGAAACACAAGCTTTAAATGACACAATAGGCCAGATATTTACAGGACATTCCATCCAAAAACAGCAGATTACACTTTCTTCTGAAGTGCACGTGGAACATTCTCCACGATAGATCACATCTTAGGTCACAAATCAAGGCTCAGTAAATTTAAGAAAATTGAAATCATATCTAGCATCTTTTCTGACCACAATGCTATGAGATTAGAAATCAATTACAAGGAAAAAAACATAAAAAACACAAACACCTGGAGTCTAAACAATATGTCACTAAATAACCAAGAGATCACTGAAGAAATCAAAGAGGAAATAAAAAAATACCTAGAGACAAATTACATTGAAAACACGAAGATTCAAAACCTGTGAGATACAGCAAAAGCAGTTCTAAGAGGGAAGTGTAGATCAATAGACGCCTACCTCAAGAAACAATAAAAATCTCAAATAAACAATCTAACCTTACACCTAAAGGAACTAGAGAAAGAAGAACAAATAAAACCCAAAGTTAGTAAAAGGAAAGAAATCATAAAGATCAGAGCAGAAATAAATGAAATAGAAACAAAGAAAACAATAACAAAGATCAATAAAAGTAAAAGCTGGTTCTCTTTCTGTCTTATTTCTGGTAATATCTTCCAATTTTCTAATTAGTTTCCTTATGTAACAGAGAAATAGCAGAAAATTTATGTAAAGCAAACATTTGTTGCTATTGTTTACAAACAAGTAATCTGTATTTTATCATTTTCAAACCCACAAAGATCTATAATGCCTACATTTTTGGCATTTTAAAATTATTTTTAAAGTTATAAGTATATCAAGTACCTCTGACATAAATAAGAATAATAATATTTATATTTATATATACATGTATTTATATTTATATATATTCATTATTTCAAGAAGATATTTTTTAAAGTTTTGTCTAGAATCAATTAATTGCTATTAGGTTTCTTTCTCAATACATTTTTTTTGATGTTTTTAACTTCTTGTTTTTAAAGCAAGAAATAAGACAGAAAGAGTGTTTTGTTATTAACTGTAGCCATCACTCTTATTAATAATAATAAGACAGAAAGAGTGTTTTGTTATTATTAAGACATGGCTTCAGGATAATGAAGATGAGACTGACAGAAATTTGAATATTGTTAACCTCATATATTTGTTTGTTTTTAGGTGGTATAATATTTGTAAGGATTAAAGGCATCATGGTCCTCTTTTGTAATTTTAATTTTATCTTGGTAAGAACACTTAACATGAGATCTACTCTTTTAAAAGTTTTTTTTAAAAGAAGCAGCTTTATTGAGATATATATTTTTTAAATCCCCATAAATTCCTCTGAGATGTACCTCTTTTATTTTATTTTATTTATTTATTTTCCTTATTTTTCTGGCTGCGTCGGGTCTTGCTTGCAGCACAGGGGCTCTTCGTTTAGGCACGCAGCATCTTTTCGTTACGGCTCACAGTCTCTTCATTGTGGTGTGTGGGCTTCTCCCTAGTTGTGGCATGCATATTTTCTCTCTCTAGTTGTGGCGCGTGGGCTCCAGGGCATGTGAGCTCTGTAATTTGCAGCGCACAGTCTCTCTCATTGAGGCGCACAAGCTCAATTGTTGTGGCACACAGGCTTAGTTGCCCCATGGCATGTGGGATCTTAGTTCATCGACCAGGGACTGAACCCCCATCCCCTGCATTGGAAGGCAGATTCTTTACCACTGGACCACCAGGGAAGACCCTACTGATATATAATTGATATGTTAAGTGAAATAAGCCAGTAACAGAAGGACAAATACTGTATATTTTCACTTATATGAGTTTTCTAAAGTAGTCAAACTAATAGAAACAAGTATAAAATGGTGAGTTGAGGGGAGGAAGAAACAGGAGTTGTTCAACAGTTATAAAGTTTCAGTAATGCAAGATAAACAACTTCCAGAGATTCCCTGTACAACAGTTCACTACTGTACATCTAGAATTTTGTTGAGAGGGCAAATCTCATGTTGAGTTTTCTTACCACAACACACACACACATAACCAAAGCAAAGGGGCAGAAGGAAACTTCTGGAGATTATGCATATGCTCATTGCCTTGAATGTGTTGATGGTTCCGTGGATGTATGCATATCTCACAACTTATTAAATAATGTACATTAAATATGTGAAAATTGAACTACAATAGGATCCAGCAATTTTACTTCTGGGTATATATTCAAAACAATTGAAATCAGGATCTTGAAGAGATATCTGCACTCCCATGTTCATTGCAGCATTATCGCCAATAGCCAAGGTAAGAAAAAAAAAAGTCTGTTGATGGATGAATGGATAAAGAAAATGTAGTATAGACATATAAAGAAATATTACTTAACCTTAAAAAAGAAAGATATCATATTTAAAACATGGATGAAACTGTCTGACATTATGCTAAGTGAAATAAGCCCTCTTAACATAGTTTTAATTGTACAACACAGTATTGTTCACTACAGTTTCAACATTGTACAGTAGATCTCTAGAATTTACTCATCTTTCAAAGGAAATTTGTTTAAAAAAAATAGCTCTAAAGTGGAAAACCAAAATCAGGTGTGAAGCTGTAAGTGGGCAGGGCTCACCATGAACCACCAGGCAAGTGCATCAACGTCTGGGCATAAAGCAGGCAGAAGTAACATCATGGTTGAGATGGTGGGTTCTGGAGCCTGACTGCCTATGTGAGTGTGGAAGTTTTTGAACAGCACTGTGCTTCAGTTTATTCATGTTTACAGTGGAGCTACTACTTGGGATTCTTGGGAGGATTCATTTAGTTTATACATACAATTCTCTTTGAATCATGACTAGTCATTGTAAGTGCTCACAAGATGTTAGCCCATTGTGGGACTTCCCTGGTGGTCCAGTGATTAGGACTCCATGCTTCCACTGCAGGGGTCATGGATCAATCCCTGGTTGGAGAACTAAGATCTTGCATATTGCACGGCCGAAAAAAACCCAGAGAGATGTTACTGTATTGTGTGCACTGAATTAATGAATCTGACTCCCGGTCAAGTGGTTTTTCCACCAAACTACATAATAGCCATAGAGAAATATCTAATATTTTATAAAAATATATTACTTATTTTGCAAGGCTGTGATCACATACAATAATCAACCTTGGATCCTCAATCAAATGAGTTCAGGGGATAGTCAAGGTTTTTTTTTAATACAAAGAACAGGCTGAGGATGAAATGGGAACACCCACAGGTTCAAGATGTAGCAATTTAAAACTTTCAAGTTTTAAAAGGTTAAATTACTGTGCCTATACATGTAGATGGGCCGTCCAATTCAGCCCATGATATCAAGTCTAAAACTTCAAAATTTTTCAGAAAGAAATTACAACAAATTGGTGTAGAACATCAAAATAAATGTAGCCAAGAAATAAGTACAGTCAAATAAATGTGCTTCATGTGAACCCAGGCTAAATTCTCCCAGACTTCATGGTATAACTCACCTGACAGGACTGAGATTAGAGAGCCTAGAATTAATCAAAGTCCTGAGTAGCCTCGTGAACATGCACAAGACTTTCTATCCATTTGACCTGGTTTCTCTCTTTGTCCTCTCAGCAACTGTGGTATCCTGAAGTATTTCTTTACCCATTCAGAACTTCTGTTTTCTTGTCTGTGAAAGAGCAGTTCTAATGTTTATTTTAGCATTGTGAAGATGACAGAGAAAATATATATAAATTCTGTACTTCACTGCCTAACACAATGAGTGTCAATAAAATATAACTGATTAGACTAGTGATTTTGGCATAATTAGATCTGATTTATCAGTATTGTTAGTGATCTAAAATTAGAGTTTAAACTTTTTTTTCAAATTCCTCCAGTTCCTGAATGTTTCTCATAATGTTACAACAATGTCGCCATGAAATCTCTCATCAGAGTGACTATATCCCCAGGCAGAATTTTATTTATTTGTTTTCATTTTTATTTTTTGCATTCATAAAAACATCTTTCTCAAATCACTTTTTATTTAGTGTGCTACTTGTGAAGGTATTTTGCATCACAGTCCAAATGTAGAAATCTTATCCCCCCTTCTCTTTTTATTATTTATTTTTAAAATATCTTTATTGGAGTATAATTGCTTTACAATGTTGTGTTAATTTCCGCTGTACAACAAAGTGAATCAGCTATACCTATACCTATATCCCCATATCTCCTCCCTCTTGAGCCGCCCTTCCACCCTCCCTATCCCACCCCTCCAGGTCATCACAAAGCATCAAGCTGATCTCCCTGTGTTATGTGGCTGCTTCCCACTAGCTATCTATTTTACCTTTGGTAGTGTATATATGTGCATGCCACTTTCTCAATTCATCCCAGCTTACCCTTCCCCCTCTCCATGTCCTCAAGTCCATTCTCTATGTCTGCGTCTTTATTCCTGTCCTTCCCTTAGGTTCTTCAGAACCAATTTTTTTTTTTTTTTTTAGATTCCATATATATGTGTTACATACGGTATTTGTTTTTCGCTTTCTGACTTACTTCACTCGGTATGAAAGACTCTAGGCCCATCCACCTCATTACAAATAACTTAATTTCATTCCTTATTATGGCTGAGTAATATTCCATTGTATATATGTGCCACATCTTCTTTATGCACTCATCCGTTGATGGACATTTAGTTTGCTTCCACATCCTGGCTATTGTAAATAGTGTTGCAATGAACATTGTGGAACATGTACATTTTTGAATTATGGCTTTCTCAGGGTATATGCCCAGTAGTGGGATTGCTGGGTCATATGATAGCTCTATTTTTACTTTTTTAAGGAACCTCCTTACTGTTCTCCATAGTGGCTCTATCAATTTACAATTCCCACCAACAGTACAGGAGGGTTCCCTTTTCTCCACACCTTCTCCAGCATTTATTGTTTGTAGATTTTTTGATGATGGCCATTCTCCCGGGCCGACTTTAAATTGATATTAAATTACAAAAGTGATTTCAGCTCAACTGAAACCATATCAAATCATTGGCTAGTAATAGGACACGTCAAGAACTGTAGTCCAGGAACAAGAGTTAATTCAGTAAAAATGCCTGTGTTTCATGGCAGTAGCATGTTTCCAGAGTATACTAATTGATATGTCCACCTATCTGATTTGGCGAGGATTATCCTAAATTCAATACTGTACATTTAACAATGCTCTAATTTTATTTTCTAAAAATCTTATTTCTAAAAATAATGTCAAAACAATTTATATTATGTCTGTAGCCAAAATTTTAATTTAATTATTTATTATGTAATATAAGGTACTACCCATGGATTTACAGTCAAAATTCTGTTACTTTATTTTTTTTAATTCAACTAATCTCTATTCTGATTTTATTAAATACTCACAAATTTAGTGAACTAATTATAGAGGATGTCTTTTTTAACATGAAAAAGATGGGTAGCTTCAACAGTAATTAATTCAAAAATAAGGCAGGGATGCCTTATTATTATCATTATCATTATTTAACATTAATCTAGAGGTTCTGGTTAATGCAATGGGACCAGAAAATAAAAAGATTTAGTTGTAACTAACACAACATCGTAAAGCAACTCTACTCCAATAAAAATTAATTAAAAAAATAATGCTAATCTGAAGAAAGGGAAAAAAAGAGCAAAATTCTAAGTTATTTTAAAGAGGCTGTGTAATTATGCATATTTGTAGAGATGAGCTAATTGTCTTGATTTGCCAAGGCACATAGTTTGTTACAGGAACTGTAGAAGAAGATTATGATACTGTTTTAAAGTTGCTATGATGAAAACAGTTGGATATGGTTTCATAGATGCTTTCAGATCTCGTGGTGAGAAAAAATAACACTCTAATGTATGATTTTAAAGGTAAAATAAGATATCTAGATGGTTCAAAGCTCTGATTCAGATAACACAATTTGTGGAGTTGGGAAAGTCTCCTGGTGTTTGTTCTATTTGCTCTGGGCTGAGAAAGCTTCTTGAACACTCAATGGCTCTTTAGAAAAATGTATATAGATGTTCATTTCTTTATCAGAAAAGAGTGGGTAAGAACGCAAATGTTTCAGTCTGTCTAATCTGTGGTTGCTATACTTTGCTGGGTTATATTGACTATAATTTGATACCCTGGATAAAAATTTGGTGGAAAAATTAAGATACCCTATAAAAGCAACCAGTGAACCTTTATTCTCTTCTAAATATTATTCAAAGTGTTGTTCAGATACTGCCTCCACTACTTTGGTCTACGGTCAAAATGTGGGAAATTTTCAGAGTCCAAAATGCCCAGGACACCTGGTGCAGCTTTCTTGGTAAACGTGGTGAATAATAGGGCATATTTTCTATAAAAGTGGTGTCATTTTGACCTCTTTTATTCCTTTTCCTGGAGCAGAAATTATGAGTCCATGGTAACATCCAATTATCATTTTCTTTAACCTTATTTAGGGGATACAAACAAATAATTTTCTTTACATTTCACTTATGGAAATTTTCATCAAGAGAACAGTGAAGCAGAGTTTTTTAAACAAAAATGCATCCATCAGGGAATATGTAAATAGTACACGTTCTCTTCATGTTAACACAAGCCTGTCTTTTTTCTGTCAAGTATAGAAAAAGTAATATACATATATATGTTATATAGAACTTTAAGTGGCCCTGCTTTGTTCCTTGGCCTAAATATTAGTTCCTTGATATCCCTGTTGCTTTAGAAAAGAGGGCTTTATCCAGGTACACACCATATGAACCACTTTGGCAGTCTTCTAGGCATATTTGTTTATTTTATTCTTTTGTATTTTATCAGTGCTTTGTACTAACCTAGGAGTGTGTGTGTGTGTGTGTGTGTGTGTGTGTTTGTGTGTGTGTTTCCCCATGTCTATGCCTGGTATCCTCTTAAGACCCATAAACTTATTCAGAGAATAAGATGTTCTAACTATAAAAATATTTAAAAATAGATGAATGGGATTTTAACTTGAAATAGCACTTTTAGCCACTAAATTAGTCTTCAGAGCAACCTTGAGACAGACACTATTAGTGTACCTATTTTACAAGTGGAGAGTTGAGGGATAGAAGTTTAGCAGTTTGCACTTGGTCACACAGGCCAAGCTCTTTGCTGGGCAGCGATGAAGAGACTTCCTTCCCTAGTCTTGGAGTCTGTGATGAGGATGAATACAGTACTGACCCTTGCCAAGTTCTGCTCACAACCCTTAAATTTACCTTCCATTTTCCCTTTCGACAAGCAAGTTTCAGAAAAAAATTATATGAGATACATTTGGGAAATGGATTTGGAGGGCTGGGTCACAGGCTCTTTAGTAACATGGGTCACAAATATGTGTTAATGTTAACAGCTAAAACAGGGAATTCCCTGGTGATCTGGTTGTTGGGACTTGCCACTTTCACTGCCAAGGCCCGGGTTTGATTCCTGGTTGGGGAGCTGGGATCCCGCAGGCTGTGCTATGGGGTCAAAACAATAAATAAAGATTATGCTTTCTCAGTCTTTCTTCCTAGATGAGTTTTCTGCGGTCCTCTGTTAAATACAGATGTTTTTAAGGTTCTATCTTTGACCCGCTTCTCTAAAAAAAAAAAAAAATTAAAACAATGTACAGTGTGTGTGTGTAGTGTGAAGTTTCAAAAATCTACTCTTTCAGCAACTTGCAAATATACAATATGGTGATGAATATGTTAACTAGACTTATTTTGGTAATGATGTTGCAATCATTTTGCAATATAGACATATAACCAATTTCAATGTATAGCTTAAACTTACCCAATGTTATATGTCAATTATATCTCAACAAAGTTGGAAAAAAAGTTTTCAAAAGATATCACCAAACACAAATTACATTTATTTATAATTTTATAGTTCTTTACAGCAGTCTTTCAGTAACCCATGTATTTAATGTAAACCACATTTAAAAAATTAAAGTTATTGATGGGAAAAAAGCAGAATGTACAAGAATTCATGAGGAAAGTAGTCACCTAATATCAGCAAATGACTGAAGTAAAAATGGTGTAATTGTCATAGTGATATGTTTTATTTTATTTTGAGTAGATAACTTTAGTAACTATCAGAAATTGTCTAAAATATTGAAGGTAGACATGCAGATAATTGCAGTATGAATGAAAACAGTACTCTTGTAGAAAAATTCTTCTTTTTGATATGTAAAGGTTGTGTAGTCAGGTGATGGTACACTAACATAAAGATTTAAGAATCAGAGATGTATCTCTAAGGAATGTTTATGAAGCTTATTTGTTCAATTGTGTGAGGTACACCAAACAAGTAAGAAGATGAAACTAAAAATGTATTTGCCCCGTTTAATCCTCACTTATAGACTTTTAAAACATCAGCTATTTATGAACCAGTTTATTATAATGGTGCTGTATCAAAATTTCTATAATATAGACCTATTATCTTTAATTGACACCCCAAGCATAAAAATTCACATTGGTTTAAACTTACACATTGATCTGTATATTTTAACTGAAAATGTGTTCATTATACCTAAAGGTGTCCTTAAATTTTAAACCTGTGTAGGTCAGGAAACAGTGATTCTCTATATTGTAATTTCTACACATCAAATTTTAGTTAATTTTTGAGCTGGAAATATTTGGCAATCTATTGAAGGGGTAAGAATATACAAAATATGCCCGTGGGTTATTTCATTTTTATTGATTTTGATCTTAAAGAACTATAGGGTTAATTTGAATATTTTAGTCTGTTTGTCTTTTGAAGCTCTCAATAAGACTTTTTTCTGCTACCTATGTTATTTCCTTTCATACTAATATGTTTAACAGATATTGGGTGTTTATTATAATAAGAATACCTGCCATTTTCAAGCTCTTTTCCATGTGTTAACATTTCAAATTCTTATAAAGAAGTGTGAGATTAATAAAGCAGACATTTGTAAGTAGGAAAACAAGGAAACAAAACAAGGACACAGAATATTAGCAAACAGTAGCCTCCTTAGTTTCAAGTAGTTTTTAATTTAAAATATTAATAACAAAAACAATAACAAAAAAGAACAATAACAGTAACAACAACCATTGTGGAGCCTCATTGTGTGCATAGCACTTTAAAGACATAATCCAAAAGCATCTCCTCAGCCATGAATGTTACTATTGTTGTATTTTTTTTTTTTTGGCTTCAAGAGGGCAAGTCCCTTGTCAAATATCACATAGCTAATGAGTATCAGAGTCAGGCAAATATCTTTATCATGTAACAACCCAAACCTATGTTCTTTCCATTGTACCATGCTAAATCTCATTTAATTATTTTAATTGAATTATTAAGCTAGCATACTTTTACAAATAAGGAAACAATTTATAAAGTCTCAATATCATCTTACATCAGTTAAAGTTAGAATTTAAATCAACTCTCTGATACCAACACATAGAGTCTTTCTACCTAAATGACACAAGTGCTCTAAGGAAATAGATGGAGAGAATCACTTCTATCAGACACTTCTCATTAGATGATGGGCAGCCATCAGATGACCTAAAATGTATGAGGCGAAATGGAAGAAAAATCATAGTGATATATTATGTGTTTTGAAAAAAATAGCTTAATCTAATTTCATTTTTGCAGATCATTACTGGTGCTGTAAAATCTGCAGAATCATAATCATACTTCTTGGATCAAATGAGCTTCTCCAAACACCATGACTCTAAATTCCGCAAGCCCAGAGATATTATTCCTGCCTTTGCTCCCTTCCTTTCCCGTAGCTTCCTGAGGTTTATGTCCTCACATGAACCATGCTACACAATTTTCAGGTACATGTAGAACATTTAAGGTCATGACTGGGTCAGGTTTTTAAAAGCTCATGAAAGGCTAAAAGAAATGTACTAGGTCAATATTTAAGTTATAAAGACAAAGAAGGAGCCTATCTCAAGGAGAGGAATATTAAATTCCCAGGTAGACTTAGTAGATATTTACTGTAATAAAATATACTTTGCAAAAATACTAACCTTGTTTCAGGCAGTATGCTTAAAAAAAGTTGGATGTATAACTGCCTTGTGTATTAGAAGTTGCAAAGAGTTGTGTTTACCTGGACCATAAATTTCAAGAGAAAGCATAGGATCATAGCATTATCATTGTTATATAACCCTGTAAAACATGCACACGTGCACACACACGCACCCACGAAAGTATGTTTCCTCTAGTTCAAATACTAAGAGATAAACATGGATGGATAATGCGTCTCAGAAATTCTCCAAAGGATGTAGCAAAGGCCAATGAGTTTCAATCAGAAAATCATAGAGGCACAATATAGCAACTCTCTAGTAAATATAACAGCTGAAAGAAATGATAAAATATTCACAACTGATGTTGAAGTTAAAATATGTTATTTAAATCAATGAGAAAATGTAAAATTAACTATCTTAAAATACTGAGAGCTATTGTGGAATATTTCTCTAGATGATTTCTCAATTTCCTAATTATTTATCTTCATATTAAGAAAGAAAACAATATGAGAACACCTGGAATCAATTTTACATGTACAGATCAATCTAATATACTGAATTTTTAAAAAGTCTTTAGCATTTTTCTTGTATATTCCAGTGGATAAGATTTCTTTGAAGTGCAAGACTTTGCAAGTCCAGCTGTAATCCTTTGCTTATTAGAAGAAAAACAATCTTTTGAAATGTTTTCAAACTTAGTCTATAAAAACTGTCAGGACAAAGAAATGATTATGGAGGCAAAGTATTAAAAAAGCAATTAGTGACACGGTATAAATAAAAATGCAAGCTTTTATGAGTGTCAAATTCAATATAATATGCCATTTAGAAAAATGTTGCGAAAATATGGTATCCAGTTCCTTTCTCCTGATAAAGCTACATCTTGTGAATGACTTGAGATGATTCGTATGGATATTTTTATCTTAGTTGTACATATGTTTTTTTTTACCTTTAATTCTTATCACTGAATTAAAGGCCAAACTGTCTATTCCATACATGTCCAAGCTGTGGGCATTCACCCCACTCACACCCCAATCCTAAACGTTGCATATTTCCAGACAGTAGAGTTTAGTGCAATCAAATCTTTAAAACATATTATGTAAATTTCTTAAATTATGGTTTAGACATTATATGATTTAAATTTCAGCATCTGAACTAATGTAAAACCTACTTAAGGGTGATTTTAGTCTGTCTTTTCTATGATATATTTTCTGCCAGAGAGAAGAACATACATCTTTGACTTAAGTAAAGATATTCCAATACAAGACTGCCTAAGCATGACACAGTGCTCAGATGACTTTTATTTTGGCCTATAAAGCTATTTAATACAAATACACTACTTGTGTTTGCTGGCCTTAATAAAAATTCATTATATGTTTATTTACACTAACCAGACCACTTTCCAACCTTTTGCAAAACAACTGAGTTATTAGTACTTTTCTGGAGCTCAGTAATTTTTTCAGTTCCTTACACATATTTCCATTACTAGACTCAGATTTTTCTATCTGTATCCAAAGGGGCCTCTGGCTGTCCTAAGATCTGTGAGTCTCCTTCAAGGTGTGGTAGGTACAATTTTTATTTAGACTTAAGAGCAAAAGGATCCCAAAAGTTTCAATGTTTATAACTTAACAATTTCATTTATTTACTCACATATGCAACCAGTGTTTGTTGTTTGACTGTTTTTGTCAATTCCTATCTCTGTATTGACAACAGTACATATATATCAGTAGCCTCACTTCCCAAACACAGCGGCTTAATATTATTTGTTTCTTGGCAGTTTAACTGTATAGTTTCATAAGATGTATTTTGAAATTATGTATTTCATGTAAGAATTGGCAAATTAGTTATTTAAAAGTATTTACAAATTTATCTCTAATTATTTGAAACAAGTATTTTCTTAAAAGTGTTTTATATTTTTCTTCTTAAAGTGTAAACACGGTTCATAAGTGGCATTTGTACTCAGCATTTCTGAACTTCAAAGAAAATGCTGATGTGTAGCAAAATTTCTATGTAAACTTTGTTTTTGCTCTAAAGTCACTTAGGTTCCAATGATTAAAAATGCTCAAGTATGCACTTCATATTAATCTTAGGAGGAGCATAGATTGATTGACCTCAGCTGAAATTAAATATAATTCAAAAAGCTGCATCATACTTAAAAGCAGCTTTATTAGAAATGCTCATCCTCAAGTTTTTTTCATCTCATTACTTTTTTATGTATTTCTTGTTTCGGTGTAATACATTATGTCCTACCAAAAAAGCATTGATAAATGTATTCAAACTGAAAATAGTTCCATAACAGTAACAAGAAAAACTAATAGCCTCAATCCATATGGTTCCTCCAAGTTTTGAAACATGCTTTGGCAATAGTTTTTCTAATCTGAAAAATATCCCTGAAAACATTGCATTATTTTACTGATGAGTTTATTACACCAAGGTCACAGAGCAAGGAAGAGCAGGGTTTTATTTTAATATGTTCCTACATATACTTTTCTTCTTAAGCTATACTTTCTTCAGTCAAGTCAGAATCTAGTAAAAATGTCTTGAGCATGTATTTCAAAGCAAATACCTTTGCTAGCTATTAACTAAAGCAAAATGAAGCTAAAACTAGGCTCCTGAATGTTCTAGTTTAAAAAAAAAAAGAAAGAAAATTGTGCTTGAGTAAGAGAAATGCCTGCCAACTAAGACTAATAGCTGGTTTCCAGGTTTTCTTGGAAGCATTAATATAAAGTGATTTTTCATGCTACTTCACTCATGTATTTTATTAAGCTCTGTAATAGAAAATTTTAACATGTTCCTGATGATCTAAATGTTGTCATCTCTAATGTCTACATCTATACAATGTTGAGAAACAGGTGCTGAAATATTTTCATATATTACTTTGACAAAAATTTGACCATCCAGGTTTGTTGTTTTGTTTGTTTTCAGAGCCTTATTGGACATTTTTGCTTACAGGTTTCACGTGGGCAAACTTTCCCAAGAAAATATGTGAGATATCTGAGTTAAGACAAAGACATTTTCTGTGAACTATTAACCAGCTGTGTTTGATGAAAAATGCTACTGAATACCTGGTTGAGTGGGATTGTCAATTAGATTACAGCTCTTGATATGATTGGAAGGATTTGTGAGGCCAGGCACTGTTTGCTTTAGTAAAAACTCAACGTGATTCTGGTACACCTTTGTGAAGCTGTTGGACATTATTCTGCGTCTCTGTTTCTTCATTTATAAAGTGGGTACAAAAATATAAAATTCATTGTTTTAATTTAATACATGCATTACATGAATTTATGAAATTAAATATGCAAAATAAAATAATCTTTCAAGAAATGTAATTTATTTCTCCTCACTCACATTATATTTCATATTCCTTTTCAGACAGGACTCCGTATTGTATTTATGAAAGCACAAGATTGATACTCCTTTAACTAGTTTATTTTCAGAGATAATATAAACTAGTTAAGCGTTTCAACACCCTGCCAGGAAACCAAGTAATTTGGGGAACCCAGAAACCATAAGTTGTTCTTTTAGACTATTACAGAGACACTGAACAACAACTCAATCAACGTTGTCTGGTTCAGAGAATGTTTTACATGCTGAATAGCCATCTAAAATCATCCGTTGTCAAAAAAAATAAGAAAAACCTTAAACATTTTTAGCACCTACATAGATTCAATTATTAATATGTATGCTGTATCTCAACTAACAAAAATGAGCAATAAAAATAAGACCACACACCTTTTTCATGTGTATTATATCATAATGACCAAAATTTCCCACCATTGGAAATAGCCCATGAACAAGAAATACATGGTAGGGACTTCCCTGGTGGCACAGTGGTTAAGAATCCTCCTGCCAATTCAGGGGACACAAGTTTGATCCCTGGTTCTGGAAGATCCCACATGCCGTGGAGCAAGTAAGCCCGTGTGCCACAACTACTGAGCCTGTGCTCTAGAGCCCACAAGCCTACTGAGCCCGTGCGCCACAACTACTGAGCCTGCGCTCTAGAGCCCA